>NC_072017.1:36660312-36981922 GCF_027791375.1 Indicator indicator
CACTGTAGCTGAGTTTAAGATGAGTTAGAGGCTAATTCTCCTAGTTATTAGCCTCTTTGGACACATTAAAGTCTGGATGGGATTAGTGCCCAGTACAAATATGACTGCTGTCTACATGAACCTTCATACTGTGTGCTTAAATGGAAGATCCTTGAGCCTTTACTATCTACCTTCCTGCAGTGCCTTTTTCCTCTCCTTTTTTTTCACTGCTTGTAACTGTAAAGCTGGTAATGCACAGACTGGAAACTACCAAGAGACCTTTTGTGAGCCTCATTAAGACTTAAAACTTCTTTGAGATTAGTTGAAAGTCTGATCGACAACCCCCCCACCAAAAAAATAAAAACGAAAGGCAGGAATTTTTATTCAATCACTCTGCAGTCATGCCTAGGCACCTGGCCTGTTCTTTATTCTTGTGCCTGTCATTTGGCATTTTACTTTGCTTAAAACTGATGAAACTGATGAAAACTGAGGAAAAGTAGTTTTACGTATGGAAGAAAAAATAGCATTTTTATCTACTGTGTAAAGTTAAATGTATGGATGGCAGAGAGGGACTCAGAGTACAAGGAATGCTGAGAGTTAGTTTTTCATGTGAATCGCAGGATGACAGAATGTTAGGGGCTGTAAGGGACCTCAAAAGGTCATCCAGTCCAACCCCCCTTTCCAGAGCAGGATCACCTATGCCAGATCACACTGGAGCACATCCAGGCAGATTTTAAATATCTCCAGACAGGGAGACTCCACAAGCTCCCTGGGCAGCCTGTTCCAGTGTTCTGTCACCCTCACAGTGAAAAAAAATTTCCTTGTGTGTACATGGAATGTCCTATGCCTCAGCTTCCACCCATTGCCCCTTGTGAACTTGTTTGGTTGGTTTTGGAGGACAGAGCTGCTACCTGCTACTTCCAGAAGGGAGTCACACCTATTTCATTCAAAAGGTCAAAGTGAGTCATGTATCATGCATACCACAGGAGGAAGAAAGTCTGCTTGTAGTATTCTTGGCACTCTTATAACACGTGATTTCTTCAGAAGCTTTGTACAAACATTAATTCACTAAGCTGATTGCTTTGCCAGGGTCACTTGACCCTTTGCTTTCAGAGCTGATGCTGTTACTGAATCGAACTGCCGAATACTCACACTCAAAACACTGAGTGGAAATAACATCCAGTGAACCATGAAGCTGTTGGAGAGAGATGTAGATTGTGAGAGATTTAGGGGGTTATTAGAACCAGTGGAAACTGTATGTTGTTTCTCCAACAACTAAAACAAGGGAAAAGGATGACAGAATTTAAATTTTAAATTTTTTTTCCTCTGGGTTGATACTAATAACCCTCTTTTATTTTCATGAGGTCAGTTTTGTTGGAAGGTCTATTTAAAGGGCACAACTGGCAACAGCTATCTGTAGTATGAAGTATCTGTTTTAGTGTGTTCAGTCCTGTCTTAAGTTAAAAACATTGCACATTCAAAGTGTATTTTTTGCATGCAGGCTATAAAGATTAGTTAGAATCTCAGCAGTATAGTTGTCATTTATGTTCTGATGTTTCTGTCTTCCTTCATACTGGACAGACTGCATCATACTAGATACACCCCAAATGAGATCAAAACCTGTCTGTGCTCAAAAAGCACTCATACATTAAAAAAAGAGAGCAAAAATCAATAGGCTGAAGAAAAGGAATAGCTGGGAGAGCAAACAAGCAATAAACTTGACAGACAGAGGTCCAGGTACAGTAGCTGTCAGACTGTTCCCACTCTGCTTACGGTGTTGTGATCCTAATCTCAAGGCAGTTGTATCCACTCCTTCCACAAACACATGCAGTGTTGGTTCAAAAAAGGATGTGCAAGTGCTGCAGTTTTCTCTGGTTTTAAATGTGAATGTTCTTACCCTAAAAATACTGGCTAAACCTGGAGCTCTCAAACCAATTGCAAATGCATGGGAGCAGAGGGAGCGGCACTCTGGGGTGGGCTTTCCCTCTTCCTGGGGTGAGGAGAAGGTGTCCTCTGATTTTGGAGCAACACTCAGGAAATGGCTTTGGAAAGGCAAAGAGGCCTCAATGAATTTCCATGTTAGAGAAGACTCTGAAATCAATACCCCCACCCAAATGAATGGAGCTATTCATTTTGGTAGGATGTGGGTGGGGAGGAGCTGGGACCTAACAGACTTGCCAGATTTTGAAAAGGTTGTGTAGAATTCTTACAGTGTGTGTCCAACAGCCCTGGCCAGCCTTTTCCATGGCAGGGAGGTACTAGCAAGGCATCTTCCTGGACTCTGGGCTGCTCTCCCACTGCAAGTGCAATGGTGCCTGCTTTCATTCATAACCTCATCTGAAGCTGACTTGACTTTTTCTTCACTGACATCCCACCAGACCTCTTAGTCCCTGGCCTCCTTTCCCTCAGCCTCTCGCTTGACTTACAAGCTCAGAGCAGCACTGCCACTCACTAAAAGAGCCATGCTCCTGTTTTCCCAAAACACTGCTCCTCCTCTGATCTATTTGAGCAGCACTTTCTCTCTCACTTCTCCAGTTCTTTCAACAAAGCATATTTACCCTCTGCCCTTTGCCTCACCCTGCCCTCTTGAGACCTCCAATCCATTAATGTCTATCACCTTTTCGTCTCTCCTAGAATCCCCTCACTGCTGTCTGCTCTCTTAAGTGACCTCAGCTATTGCTTTCCTCTGCTCCAGTCTTTCCTTGATCCTTGGCTCTTTCTTCACTGTCTCCTCAGAAAACCTGTCCCGTGAACCCACTCAGCCCAGCATCACGACAACAGCTATCATCACATCGTGCTTGTTATCTTCCCTATTTGTTGTGCTGCTTCCTCCTTGCACGTATCCTGGCCAGTCAGTAAATTCAAGAAACACTTTCCTTGATCTGTCCTGTCACCCATCTCTCCTTCAGATCCTTTTCTGAAGCCTCCTTGTGTTTTGATACAAGCAACATTTAGGATAGCAAACATATGCTGTTCTTCTAAACATCTGCTTATGCTTTTTCTTCCCTGCCCTTCATTATCTGTCCATTATTTTGGTGTGTTCCTTCCTATTTGAGTAACACATACTTTTTCTGTGTGAATGCAAGAAACAGTGCATTGAGTGCACACAGACAAGAGTGATGAAGTCTTTCCAGCTTTTCTTCCTGTCTGAACAGGATGATGCTATACTTCCCTCTCTTTCCAGGAAACAGTCTCTCTAGTGCTCTTATTTGTCTATCGGTCTGACCATGTGCAGCTGCTGTTGGTGGGGATTGCACAGTGATTTTCCTCTAAATTCACCCCAAACTAATTTCCATAAATGCCACCTGTGATCTCATCAATTTTGCTCAAACCACCCCCCCCCCCCCCCCCCCCTGTTTAAAAGTCTTTACATAGTCTTTTCCATGTTGGCAAATGCTGCCAGTAGCTGATTACTCCTGAAGAGGGAAGGCACAGTAGGGAATTGCTGTCTATCATATCTCCAGTTGGTTATTGTCTTAATATCCTCCAGACATTACTAAATTTACTAACGATATTTAACAGTCAGTCCAGAAAACAAACAAATGCAATTTTTCTCTACTTGTAATAGGTGTATTCAGAAGCACAGCAGCAGCCTGGAAAAGGTGGAAGGGGGATTGTCTACCTCTGAAAACTGTGGCTGCAGCTCAGACAAGATGGGGCAGGTGGGTGTTTCTCTCCAGTCCATCTGAGATGCAGCTCTGCAAAGGACAACCTGCTCAGGGCAGGTGTAGGGCCTGTGATGTGGGAGTCCTCCTCTTGGCCTCGCCATAGCTAGCTTCAAGCACTCTCACTATTCATATTTTGTATTCAGCTTTGCTTATAATTTATTTTTAATCTGCTATATTTGTCATGATTAACCCGACTCTTTTAAGTAAAAAGTCTTCTGATTTATTAACTTAGGATGAGTTTCATAATATCTCAGCTAGTTCTACCAGGCACTTCAAGCACCTGTGTCTTGCTCTGTTTTCTGGTTTATACCACTTGCATTGATTTACCCTTACACAAACGTGTGTAGGATTCATGTAAGGTTTTAGATTTATTTGGAACCCTGAGATTTTTGACTACTGTTTCCCAGAGAGCTGTCATTAGGGTTCAGTCTGAAGTTTGTTTAGGAGTTAATTCTTTCTTCCCCTTTAAAAATCCTGTCCACAAACCCTTACAGCAAAGGGACTGGAAGAACATTTCTCTTATAAAGTGTCTTTGTAGATAAACTTTGGTTACAATATTTTCTTGGACATTTTAGCTCAGTTGATATGAAAAAAAATTAATATTAAATGATATTTGATGCAATCATAAATTGGAAAAGAATTCTTGCTTTCTACTACTGAGGATGGAAAGGTGGACAGATGAGTACAAAGACTGTAGAGTAGAACAAGCTGTAGAGTTCCAGGAGGAAGTCTTGATTAAGGAGAGTGTTGAGCTCCAAGGAAAATGAAGATTTGGAGAAATCTTTCAAAACTTGTAATTTGAGAATGTTTGCCTTTATGGTAGGAAGGAAGATGGATGATGCTTGAACTATGCCTGAAATTAAAGTGCTTTTACTCTTTCCTTCTGAAACAGTGTATTTGTTTTTGAAACCTGACTAGTTTCAGGAAGTTCTCCATCTTAATTAGAGAAGATTTTCTGCTCAGTTCTCATATCACAGTCTGTATTATAAAAAAAAAGAAAGCTGGAGCAAATCTTGCCAACCTCTCAACCCAGAAGTGGAAGAATTTCTCAAACTAGTGAAATGTTTCAAACAAACCAAGAGGAACTAGTTTCAAAATGAGGAGGCTAAGTGTTTCCCTTTTCAGATGCACTCCTCATGGAGGTTCTGGTTCAGCTCTCTCTGGAGGGATGGACCAGGTGGATGCCAGTCTATTTTCCTCTCTGAGGCTCCATTCTGACTGTTCTATATATCTACCTGTTTTTCTTCTTGATGCTTAAAATCTTGAAGAGCTGATGAGATTACAGAAGATTATGGAAAGGTCAAGCATTCATACCAAAAACTTGGATATATTTTCTTACCCATTTTATCCCTGATATAAAAACAAGTCCTGAACAGCCTGATTTTCCTGACCATGTAGTTTTGTTGAGTCCTACAAGGGACCACAAGCTCGAACCTCCTGTCTCCTACATGAACTGCACCTATCTGTGCAGCATCTCTCTGTTCTGGTCTCTGCTTTATACTTTGTGTTTCCCATACATATATCCACATCACTAAAGAAAAATAGCTACAGATCTGATATCCCATCCTCTTGCTGCTTCTTGCTTGAATGATTAAAGCAATTGCCCTCCTTTCCTCTCTGTAGACCCTCTCTCTGTCACCACTGCCTCCAGCCAGGAGGGCAGTGAGGGCTTCCTGTAGGATGTATCCCAGCCTTAGACAGCAGTTCTTTCTCCACAGCACCCTGAAAGCAGAGCACATCCCAGTTTCTCTCACTTGCCAAGCAAGAGCATAGACCAAAAAGTGCACTGGAGCAAAAAGGAAGTTCCTGTGTATTGGGTGTAAGAAACAAACTAACTCTCCACTCTGTATTCTTACCAAAAAATTGAAACACAAAATGAACAAAAAGACTCCTTGGCTTGGTACAAGTTCTATGTATTGCCTAGAGAAGTGGTAAAAAAAGAAAAAAGAAAAAAAAAAAAAGACTTATGTTCAGGTGCCAGTGAGTGGTAGCTTAACTACAATATTTATAGTAGTCCAGACAATGACAGTGGTGCTTATACTTTGATCAGTGACTTTTTAATCTCTCCTATGATAAATTAAAAAGATTTGTTGTCTTCATCTCCTGCTACTGAAGTTGGATCTAGTCTGGTGCCCAGATGACTAAAGTCTGTCAACTTTAAGGAAGTTTGGCACCAAGACTACTTTGCTGTAGCAGTCTAGGGCATGGAACAACAATACAGACTTTGGATGCATTCCATTTTGATCTCTAGAGATCCTACAGACTGCGAATGTGACCAGTTTGTAGGGAAATTGTCCCGCATGCTGATTGTATATCTGATGTCCAAATCTACTCTGTGGCATCAAAGGGATATCTGCAAGGAAACAAGAAAGGAAATAAAGCTGAAAACAGCTCTGAGACTTGTACACAACATCTGAAAGGACGTGGCCCCCTTATGAACTGCTGACAATTTTGCCACTGCAGTCTGTGTGTGAGCGAGCAGAAACAGTGGAGGAAAGCAGAAGTTTAAGACCAAAGCAGAAAATAGTTTACCTGGGTCTAGTGAAAATGGAAAGACTGCATTTCCACAGCCATCTGCAAGATGTGCATCCAATATGCCACAGTTTGAATGGAAAGGCACATCCTGAAGGAAGACAGAGTAATTTAGTAGGCAGATTAACAGACTTCTCTTAAGAGTAATTTTAGTGACATTATATCCATACTTGAGGGACTTTGAGCCTAGATACTAAAATAAGAGTAGTTGATGTTACTGCAAACATTGAATGAGGAATACCAAAGCCTTACTTAGCAAGTAAGGTGCAAGTTGCAGGTGTTAGCTGGATTGTGAAAAATAAATTGCTGGTCTGTGTCTGAATTACAAGAGATACTATATATGCTTGACCACTGCCTAACAAATTAGGGGAGAAAGCAGTGATGTGAATGTTTTTCAGAAGTATTTTTTTATTATTATTATTTCTAGGAGGGAATAGAGGCTAGCATCATAAATAGCTCCACAGAACAGGTTTATTCATGCTCTCTCTCAAAATCAGGCCAAACTGATTCAATTTCCTCTTAACACTTCTATGATTAGAACTTTTGGTTGGAAAAGACCTTTCAGATCATTGAGTCCAACCATTATCATAGCTTCTGGAAACACCATGTTTCCTCACAGTCTATTAGGAAATGAATTCATTATTTATTTTTCTCCTTAGAATGCTTGCAATAGATTTCTATGACTAATTATTTTTCACTGTATATTTTTGTGGATGGTGACTAAACCATCGCTGGAGGTGTTTAAGGACGAAGAGATGTGGTGCTGAGTGATATGGTTTAGTATCAGATTTGGTAGAGTTAGATAATGGTTGGACTCAATGATCTGAAAGGTCTTTTCCAACCAGAAATTCTAATCATAGAATCATAGAAGTGTTAAGAGGAAATTGAATCCATTTGACATGATTTTGAGAGAGAGAGTGAATAAACCTCTGGGGATGGGGATTCAACCACCTGCCCTGGGGAGCCTGTTCCAGAAACAACACACCTCCAGGAGAAAAAGCCATTTGACCTTGCTTTGACTTCAGGAAGCCGTTTGACATTCTTGAGGGCATAAAATTCACTGCCTTAAAATGATGCTATGAACAAATGGGGGCAAAAAACTCTTCTCGGGGAAAGACGATGAATATGCTGTCAAATGAAGGAATCCATAAAGTGTAGATGAGAGTTAAGAGTCTTGTTCTGCTTGATGGCTTTCATTGCTTATAGCAGGCAGTTAGGTGATAAAGTAGAGAGTGTCCTCACTGCAATGACAGCAAGGCAGAGAACGGAGAGCAAGCACTTCAGAGATGAGCTTTGGAGTCCACGTTATGCTGACAGACTGACAAGTTGGTCTGGAGAAAGCAATATACTTTCCAGCAAAGTTGAGGAAGGAGAAGAGCACAGCATCAGGAGTAATCAGCTGCAGCAACAGAGAGTGCAGAACTGGGCAGGGAGCAGTGTGCTGAGGGACTAGTCCTTCAAGCCTCTGCATGGCACTCTGGGCAGCTGAGCTCAGAGGGAGTTAGGTCTTTAACCCTCTTTAACTTGTGCATACCATAGCTGCTTTGGGCTGTATTCTCAGAAGAGACCCAACTTCAGCTGAAATCAGTGAGAGGCTCCTAAATACTTTGTAAGAATCTGAATCCCTGCTCCTCATCTCTAAAATGCAGAAGACAATACTTCCCTCCCTTGCAAGTGCACTGTTAGCATAAATACATTTGAGATTGCAAAGAATTAAGATGATCCAGTAATGGAGATCATATAAATATATTAGATAACGCTGTTTCTCTTTTCTCCTTGCACCTCTCTACATTTCAAATTAGACTAAAATTAATCCAATATAGCTTTCTCATCCTTATAGTACTTTTATTCAGGCATTTACATGCTTTACAATACTGGTTTTAACATTTTTTTTCTCCTTTAGGGCATGGCATGGTGTCACATTGTCTGAGAGCTGTGGATAAAATGGGACAGGAAAGCTGAACATGTGGGTACTAAGGAGGTTTCCTCCCAGCAAATAATCATTGGAAAACTCCCAGAACATTATTTTCTTACATTTGAGAATCTGCTTCTCTTATGACTTCACAGAATATCTCTATATCCATAAAGATCATTAAGTTCAACTCCCAACTTGTGATAAAGAATCCAAATGTGGGTTCCCCTTTCCCTAAGTACTTAAATTAAATCTCTAATATCCTCCATTGGGGAGTATGCATGTACAATTTTAAGCGTTGTAGGTTAAATTTTTGCTAGCTGCAAGCCTCATCTTAGGCTTCCAGAAATACAGGCGTGTTACAGGAATATACAGGTGCATGCATCTTTGGGGATTACACATGGAAAGGATCAAGCAGTTTCATGTGTGGTTCCTCAGGAGGGTTTTAACCAGCAGAGGACACTTGATTGTCTGGTGAGGAGATCTAGTGAAGAGAGCAAAATGGATGGACAGGAGGTATGTCTTCAGTATTTCCAGAATGGGACAAAATATTCCAGAAATGAAGGAAAGAATCTTGAAGCCATGAAGCCAAAAGAAAATGCTATGAGAAGAGAAGCTCAAATTCATCTCTTTTTCTTTTGATATCAGAAGAGTAGGCAGCTGGCCTTGGACATTTTGAAGGGTGTTTTGAATTATAGGACAGTTGAAATTTTGATCCCAGTGTCAGTTTCACAGCTGCTTGTGAGGGATGTAGGGTAGTGATGAAGCTTGCTATCAAACAGCAGTGTCAGGTTTTGGCAGAGAACTTGCACAGTAGCATGACATTTACTACCTATGTGCTTTTTCTTCTGTTCATGACAGTTAACATCAGAAGCAAGTGACCAGTGGTGACTAATGGTAGTCCTGGTCTCAGTGGCCCTTTAGCACTTTCTGTCCCACTCAGGAGAAACAGGTCAGACTGAATGAGAGAGGAATTTTATGTGCAGTTTTTGGCAGCAGGAGAGCAAGTGGAATGACTGGGTGTGCTTCAATGTGGAGACAGATGGACCAAAGAGAGAGCAAGAGGGAGGGAACAAAAAGGAAGCCGTGTCTGTTTGCTGCGTGACTGAAGTGGTGTTGCCTGCCACACTCAAGAAGGAAATGAGGTGTGTGTTGGACAGAAAAGTAAATATTTGTGGTGTTTTGGTTTTCAGGAGGGATAAGAATTGAGACCTTATAAATCTGGTGAAAAAATTGGGTTGTTTTCATGTGGAAGTGGTTGTGGTCTGCAGTGAGACTGACGTGTTTTGATGCTTCTGCAATCAGCTTTAATAAATACATGTTTTGGGGTGGCCTATGGAGAAATATATCTTCAGGATTCTAATCTTTAAGGAGAGACATGCTTGTGAGGGCTCTTCAAGTGTACTTGGGCTGCTAGGGCAGTTTCTGTGCCTGTGACTAGGCTCACTGTTAATACAGCAGTGGGCAGAAATCCTAGCAGAGTACTCACATGCTTTATCTTGTAACTCTGCTACACTCTGATCACAGGATGTCAGGAGTTGGAAGGGACCCAAAGAGATCATCAAGTCCAACCCCCCTGCCAGAGCAGGACCATACAATCTAGCTCAGGTCACAGTGGAATGCATCCAGACTGCCCTTGAAAGTCTCTAGAGAAGGAGACTCCACGACCTCTCTGGGGAGCCTGTTCCAGTGGTCTGTGACCTTTACAGTAAGGAAGTTCCCTCTTGTGTTGAGGTGGAACCTTCTGTTCCTTGAAACCCCTTTGAGTTCAGTAGTGGCAGATCCAGCCACAAGTAAGCAAGCAGAGCACCACCAGACAGAAGAAACTATCCAAAGATTTTTAGGTTTTGCTCATGCTAGCAGATAACATGGTTAACAAAGCATTGCTGATGTGCTGCTTCAAGATGTTTGCAACCAGATGTGCTCCAGCACTATTTGGCTGCATTGTGTGCCTGAGGCTGCAGTCTTCTGGGAAGGCATTCAAAGTCTGTTGTGATGAATCCGAGCCCAGTCACTACTACCTGAGGTTCTCTTCTAGTCACTGCCCTGGCTGCACAAGAAATCCAAGCAGGACTTTGCAAGAAACACCTGCATGGCTTTTCCGAGTGAGTCCCCGTATTTTACCGAGTTCGTAATGATCATCAGCAGTGAAAAGATCTGGGAGATATGGGGCAAGAGGGACTATGGCTTCTTTGTAGATTTAAATGGCTTTTAAAAGCAAAAATACAGTCTTTTGAACACATGACTGTTGATCGTTAGAGTCAAGAGTGTCCAGAGTACCACAAACTGTGCTAGGCTGTGTTTTATGTTGTGAATCAAGAAGCAGGAGATAACAGGACTGGGAAAAAAAACCTGGAAACATCTTAAGAGCTCACATGGATCTTCTGAAGGAAGTGTAGGGAACTTCCTTTGCAGAAGTTTATACACAGAGGAACTCTTTTGATAAATGTTTCTTCCTTAAATGCAGTTTTTGAACTACTCTGATTTTGAGGCTGGGACACATCTGATGGCTGTGCCTGCGTGCTTGTGAAGGCTCTTGATGCTTTCTTACTATGCAATTGTGAAACATGTGAGTGTGCTTTGATTTCCATTATTTTCTGTCTTTCTTCCCATCCCCTTCAGCTCTCTTTTGTCCTGAGAAATTAAATGATTTTCTTTCTTGGCAGAAAGCTGTGCCTTCTCAGTACATTCCCCACGCTAGACCCCCTGACAGGTCACCCTGTGATGGCACCAGAGCCCCCTCAGGAGCAGTGGCAGCTTTGTTACTAATGGCAGTCAGTGACTGGGAGGGGATGCTGGGGCCAGTAAGCCCCCTTGGTGCCCCCAGGGTGGTTTGGGCCATGCCACATGCAGAATGCCTGCGTCAGGAGGCACAAGGCAACCAACAAAGAGCCCACAAAGCTCCCGCTGCCAAATATCATGTCCTCATGCTCTGCATGCCTTATTGGAAACCCTGCAGCACAGGCTGGGCTTTCATAGAAACACAGAGTCACTTTGGTTGGAAAAAACCTTAAGGTCACTGAATCCAACCATTACCTAACTACCAACTATGAGAAACTATGTCCCTCAGCACCCCTTCTCTGCATCTCTTAGACAACTCCAGGCATGGAGATTCAAGCACCTCCCTGGGGAGCCTGTTCCAGTCTTTGAGAACCCTTTCAGTCAATAAATTTCTTCTATTCAACCTTTTGATTGCCCAGCTACATCAGCAGGAGGTTTTCTGTCAGGGCTGGTAGCCTTCTATGCTGCACCATGATCCAGTGCCAAACCCCAGGTGAAGTGAGGGCTTGCTCTCCCCTTCTGTGCTGTTTGGATGTACAACTGTGCTGTGTGCCCCTCCACGTTTTGGAGGGGAGGTAACAAAGCTGCAGGAGCAGCACAACTGGCAGAGCTGCTCAGGAGCAGGCAGCTTAACAGAGCAAAACCATCAACCAACCTCTTGGGGACCTGTGCTGGCAAGCATGAGCTGTCCTTCCTCCCTCCCTCACCATGGTGTGGCCATGCTAGATGAGCCACAGCCCCTCCTGGGTTATGTGAGTTATGACCCACCTGCAGACTTGTTGTCACGCTGCAGTTTGGTTGTAGCCTCTGTGTCTCACAGGTGAGTTAGGGATAGATGTTCTTGTTCTGTCTTGCCCTAAGACATACAGTCTGATGAACAGCAACAAAGTGCCTGGAGCTGTCTGAAAGTGCCCTGAAGGTTGAAAGCATGGGAGTAAATGTGGGCACTTCAGATGAGGGCTTGTTTGTTGGCATTGTGCTTGAGGAGAATGTAATGGACAGTCCTAGAAGAGAGGTGGCTCATCTTTTTCATACTGTGTGGGAGCTCAACTAAAACAAGGTGAATGAAAGGCAGGGGCTAAACTGTGCATCCTTGAGTGCTGCCAGGCTCCTCAAACTTACTGTGTGTGGCCTGTATCTTCTGTAAATGAGAGCAGGTCTTGTTTTCTGGAAAGATGAGGCATGCTTCTCCAGCTCTTGTTTTCCTAAAGCGTCGTGCTTTTGAAATCTGCTCCCCCTGTAATTCTCAGTAAGGACTATCCCACTAGTGAGGCTGTTACTATCTTACAACCCCCGCTAAAGTCCCATTCCAGAGCACCTGGATCACTTCACTAGCAGCCCACCTGCCAGGACAACTCAGGTGTGTACTCATTCCTCAGCTAAGGAAAGCTCACAGCAGGAGAGGAGAGTGTCAGCTCCCTCTGGGTTTTGTGCTTGCAGCAGTGTGTTAGAAAACGCTGTGGTGTTCACAGGCTCTGTGGCTTTCGCCTGCTCTGTGGTGTTCACAAGCGTTGAGCGCTGCACCAGCAATGTTGTTTCATGTTGGGGGTTGTGAATTGTTCAGAATCAGATTTTTCTCGGTGAGGTTTGATGGTGCAGCTGTGACCAGTACCTGTTGAAAATCTCAGGCTGTCTGGTTAGGTTTTCATTGACCATACCTAAAACATCGATACAAATATTGATGGTTTCGCTAATTCCAGCCAGGATTAAAAAAATCCAGATGAGACAGGTCCCATGCTGTAGCTGATTTACACCCATTCACATCTGATTTTTCTGACAGCCTACAGTTCTTCCGATCTTAAAGCTTGTTCTGGAGGTTGGGACAATGATGAATGGGCAGGACAGCAGTTCACAAAAACGTTGCTTTTAAAACATCCCTTAGTGCATAGGAAGCAGGAGACCCTGTCTCATACAGCACAGTTTCCCTCTCTAGGAGTTATTCCAGGAGAAGATTAGTGCCTCTTGGTTCTCCCACTCCCTGCCAGTCCACAAGAAGAAAAACAAACCACAATATGGGGACGGGATGCCATTGCTCTGACTGGATTGCTGCCACTGCACAGTCTGGCTGCATCTGCTCTGCTTGTTCCTTGTGCTGCAAGATGGGAGTGTTTGTGACCCTGGTTGGTGCAATCCCTGGCTCTGACGAGCTGGGTGGTCTCAGTGGAGACTTACAATCTCTCTACACTTCTGCTTCCCCCATCTATAAAATGGGGATAGTAATAATTAACTGTTTCACAGAGGTGCTGTGTTTTCATGTCCAGAGAGTGCTTTGATTGAGTAAAATACTTAGCAGTGTGGAAGCTTTTCAAATGCAGCTGTGTTTCATTGCATGCATAACAGGGAGTGATATATTGGTTTAGAAACATATTTAAAACTCTTGATAATTAGGAAGTCAGGCATTGGCAATTAATGCTTTCAGACATGGTGTTACTGCTCTTCTCCAAACTACAGCTCATTTAAAATGCTAGCCCTATAATTTATTAGCAATATTTAATACCTCAGTGACCATAAAACTTAGTGTTTTATTACCACTGATTAACATACGTTTGATGTTCTGCCCAGTGTTACACAATCCAAAACAAATTACTCTCAGGAAGCTGAATATTATATAAATACAGAAAAGCAATAAATAATGCATTGGAGAAACATTTTTCTGTGGGTTCTAACATGCCACAATCTCTTCAAATAACTTAGACTTCTTAGGCAATTTCTCAGTACTCCAGGAGTGTTTGCACCAAAGAGCATGCTTCACACCACGCTGTCTACTACATTTGCTGGTGACTGCTGGCATCCTGTCAGCCTCTGATACCATGAGTTACTCATGCCCTGTCAGAGGAAACCTGGTCTTGCCTGGTGAGAGTGTCTTCGGTTATCATAGCCTTCTTAATAGGATACAGCTGTGTGAGAAACAGGAAGGTTCTTTCATATTTCAGAAAGCTTTTCCCCCTCTTCTCAACCTGGTATGAAGGAAAAGAAGAAAAACTGTACAAATGCATTATTTTTTTATTCTATTGAGCCTCTTTAAGGCATAGCTTGGGTGTAAGAGTAAGGGGTGAGGAGAGGGGAAGCTGATAGACTCAGGGATTATGAAATGTTCAGAATCAGATTTTTCTCAGTTAGGTTTGATGGTGCAGCTATGTCCCAGTACCTGCTGAAAATCACAGTCTATCTGGTTAGATTTTCATTGCCGTCCCCAAAACATCTCTACAAATATTGATGGTTTCACTCATTCCAGCCAGGACTAAAAAAAAGCCAAATGAGATAGGTCCAGTTGTGTAGCTTGTTCAGCTCCACAGCTTATTTTTCTCACAGCCTACAGTTCTTCCTCTCCTAAGACTAGTGCCCACATTAAGACCTAGTAATCCAGCAAAAGCATCAAATTGGGTCATTAAAGTCTCCCTTTAGCAGGGCAGACTTGGATCTCTTCTTTTAGAGAGCTGGAACCTGCAGCTTGTAGAAAATGAGGATTTTGGGTTTGTTTAAAATTCTCTTTTCACTGGGGGAAGGAGAATAAAATAGTTTTAACTGGCTTATGGTATTTATTATGGAAAACAAGTATTGCATCTGAGAACAATCATTCTGTGGTGCCATGGATTTGTACTGAGGAGTCTTTGCTGTGGACCAGGTTCATACTGCCCAGACACAAAACAAAATGTTGCTTGTCACCCTGAGGCATTTACTGTCTGAGTCTGTGCTGCGGAAGTGAGAAACTGACTTTCTAGCTGCTGTAGTCCTGCTCCTGGCTCAAGCAGGAGAATGGCTTAATGGCTCCTTTCACACCCCTGCTCATGTGGTGTTTGGAGAAAGCATTAACCTCAGATATGTACTGACTGCACACCCTCCCCTTTTCTTAAAACTTTCTCTTGTGCCCAAAGTATTCTAACAATAGGATGTTCAGTCATTAGCTGATTTGGGTCAATAATGGGTACTTTATTTCAGTGGATGACTTAAAATTGGGTTAAATCAAAGAAAACCATGTATTTTCCTTCTTTTGATGAAATACCAAAATGAGAAAATGTGTGTTAGTGTCAACCTGGATAAGTTCATTCAGCTGCAAGCAAAAGGATTTATTTCTGTTTTGGACTATTTAGGTTTTTCTTCCCAGACTTACATAGAGCAACCTTGAAATGAATAATGGCATTGCACAATGATAATTGAAAATTTTGCTTTAAAAAATGTTGAAAAAAAAAAACCAGCCCAAACTTGTGACATCTTTGACATGGATGTGTGAAACTTGTCAAGCTTTCTTCCCTGGCTTTTGAACAAAACCCTGATTTGGAAGGATTTACTAACAGAAGCATTGGCCATCTATTGATAAACTCTTAGGTCCGGCACTTACCTCTTCAAGGAGCATTCTGGCAGACCAGTAGCCAAGATCAGAAAATGTAGTTTTTGGAGCCATGTTGCAAGCTCTTTACTGTACATCATGAAGCTCTCACATCTTCCTTCATATTGTAGCAATACAAGCCAGAGTTTTGTGTTGTCATCAGGGAAAAGGGTTAAACTTCTGTCTTGCTGTGTCCTTGCCACATGCAAGTGGGAGAGTATATGCTGCTAACTCAGTCTTGCAGGCTTTGTATGTAAAACTTAACGCTTGCACTAAAGTAGGCAATTTCAGCTTACCTATTCCAGTGCTGGGGAATGTATTCTGAAGATGGCAAAAGCTAGAAGTGTTCACTGCAGCCTGTGCTGAGGTATAGGACATCCAGCTCTTTCTCAGACTCACCCAGCTGAGAGATTTCTCTCCATAACACTCTTCTTGTGAACACCTGGTAATTTCTCTTCAAAATATCAAGAATAAGGTTGTGAAAACACCAATTAAAAATTCACAAAGAATTGCTAGTGACTTGTTTAGCATTCACTAAGGCAGATGAGAGGTTTGGGCGCCAAAAGATAAAAGGATTTTGACACTGTGATTTATATGCTAAGAAGCCCCCCTCCCCCCCATCCTCTTTTTTTTTTATTTTTTAAACTCCCCTTAGTCCTACTGCCCTGCAGCATTCTTTTTTTTTTTTTTTTTTTTTTTGAGAGAGAGGCTAAAGCAACTTTGTATTTCTCTTGAGTGCATGTCAGTGCCTGTTCCTTAATTCTACATCTGGCTTAAGTGTGTTCAGGTGACTCATAATTTAGTGCTTAGGTTTTTTTCTCTTTGTTCATTTATCAAACCAAACAGTATTATGTGAGAAGCTTTGTTTTTCCCCTCCTGCTCTACTAACCTGTAAAGCCAAGTGAGTAGCCCTGAAATGAGCAAATAACAAAATATCAGACAAGATGGTGAGAGGAAATTATATTCCCCTTTCATAATAGTTTGGTGATGAGCGAGGATCCCTGTTGCTGTTATCTGGATTTGTATTCATCTATGTAGGCTAATCATAAGCCAGTTTATACTCAAGTTCCTTATTGTTCTTTCATCCCTCTGCCATGGCACAGATGTTTTTGTTCTTGTCACTCCTGATGCCTTAAACTAGGGTACACAACTTAAAGTCATGAGAAACGGACCCTGAAGATTTACTTAGCCACAGCTGTATGCTGGGACTTCAGTGAAATGGAGCACCAGGGTCAAACTGCAGGAGCTGTTCTACCAACCCACCCTGGTCTTCTTTTCTACAGAAAGTGCTACTGCAATTTACCTGTGAAAATTGCACATACAGCAACTTGAGAGGCATGTGCAGATGAGATCCCATCCTACATGCCCTTTTCTTGTCTCTGGAGTAGGCACAACTGGAGAGGCTGTATCTTACCAAGATGTTTGTGGCAAACAGGAGCTATCATTTACTCTTTTTTCTCTGTGGTACTGAGCTCAAAGGGTTCAGCTGAGGCCAGAATATGCTGTTGTAGCATGGGTACGTAATATAAAACTGTCATTACATGCTAAGACAGTAAGCATGGCAGTCGCTGGTTTTGTGGGACTTGAAAGCAGTCAGCTTTGCAAGGAAAAATACAAGTCTAAATGCACAAGAAATGTTATTCCCACTGTTGCAGGAAGTGTCCATTATCACCAGCTTGTTTAAACAACAAAGCTGAACTGAGCCTTTGTCAAAATTTGAACAAACCACTTCTTGACAATTTGGAAGACAACATTTTTACTTTTCCTCTCTCTTTCTTTTTTTTTTTTTTTGTCTTGTTTTCTTAGATAGATACAGGTTTCCCAGGGCTCAGCAGCATTCATTTAGGAAAAGTACCAAAGTTACTGAATTAAATTCCTATTCAAAGTACAGGGAAAGAAATACTGAATAAAAATCAATGCCTACTTCATTCAGTTACACTTAATGCAGGACAGTGTGGTTTTGGGAAGGTGATGGAAAACAGTGATCTTTATGCCCCATCTTCATTTCCCATACCCATCTCAAAGCTATTTTATGCACAGCTGTACCAACCCCAGGGATGCCTTTTGCTTGTACTCTGGGTATTCCTGTTTGTTGCAACGTTTTGGTCTTCTGCATCATATCTCCTTGGCAGAGAGAGCAATCAAGAAATAAAATGTATGATAGGCTCCTGAAGTTAGTATTTAGCCAGCAACTTGGGTGTACCCTACATGCCTGAGGTTAAGTAAGCACTCCAGAAAAGTGGCAGCTGCCCATGCTGGGTAGCTATAGTCTTTAAAAAATATCAAATAATTCACAGATCAGGTTCAAAGTGGACCCCAAAGATTATCTTGTCCAAGCCTCATGCAGTCAGCAGGGACACCTCCAACTAAATCAGGCTGACCTTGAATGCTGGCTACTGATCTTGGTGTTGGCTGCTGTCAAAGTCAGGCCACTAGGCAGATGTGGTATGGCTGTTCTTATGAATATATACATATGTAAGTAGTGGATGCAGGCAGGGTAACTTGCTAAAGGCTCTTTTCTAAAACTTGATAGAGAATCCTGTCTGGCTTCTGCTCTGGAGCTACCTGCTCCAAATGCCCCAAAGACCTCTGCCAGCAATGGTTTTTACTCTGGGACCCAGTCATAGAATCCTTTAGGTTGGAAAAGACCTTTAAGGTTGTTGAGCCTTTAAGGTAATTGAGTCTGTTAGAACTACCAAGTCTGCCACTAAATCACATCACTAAGCACTACATCTCTGTATCTCTTAAATACCTCCAGGGATGCTGACTCAACCACTTCCCTGGGCAGCCTGTTCCAATGCTTAGCAGCCCTTCTGTTGAAGAAATATATAGGTTTGCCTTGGTACTTGCTTGTGATGCTACTGCTTCAAGAAGGTCTCACAAGAGACTCCCAGCTCTGGCCTTATCTCGGAGTAAAGTTTGCTTGCCTGTGAGAGGCTAAATAAAGTTAGCTGCCTTCCTCTTTCAGTTATTCAAGGTAAAAGTTGTATGTAGGTTGCCTTTTATGCATAAGAGTACAAATATTTCTGTTTGGTTTCTACTGTTTGGTTTTGCACCTACCTGTAGGGATCTTACTGGTGGTTTGCTTGCCATCCTCCACCCAGACCAGTCGTGTGGGAAGTCACTTAGGAGAGTCAGGAGCAAACCAGGTGCTGACGTTATCTGTTCTTGGTATCTCTTATGTACAGATATAAACAGGAGATGCTCCTTGAGTCGTGCTGGTGAGTAAATTAGCTTTGAACTGTCTGCCTATTTGGGAGAAAACATGACTGTTCACTCCAAATATGTCTTGGCAGTATTGTTAAGGATGCATTTTATGTGTGAACCTTATACCATATTCTATACATAACACAGACATGGCTTTCCAGAAGCCTCTTCTCACAGGCAATGGGCTGCAGGCCATGTCATCTCCCAGGTGCATTGCTTAATGCTAATCTTAGGAACTGTAATGTTCACACATGCTTGACACATCCCTGTGTGTAAAAAAAAAAAAAAAAATCAACCCCTGAATCCAAACAGATACCTGTAAATACCCGGGGGGGGAAAGTAAAAAAAAAAAAAAAAAAAAAAAGTTAATTTGTCATCTGCTGCCCCAGTGCAAGTCAGACAGAATGGAATTAACCCCAAAGTCACAACCACCAGGGAATCTTGAGCTCAAGCCAAGTCTCCTTCCTGTGCCTGCTTTCATTGTGTGGGTTCAAGTATAAGACTGAGCATTGTTAAAAGACCTTCTGAGAGACAAACTTTTTTTTTTTCCTTCAAACCCAACCTATAGTATTGCAAAATATCATACTTCAGGGAGCTTGAGCCACTATCTGGGATTGCCATCCTTCAAGGGATGTTTTTTAAGGAAGGTGTTTTGATCCCATTTTGTAGAGCTGATAATCAATGATTCCATCTTACAGTGCCACGCAGACCTCTCATACCTGCCCTGTATTTTGCAGATGTGTATTTTAAACTAGAGAAAAGGAGGCTGAGGGGAGAACTTCTTGTGCTCTACAACTACCTTAAAGGAGGGTGTACCAATGTGGGTGTTGGTCTCATCCCCCTAGCTAACAAGTGATAGGACAAGAGGAAATAGCACCAAGTTGCACCAGGGGAGGTTTAGATTGGACATTAGAAGAGAAACGTCTTGACTGAAATAGTTCTCAGACACTAGAAGCAGGCTTCTCAGGGAGGTGGTTGAATCCCCACCCCTGGATGGGGTGCTGAGGGACATGGTTTAGCACTGGACTTGGTAGAGTTGGATAATGGTTGGACTAGATGACCTTGAGGGTCTTTTCCAACCGAAACAATTCTATGATTCTATGAAACTAGATCTTGCAATATGAAATGCAGGAGGACAGAGCACCCTCATTCCGTTTTTGCAGTAACTGCTGATACTTTTCATAAGCGGCTTTTTGGAAAGCGCTTTCCAGACTTAGTCTGGCATAAATCTTGTGGGCAGAACATCTGTATTCCCAGGGAGGAGGGACTTGTACAATGTGCTAATTTCTCATTCAGATCAAAATGCTGCCTCACAGCCCAATCAAAGAAGGAAACAGCACCAACCAGCAAATAACCTCTGCTGAAAACATCCTGGTTCCACTTTGGGAATCGATTGACTGTGTTGTTGCCATAGTGTTTGGTTTGCCTGAGTCAATATGGCAACAAAAAAGACATCAGGAAATGAGAGCCACCTTCTTTCCCTGAGTGTGAGCTGACCTATCGCAAAAGGACTCTTCAGTAGTCCTTTTGTGTTTTTCTGGACTAAGTCTCCTTGGATATAGATGACTAAGCAACTTCAGAAAGGAGGTGAGCATCAGTAGTGTAGAGGAAACTCCCCATTGTTTTTTAAGCAAAATACAGTGATGTATTTGGTTGGAAAAGACTTTAAGATCATAGAATCATAGAACTGTTTCAGCTGCAAAAGGCCTCTAAGATCACTGAGTCTCGAAGTGCCACATCCACACATTTCTTGAACACACCTCCAGGGACAGTGACTCCACCTTTCCACATATCATGGAGCAAATCACATGGAGCTCAGTTCTTCAACACAAGAAACCATTTTTCATCTTGATTTGTCACTCTCTTTTTTTTTTCCCCAACCCACACGTATTTGTAAGTGCCTCCTTCACTTGTAAGGGTACAAAATGAATACAAGGGTGCATAACCCCCACCACTCTGATTTTACTCACTGAGTCAAAATGGTTGTATTGTCCCTACTCATTAGTGAGGTGAGCCATTGTTAATGCCTGAGGAAGCTTTCCAAGCTCAATTAAGTTGTACCACTGTAAAACAAATGTTTGCAATAGGGCAAACTTCTTCAGCTCACATCCGGACAAACCCGACAGCGAGCAGTCGGCAGGCTGCCCATTTTTAATTACATTACCCTCTGCCTGCAGTGTACCACAGGCCTCTGGAGGCAATCCAGGGCCATATTTATCTTGTTTATATTTACTTGTAATTTTTCACAATTGACTGAAGTTTAAGGAGATCATTGTGTTTAAAATGCCATGGCTTTGGGAACAGACGTGTTAGACTCTCTGCCTTGGCTTCAAGGAGCTGCACTTTGGTGAAGCTGCTGTGGAAGAAGAGGTGGAAGAGGTTCCAATCATTTACACCAACACAGACACAGTAAGTTTTGATCCTTAGTCATCAGATCTTGGTTTTATGTGGCCTATTCAAAGTTCAGCTGACGCAAGAACAGGATCACATTAGACATATGTAGGCTTGAAAGAAAGATGGATGTTTATGAATCTCAGAGTAGTAATAGACTGATGAAGACAATTCAGAGTGGGGACTAGGTGTTGCTACTGGCCCTAGCTATCTCTTCTTCTCAGTCTAGGACTGCTCTTGAATCAGCCCAAGAACTGTTAAAATTAACAGTGTTAATGAGAGATTCCCAATGGCTGATACAGTCTGCTAATTTTGGTTCCTTTGTGATGAGAACTGCAGAATTTTGGAACTGGTCCCTGAGCTGCTGAGTTAACTGTGTGGACATCGTGGGGCCAGCAGCTGGAGCTGGTAACTTGGACAGGCACTCAAGGCTAACTTGTTAGTAACACCTGTATCAAAGAGAGATAAGAGATAAAAGAGTTGTTGTTTGTAGTTGTAACTCAGCCACAGTGGTTCGCAGTCTGCCTCCCAATGAGCATTTATTGGTCCTTCATAGTTGACTCAGCAAGGAGATTCAAGGCTTGCATTGATGCAGGAGAAACTTTTTTTGGCTGAATATGGAGTCTCCAAAGGCAAAGCAACTGGCTCTGAGTAAGTAGCCATGTTTAACCTCTGGTTAATGACACCATTGTAACCTGGCAGGAATCACATGCAGTTAAGCACTGCAGAATAGGTTGCTTTCATGTTTGAGTTTCATTAGCATCCATTATCCAAAATTTGGTGAAATGCTGATTTTTGTTTTCATCCCTAGCTATTTGGAGGCTAATTAATTTTTTTGTGGGGGATCAGTAGATGTATCTAAGAAAACATCTTCCTTCTGTGGGTGTAAACCAGTAAGAGAGTGCATGTACTTGCATGCAGTGGTGTGTTGTTTTGTGGTCATCATCTCCTGTCTGCAAGGGTGCAGCCTCCTTCAAAGAGGTGTCTTTCTTATACTACCCAAAACCTGAGGATTTTTTTTCTGTCCTCTCTTATGTTAAATTGTCAAAAAAAAAAAATGTCAGTAGATCAGGTAAAGACAATTCCTGACCAGTTGTTATGTATCTGGGTAGGTAAAGCTGTGGTAGAAGGAAAGGAGTTTCTGAAACAGTTTGGCAAAAAGAAGGCTTCTAGTTTTTCAGCTGAAACTTGCCTCTGAACAGCTCTTAAAAATGGAAGTCTATAATGATTCTGAAATAAAGTTTCCAAAAGTTGTCCATAATTTTTTTTTATGAGTAGCTTGAGGGAGGGAAATTCGAGAATCCTTTTCTGGGTTTCTCAGATTACCTGAGTTTCATTGTATGTAATAAGAAAATTATTTTATATTAAATATAAAAGGTGGTTCTCAACAGTTAAGACTTGCTATAACTTTATTGTGCTCTAACTTTAAAATGTTATTGTTTTGTGAGTGAGAATTCCATACCTAATGTTTTTTTGTTGGGGTTTTCTTTGTTTGTTTATTTGTTTTTTTCTAATACAAAAGATTTTGGTGTTAGTAACATGTATTACAGTGCCAGAGCACCATGTGATGCATTCCAGGACCAGGGCATTGTATGCTGGTGCAAAAGAAACATGTAGAAAAATTCATTCTCAGCCTCCCTTGATGTCTGCCTGCCAGTTTGGTTTTGTCTGTCTTTGTTATGGGTAGTGTTGTTGATGCACTCTCTTGTGCAGGGAGTCAGTCAGCTTTGGCTGAACTCCACGTCAGCCTCCTGGATAAGCTTCAGGAGGACCCTGTATGACGCTTGATCCACCTGCTGATCCACTGCACAGAGACAAGGTTGATTTCTTGAGCATTAGCAAGTGTTCAGTTGTAAGCAGTGTCCACATGTCATTGACTTCAAAGAGGTTCTGAGGTCAGTTAGAACTAAGTTTATTTAGCATGGTTGTGTTGGAAGCATGGTTAAAGATGATCAGAGGATTGGAGCACCTCTCCTATGAGGATAGGCTGAAAGAGCTGGGTCTGTTTAGACTGGAGAAGAGAAGGCTCTGGGGACACCTTATAGCAGCCTTCCTGTACCTGAAGAGGGCCTACAAGAAAACTGTGGGAGAGCCAATTTATGAGAACATGTAGCACTAGAATAAGAGGCACTAGAATAAGAAGCAGGGCAGATTTAGATTAGACATTAGGAAGAAGTTCTTTACTAGGAGGGTGGTGAGACACTGGTAGACCAGAGAAGTTGTAGACACTTAATCTCTGGAAGTGTTTAAGACCAGTCTGGATAAAGCTATGAACAACCTGGTCTAGTGGGAGATGTCCCTGCCCATGGCAGGGGGGTTGGAATTTAATGATCTTTAAGGTCCCTTCCAACTCAAGCCATTCTATGACTTTCTATCACAGATTATCTAGTTCCAAGCCCAAATAACAGTTGCACGGAATGTTCATTTAATTATTTTATTTGTTTGTTTACTTGTTTGAATTCATTCCACCTCTTTGAGCAAAAGTAAACCACAGAACAGACTGTTGGGAGGTGTATGCCTTTACTCAGTAAGGACTGGGCTTGCAGAGCTTGAGAAGGCTGTAAGGCTTTTGGAGCTTTCAAACTCTGCCCAAACTACAGCAGTACTCTATGCAGGTGCATGTGCAAATTTTACTGCAATATTGCAGTAGACCAAACAAAAAAAAGCCCCACTCACCCAACCAAACTCCAAAACAACACCACCACCACCCCAAAAAACCAAACCCAAGTGTAAACTTAACTCCTTGAAAAGTGAAACGTGAATATAAACTATATTGCACAAATGAATCCTTCATCATTGGTTTTTGCTTTTGAATGGAGATTTTCCAAATCTTCTTCAGCATATTGTGCATCATTTGTGCTCTTATGATGTTCACCATCATCAAGTGATAAAAGCTGTCCAGATTTCAAAACAAATCTCTTCAAACCTTACTGTAGAGGCAGCTGATTGACTAGAAAGAATTCAGGATTTTATTTTACTTATCCAAAGGTTAGCAGGCAGAAGAGAGGAATTTCTACAGCTTTGAAGTAACTTTTGCGAATACCCTTTTGTCCTTAGGGGGAGACACATGCATCTTTAGTGCAGAAATACTCCAGCTGACTGGATATGAGCTAAGTGCAGGACAGTGCACAGTACAGTGGGAAAACATCTGTCTCTGTAGGTCATATTTTATCACAGTTATGTCTACTGAGCCTGAGCTAATGATCCTGGAGATCTCATGAGAGAGGAGTCTGGCTGTGGTTCATGTATATCACAGCTGAAGTATGTGGAGGAGTACACACACAGTAAATCAGATCTAGCTGATTTTTAAAAAGCAAGCCATGGTCCAACTTATTCACATTAGGCACAGTTAGGTCCAGAAACAGCTGGTATGCTCCAACAATGCCTCTGTGGTGACAATACCTGCATCCAAAAGGTGTCAGAGGAGGTGTGTTACTCTCAGTGTACTGTAGACCTACAAATCCCAAACAAATCTCCAAAGTTCTTAAACTTCATCTTAACAATATTTCCAGGATCAAAAAAGTGGATATATCCAGCAGAGCTACATGTTTTGTCCTAGCTTCTTGGGCTATGGTGAATTTAGACTTGCATTAACATGGTTGAGATTCAGGTTTCAATGCAGTATAAGGCAGGAGGGTTAGGTGAAATCTTTAGCACCTCTGCATGTCATTGCCTTGTGTATGCTGCCCAGGTATCTCCAGTAGCCCCTGCTGCTTGAGAAACTGCATTCTAAGTCAAAGAGACACTCTTAAAACTCTACCTGAAGCCTACAGCTGTTATAGTAATAAAAATATTGCGGGCTGGATTTCGTTCTTCCTTTTGGTGTGCTCTCTTTTCCCTCCTTTACTCTGCTATAGATTTGCAGCAAGGGTCTGTGTTTATGCCCAGTTCTCCAGCTGGGAGGAATAAAACAAACAGAGGTCAAGTGACTAATTCAAACCCAAACAGTGCACCAGCCCTTCGGCTAGGGTTTTAGAATGGGCTTGATGATTTTTAACTGCTTGCTGTAGCTGCTGCTTTAAACTGTTCCCAGCAGGCTGGCTGTTGAGTCCAACAGGTGCGGAGGACAAACTGGCCCATTTCTTGGCATTGAAACCTTCATAGTGTAAGTTACTATAAACCCAAGGAGAAGTGTTTGCACTGGTGTACAGACCACTACAGTGCACAGCTGTGTGTTTGCCTATTATAGAAGTTATACTGAAGTCAGCTTTAGGGGAGAGGCTGTCTGCATTAGTCATCAAAGAAGTCAAGTCTGTATCTGTGGTGAATGTATGACTGATCCTTGAAACTGAGGTGGTTAACTGTAGGAGATGGTGACATATTCAGATGGAAAATAGATACAGCTTGATAAGCTGAAAGGCCTGTGATAGCAACAAGAAGGCAGAACTGAAGCCAGCAGGGTTCATGTGCTAGCCAGCCAGCTGAAGCTGCTCTTTGAATTAGAACTGGGAAAACAATTACCCTGTGTATCACTTAGACTCCATCCCTTCTGCAAGACCATAGTTTTTTTGTTTTTTTCCCCCCATGTTCTCCTCAGGGTTCATTTCTCACTCTCCTACACATGGTTATCTGGATGGGATAGGGATGAACAAAAATTTCTTCCCTTTGCAATGTTCCTTGTTCCTTAAGCTGGGGGGTCTGTTGCCTGCCTGCTCTTCATAGTGAGCTCAGCAGTCCAAGAGGGATGAGAAGGGGCTAGCAGGCTGTCTTCTTACAAGTTGGCCAGCTGCGCAGGGTGACAGAGACAATCCTTTACCAGGATTAATAATTGTGAGGCCTTGGAAGGGAAAACGTCTCTAGCAAGCAGGCCTTCTACATGACTCCCACCCTTTGGTTGGGTCTAAGTGGCACAGCCTTGTCCGTAGCAACTTGTCTGTTCTATTTTTATGTGACTCAACAATAGAGTTTCCACTGTTGCCCTTGCAAGACTCAAAAGAAAGCAGGTCTTACAGACCAGATAACCCTTCCTTATTCATGTGGAATAATCCCACTAAGAAGTCATTCATGGGTAAAGCAAAGAGAAGCTGTCCCTAAAACAGCTTTCTGCAGAGATTTGAGCCAGTGGATTCCTGCATGTACTTTGTTGTGTTTGTGGAGCAGAACACACAGGCTAGGAGCAGCCTGGGGTATGTGAATGTAACTTTTCAGCAATATGAGCAAATCACCACCACAAACAGCCATCCCCCTTGCAAATTTCTGGATTCTGCTTGAATGGAGAAGTAGCAAAACAGGTATCGGCATGAATTCTGTTTGCACGAACAAGGAACAGCATCTCTCATATATAAAAACCCCCAAACCTCTGGTAGGTGTTCAGACTTCACGAAGCCATAAAGCTCTCTCTGCATGTTTTAGGTGACATAATTATTCAACTGAAGGAAATAAATGTAACTTTTCTGTGGTTTGCACTCTTTCCTCTTAGGAGTGGTGAGGTCTGTGACTCACTATGAATCCTGAGCAAGAAAGTATTACCCACTTTGCTGAGCTCGGACCATCAGGGTGTGAATGCAGTAACAGTCCCAAGTTCTGGAGAGAGGCCCCTGAAGAACTGAAAGATAGGTGTCTTGTTGACTGGTTGACACAGCAGTTCCAACTTACCCTTTGGCAGTCTGAACTTCCTTGGTAACAGAAGGGGCTGCTTTTGGCACCACTCCATAGCTTTGGGCAAATACTTTTCCACGGTGCAAAGGATTGCCAGGTAGATGATGTCAGAGATGAATCCAACCACCTGTTCCTGCTTGCACTGCAATCCCTCAGACAGAATGGAGTTGAGATGAGTGAGGCATGGTTTGGTAGCTTGTCCAGCAGGACAGCTTCAGGGGACTGTGTGCAATAGTCAGATGAGGAGTGACATGCAGAACAATGAGGAACCCCGCAAGCCTCATCAGCCAGTCTCCCTTAATAACAGCTTGAAAGGATTAAATCTTTGGCCGGTTGCACCTCACATTCAACCAGACCGTGTGCTTGGAGACAGCACAGCATGACAGTGACAGCTCAAATTAGTGTGCTTTTGGTGAAGCTCTTAAAATCACCAAAGTTAAAAGGAGATCCTAGGGTCAGATGTGACAGCATCCAAGAGTTTGTTAAATTTCATAGTTGAGAAAGAGCAGAGACAGTTGCACTAGCTGTTTGTGAGGAGAGCAAAATCACCTCAAGCCTTGTCCAGATAAAGTTTAAAAGTGATTTCCAACAAATTAATCAACTCAGTCAATATTGGATTTGGATCAATATTTCTTAGACATTGTTAAGAGAAATAATTTTAGAGTTTTTAACTGTGTTGAAGAATTTGGCAAGTGGTTAACTCTGTTAGGACTTTCTCGGCTGCCATCAGTACTGGGCCATCAGGTGTAACATCAAGCCAGCAGTTTCACACCTATGTTTTCTTTAACATGGTGTATTAAGACAGCAAAAGTGTCAGCTAGTTTGCTTGAGTATAATGGGATTGTGTAGCCATGCATTACAGAATCACAGAATTGCCCAGATTGGAAAAGACTTCTAAGATCCTTAAGCCCAACTATTAGCCCAATACAGACAAGTCCTTGACTAAACCCTAAGCATTACATCTACACAATTAGGGGACTCCACTACCTCCCTGGGCAAACCATTCTAAAGACAGTGAACCCTTTCAGTGAAGAAATTCTTCCTAGTACCCCAAATCCTTCCGAATATCTAAATGAGCAAGCAGCTCAATTTGTCTTGTTAAAAATGGATTGAGCTGCTTGGACAACTTCTTGGCTCACCATTCTCTAAAGTCAGTTGGCAGCACAGGACAGTGTTGCTCCTTGGCCAATCAGTCTTGCTACCTGGTCAGCATGAAGAGACAAACCAAGGAAATATTCCAGCAACAAATCTTGCAATGGCCACGAAGCAGCACAGTGTGGAACCACAGCTCCAGCAGCAGTTTGCTCAGAACACTTGTGATAGGGGTTCTTACTGGCTTGCAAAAATGATAAGGTTTAGCAAAACATTTCACTTCTGCATTGATATGGATTTAAGAGAGACTGTTTTAAGAGAATCAAAGGAGTGACTTGTGAGCTACACAAACTTCAAATGGACAAATGTGTATGTTAACTATAGGAAATTTTGATTCCTGAAAAAGCAGGAAACTCTTCTCTGTACTTCATACATAATGTTATCTGTGTTATTAATTCATTTGAATGAGGCGTTAGGGGCTTCGTTCCTGTGCATGACAGAATTGCAGCAAAACAGTGTGACAGCTCCTCACAAATAACCTGAAGTGGTCTGTTGCTGTCAGCTACCACAGAGTTGAACATAAGTTGTGAAATAGTTTTGGAGTCCTCTATGTCTTGGCAAGTCTATTGGCACAAAACTCCCATGATGAAAAGGTGATGAAGTTCAGCACTTGTTTCCTTTTTTCCATGGTAGAAAGCTGTGGTAGAAGCTGAGCTATCCAAGGAGAGCCTGGCACAGAGGCTTAATGGATTGTCCATATTGCCACAGTATCTGTGAGACTGATGCCAGCTACAATGAAGCAGCTGTCTGAGATAGTTGCCACTAGCCCCACCAGTTTTAACATCCTTTATAACTTCATCAGTTTCTTAATAATTTGATGCTATCTCCCATAACATCCTTGTAGGTAAACTCAAGAGCAGTGGGTTAGAGGATTAGACCCTGAGGTGGGTTGGCTCAACAACAGAGTCCAGAGGTTTGTCATCAGTGGCGCAGAGTCCAGTTGGAAGACTCTGGCCAATGGTGTTCCTCAGGGATCGGTACTGGGTCTGGTTTTGTTCAATATCTTTATCAATGACCTAGACAAGGGGATTCAGTATACCCTCAGCAAGTTTGCTGATAATACAAGACAAAGGGGATGGCTGACACCCTGTCAGGCTGTTCTGCCACCCAAAAAGATCTGGGCAGGCTGGAGAGCTGGGTGCAGGCAAACCTCATGAAGTTCAATAGGTGTTGAGTCCTGGGGAGGAGTAACACCAGGCACCAGTACAGATTAGGGTCATCTTGCTGCAAAGCAGCTCCATGGAGAAAGACCTTGGAGTCCTAGTGGACAGCAAGTTATCTATGGGACAGCAATGTGCCCTGTGGCCAAGAAGGCCAATGGCATCTTGGGGTGCATCAAGAAAAGTGTGTCCAGCAGGTCTAGGGAGGTTCTTCTCCTCCTATACTCTGCCCTGGTGAGACCACACCTGGAATATTGTGTCCAGTTTTGGGCTTCCCAATTCAAGAGAGACAGGGATCATTGGGAAAAGTCCAACACAGAGCTATGAGGATGATTGTGAGATGTGAACATCTCTTCCATGAAGAAAGACTGAGGCTGTTTAATCTGGAAAAGAAAAATTTGGGAGGAGATCTTATTAATGTTTATGAATATCTGAGGCGTGGGTGTCAAGATGAAGGTGATGGCCAAGAGAACAAGGAACAACAGGCACAAGCTAGAATACAGAAGGTTCCACCTCAACATGAGTGACTCTTCTTTATGGTGAGGGTGCCAGAGCACAGAAGCAGGCTGCCCAGAGAGGTTGTGGAGACTCCATCTCTGGAGACATTCAAAATCCACCTGAATGCATTCCTGTGTGGTCTGCCCTAGGTGATCCTGCTTTAGTGGGAGGGTTGGACTTGATGATCTCTGGAGGTCCCTTCCAACCCCTAACGTTCTGTGATCTCCAAATTTCTTGAAATTGTTCAGAAAATATGTGACAGAGAGACACATGTCATCACTCCCTGACAGAAATGTTGCTGAAGAATATCTGGAAAGTGTAATTTTCAGAATTCATTGCAAAATTGGCCATGCAGCAGAATTTCCAAATTGGAGATGACTGGCTCCTGGCCAAGATGGTAGAGTCAAGCTTAAAGAATAAGGTCATGCTGATAAAAGGACACAAATAAATATGATCCATGGAAAATGAATCAGTTTGACCTCTGTAATGGGGGAAGACTGATAGCATTCTGTGAATGCCAATAAACTTGTGGATAAAGGAAATTCAGCAGATATGTTAGGATTTCCAGAAGGTCCTTGATGATGTTCCACGTCTAAACACTTTAAAGACAGGATTGCTGTGGGGTTAGAGGAAAGATTAATTTTTAAACTGAATGCTGATTAAGGGTTAGGAAGCTAAGAGTCACTCAGTGGCCACTTTTTGTAATGGAGAAAAGTCAGCAGTGGCATCCTTTGGGTTTGATTCTGAATTTTCATCAGTAGTAGAAGGATTGAATAGTGAAGCTGCTAGTTTTTGGACGAGCAGTTTTGAGAAATTAAATGTTGCATAAACAGTAAGGAACATCCAGAGAATATCACAAAACCAAATTGACAAAAAGGTGGTGGATACACTTCACTTTAGGTAGATGTGAGGTAATTCATCTAGATAAAAGTCATTTTAAGCAGGCCTGCACTCTGAAGTTATCACTTCTATAAAAGGAATCTTGAGGTCATTCCCTGAAATTCTTGGTTCAATGTGCTGAAGCATATACAGAGCCAATAAAACTATAGACATCAGTAGGAATGATATTGTGTGCAAGACTGAAGATGTATTTTGCTCCTGTGTAAAACTAGTATGCCCATATCTTGAGGGCTGGACATGGTTCTGATCTCTGCAGCTGAACAAACATAGAATGGGGTTAGAGAATGCCCAGGAAAGGATAACTAAAATGATTGAGGCAAGAGAGCAGTTATCTTACAAGGAAAGAGTAAAAATGCTGAGATTCTTCTGTTTGGAAAGTGAAGGGGAATATGATTTAGGTCTGTATCACATGAAGATGATGTCTAAAATAAATGATGAATTGTGACCCAGCACATCCAAATATTAGAAGTAGGAAGCATTTTGAGAAACTAGTGGGAGATGGTTTAGAAGACATGAAGTAATCCTTGATAAGGCAGGTAATGAGCCTTTGGACTTTCTTGCCCAGGTTGTTTTGGAGGCACAGTGTCGTTAGATTCAAATAGTGATAAGATTCACAGACAAGAAGTCTACACTACTGCAGTTCCTGAAGGGTTAAGAGAGAAAGGGACCACAGAAAGTAGTTAGCACTACCTGCTCTACCTAAATACCATCCCTGAATGTCCTGTGGTGCCCTTGACAATGATCAGATACTTGTATGCTTGAGTTAGGCCTAATTTCAAGACAAATTTCCCCTTAAGATGGCCAATGTACAGTGTGAAGGATGCTTAAGATTGATGCTAGTACACTTATGGTTACCACACAGTCATGACACCATTTGCCTTATAACTTGGAACAACTGGTGTAGAATGCTTCTTTGTGAGATTTGCTCTGGCACTTCTTTGGCAACAAGATTCTTTGTCAGTTTTTGGGTGAAAGGGAAAAGGCATTGCGTACAGAGGAGCACAGGCAAGCTACCATAGGGGAACAGAGCTAGTCCTCCCTGATGAAGTCCCTGTTTTCAGAAAGCACTTGAAGAAAGTAAAAGTCTTTCTTAGGGACTCTTGATTGTAATGAGATTCTTGCTGGAGGAATTCCTTTTTAAACAGAACCACAGCGAAAACTTCATCCTGCAACTTCCAAAGGTGCTGTCCTGACACCCTCCACCTCCTTCTCATCTTGCCATTTCCAGAGGAGACAATTTTCCAACAAACTGCTGAAGCTTCATTTTTCAGATATGTGGTGCAGTCTGGTAGGCAACACAGGTGGTAATGGCCTTGCTAGCTTGCTAATTTTGCTTGTGAAATGGAAATCTGTGGGCAATGACAAACAATGTAGTAGGCAAGAAACGTGCCTTCAGCAAGACTACGATTTCACTGTCTCCATGTGAGGCAGACAGAGAATTACGAGCAATGCTGTGATGACAAATGTCTTAGTCCCATAGAACTACAAAGGGAACAATCTGTTTCTGATTGGGACTGTCTATCTAGCTGGCTTCAAGATGATCTAAAAGTCATGCATAAGAATCCCATGATATGACTTGAAATCCTCAGTCTGTCCAAGAATTGTCATCTCAAATTGCAGGAGGGCACGTTCATTTATATCCTGCAGGGACAGAGGTTTTATTGCAAGTGCTTGCTGGTTGAAGACTCTGTTCACCTCTCAAGAGGCTCTTAGAAGTCTTGCTGCTTGTCCCTGTTCCTTAGCAGGATCTGGTCCTCTTGATCAGAAATTTGATGGCATGTTTCTGGAAAAGATTGGATAGACCTGAAGCAGCAAGCAAATATAACTTTGTCGTTGTCGGTACTATGAGTTACAACAGTGAACAAATGGCTGTCCTTCATGTCCCTGGATGTTGCTGGATGAAGGGAGAGAGGAAGGAAGAGAGGATACAATAGGATCATATTTTTTTTCTTTGGTATAAACAGGAAACAGAACACCTTGGGTAGATAGGCATTAACACCACATAGAATTGAGGTGCTCTTAAAATGCATACAAATCACATATCTTTACCTGAGGGGAATGTGGAAAGACTGTGAACCAAAGAATTGATTATTGCTTCTTTGAAACTAGAGCAATTCAAGTGTGAGCCTGCTTGAAATGCCTGTTGGAAACTTCTTTCTGACTAGAAACATTTAAAGATAATTTGTCACATTGATCTTTGCCATTGTGAACCAAAAGACAGAGAGGGATATTTTAACCTTTCACTTTCCAAATGAAAGCCCAAAGGGGCAGAAGGAACTGTTTAAGTTCAGCATTTCCATGAATGAAAGTGGGACCTGCTGTGGGCTTCTGTCACCTTCTTTCAGCCACAAAACTTGTATGGAGCAAAAGCAGGAAAAGCTCTTCATGTAAATGTGAAGTGGTTTGGTTCCTACCTAGCACAGGATAACAATCCAGCAAACTTATGGCCACCTATCTAGTTGCCCTCAAACAGTGAGAGAAAAGTCATTAAATAGAAGAAAGAGCTACTGTGAAAACACATGTGGTGTGCAACAACCACTTCTGGGCATGTGTTTCTCAGGGAAAAGCACAGAGGTGCCTTCACTTGCTGACTATCTAGGCTGTCTAACCATCTCTCCATACCGATAAGTTGGTGCACAAGAAAAAGTGTGGGGGATGATGCTGACAGAGGAGAGAGAGGAGCAGAAATAGCACACACTTTATTTATGCAGAAAGAGTAGGCCCTTAAAGCTACAAAATGGGCTAATTGTTTAATTTAATGGGAAATTGTGGGAGAAAATGCTTAGTGAAGTAAATTGCTACTGGGGGAACAAATTTAGAAATTTCTTTACTTGTGTGCATTGCAAATATGGCTGATGCTGAAATACAGCTTCGGAGTCTAATTTGAAAATACTCATTTATCTTGACCTGAAAGAAGAGTAATCAGACAGTACCTGCAGCACCTGAAGCAGAGCCTTGGGGAAGCTCTCCTGCAGCAGTTTTTTGGGTAGTGTGGTTTTGCGACAGGATACGACAGCCAGATCTGGTCTGCACCTGACAGCCAGCAGCTGCTCTCCTCACCAACACTCCCAAAGTTGTTTCTTCAGCTTTTGTCCCCAGTATGTTTCCCAAGTGGGAGGAGAAAATTGTGATTAGGTGGAGGTCAAAGTTTCTGTCTCCCACACTCCTGTGAGGTATTTTTTAAAAGGAAAACATGGCAGGAAATTTCCCAGAAGATTGCTGTAATGATTATTATCCATTGTCTAGTGGTGTTTGTATTACACAGTATTACACAGAATAGTGGGTGTTGGAAGGGACCTCTGGAGATCATTTAATCCACCCCTCCTGCCAGAGCAGGTTCACCCAGAGCAGGTTGCACAGGATGATGTCCAGGCAGGTTTGGAATGACTCCAGTGATAATGACTCTGTAGCCTGTTCCAGTGCTCTACCACCCTCAAAGTAAGGTTCCTCCTCATGTTTAGGTGGAACTTCCTATGTTCAAGTTTCTGCCTGTTATGTCTTGTCCTGCCACTGAGCACCACTAAAAAAACACTGATCCCATCCTCCTGACACCCACCCTTTGAGTATTTGCAGGCATTAATAAGATCTCCTCTCAGTCTTCTCTAGGCTAAAAGAGCCCCAAGTACCTCAGCCTTCTTAATAAGACAGTTGTTTTAGTTCCATAATCATCTTTGTAGCCCTTTGCTATATCTTCTCAAGCAAGTGCTTCTTGAACTGGGGAGCTTACAACTGGACACAGTACTCCAGGCAAGGCCTTTCTTCTGCTTAAGGATGTAACAAAACCCCTTAAAATTATTATGGGAGCATCTACCTTGATGAGCTCTTGGCAGGTAGGCTTGCCCATTGTCATACCCCCATAAGCAGTAGAATATTTGATCATGAAAGCCACAGCAATATCTCATTTTACTCAAATAAGCCGGGACTTTCCAGCTGAGTTTACCTCAGGCGAATTAAACAGCCCCCCTTGAAAGAGTGACAAGAAGAGTTATAGGAGCTTAGCACCAGACACCACTGACGATTTGAGAATTGAATGCCGTAATTAACCGGGCGTACGCTTTAATCTAAAGCAATTCAAATATGTGCCTGGATAAAGAAGAAAGGTAAGGGTAAACTCTGTAATTATAATAAATCAGTGTGCTGAGGAAGTGTGTACCTTTGAGGTATATTCTTTTATTCTGCAATTAACTTCCAAGTGTTTTGATAAACACCACCCCACTTACACACACAAATACAAATGCTTCCTCGTGTTCTCATTTCCCCCAGCCCACTGAATGAGCGTTTATTTCCACAGACACTTCTGCTCCTGCAGCAGCATGGCAGCTTGCCCTCTGGCTATGGACTGCTCACAGACACACTGTAATGGGCCAGCTTTGCCTTCAGGAAGGGCAGCAGGAGCAGAATCTGTACATGTCACTCCACACAGAGCTGGAGCGGTGTTGAGCATTCTCAAAAATCTCATCAAAACCTTGTCTAGCATAGAGGTAGTTTCAAAGAAAGACAATTTCTCACCAATATATGGAATCATAGAACTGTTTCAGTTGGTAAAAGACCTCTTAAGATTGCTAAGTCCAGCCATCAACCCAACAACACCATGGCCATTAAACCATGTCCCAAAGTGCCATGTCCACACATTTTTTAACACCTCTGTGTATGGTGATTGCACCACCTCCCTGGGCAGCCTGTTCCAATGCCTGACCTCTCTTGCAGGAAATAATTTTTTCCTAATATCCAACCTAAACCTCCCCTGGTGCATCATGAGACCATTTCCTCTCATCATGTCTTTAGCTACTAGGGAGAAGAGACCAACACCCAACTCACTACTCCTATCGGGAACTTGAAGAGAGCAACGAGGTCTCCCCTCAGCCTCCTCTTCTTGAGGCTAAACAACCCCAGTTCCCTCAGCTGCTCCTCACAAGACTTGTGCTCTAGGCCCTTCACCAGCTTTGTTGTTCTTCCATGGACACGTCCCAGCACCTCAGTGTCATGTATTTGTATGCATGGCTTTACATAAATATCTGACAGATAAAATCCTACTCTTACTATTTTTCTTGTAATATATTTAAGACAGTCTAATGCATCCTTTCAAGAATTTTAGTTATACAAACCTTTGCTTCTGCTGTATTTCTGCCATCTGCAATAGATGCATTTATAATAAACCATCCTGAATTTCTCCATGTTCTTGCTAACAAAGGTAACTGAGAGTTCCTTTGCTTTTTAAGACACAATGGTAGCCTCTTCTAATTTAGAAAATTATGTGCCAGAACCAGACAAGTGAAGAGGAAAGAAGGAACTGTTACAAGTGGGGCTTTGCAAACATAAGATGAATGTGTCAAGGTTAAAGTATTTCTCTAATCCTGGAGTCAGGAAGGAAAGCTGCAGCTAATAAAGTCCATCCCTGCAGTTTTATTCACTTGCATGCACTTTACTAAAGGAAAAGGTAGAGTCTGGAGACCAATTACAAATCACTCGTCTGATTCTTTTAATCCTTTTATTTCCATATCTGATTTAAAAAAAAAAAAAGTTTTGTTTTTTATTTGTCTAAGGAAAGAAAAAAATCCCAAATTCCTGTATAATGCATTATTTTCTGTTATTGACATGTAACCTCTTATTTTATTCTGTAGCTTTTTGTTTCCTCTGGCTCTCAGTTTCTCATGGCTATGCATGGGTCTAGAGTTGTGTTGGTTCAGCAATTGTTTTTTGATGTTTTGACATGGTTTAGAAAAATTCAGACCATAAAGCTCAATTCTATTGGAGAGCCCCTACTTCAGATTGCCCATTGGCAATTCCCATTGAAACCAGTGCCTGGAAACTTGAAAGGCAAGCATATGCACAGCAGCAGACAGAAGTGATCCCTTGGTATTTTCTGGTTATGCAAATATATTTCTGCTTTCAAAATACTGTAGTGTTTTCTAACAATTTAGGGACGAATTTAGACACAGCTGCAGCCACAGTTTCAGCAACCAGAGGCAGCGTGAAGGACTCGCAGTGTTTAGAGCAAGAACAGGGGAGGATGCAGCATTGCTGAGGATCCACCTTTGACAGACCATGTACCTGGGAATGGTATGAGGGAGCAGTGTTGAGCAAGGCAAGGGGTGATCTCTCTCCTCACCTAAGGACATTTCAGCTATTGCTGGTCATCAAGGAGTGCAGTGAATGGTTCAGAAGACTGAGCAGCCTTTTCAGCACTGTGATGAAGGACAGAGAAGGTTAAAACTAGAAAAAAAAAACAACTTGAGGGAGTTTGAGTGGCAAAGTATCTGTTAGGCTTTGGGCATAGGTGGAGACCTGTTAAAGAAGCTCCTGTCTTGACTGTAAAGAGATGGAGCACTTAATTGTTTCCCTCAGTCAGTAAGGACAAGGGGCAATGGTTTCAAATTAGAGAAGGGTAGATTTAGAGAGGACATTAGGAATAAGTTCTTTACTATGAGGGTGGTGGGACACTGAAACAGATCATGCAGGGAGGTGGTGGAAGCCCTGTCCCTGGAGACATTCAAGGTGAGGCTCGACAAGGCTCTGAGCAACCTGATCTAGTGGAGGATGTCCCTCCTCACTGCAGGGGGGTTGGACTAGATGATCTTTAATGGTCCCTTCCAATCCAATGCATTCTATGATCTCTATTCTCATTAAAGATCTATCATTCTCCATTTTAGAAATTTATTCTCTGCCTTTCATTGGCCCTTTAAGTGATCTCTTCAAATATGTTTTGTTCTACCCGAATCTAATTAATAGCCATATACTAGTGCAGCAGGAGTGAACACAACAGTTCCTTCTGGCATTCAGTGTGGTAGAACACGTATTTTATACCCTTAATCATTATGCTCCAGATGCAAGAAATGTCCCACATCAATGAATTGAGCTTCAGCATAAGTCTGCTGTGCAGGTGCTAACTCTGCAAGCTCGTTCTTCTCCTTATCGCTCATTCCCTCCCTGTTGTTCTCTCACTCTGAGGCTGTGTGTCTAATGCTGCTACCCAGCAAGGCGAATAAAGCAGCTGCCGGCGAGACAACAAACCCTGAAGTCTCACTGTTGTGCTGCTGGTGATAAGATGTAAGCTAAGATTGCATCAAGTCTTCCAGCAAAGAAGTCTAGCTGCGAGTGAGATACTCCGAGCCGAGCTCACAGGGTTTGATTCTCTTCTCAGATAAGGAGAGCTCCAGTGATGCGGAGTACCTTATCAGATCAACCACCTGATCTGACAAGATTTGCAGAGTGCTGTGCCTTCAGGCTGTGGCAGATGCTGAGCACTGGCTACATATTCCTCTTCCATTCAGTGATGGTGTAATTCTATAATGCCTTATGCTGTCGCTTGCAAACCCTGCCTCATGTTAGAGACACTCACTGTGGTGCCACACCAGTCTCCACAGCTGGCTGGGCTCTGCTGAGAACCCTCTGCTGAGAATTACCTGAGTGTTGTGAATTAGTGAGAAAAAGTCAGACAAAGTCAGACAGGGTCTGTTTCTATGTCCAAGAAGAAATACAGGGTTCAGAAAGGTTTCTACCCACCTAGCTAGTCATGCAGCACTCAGCACAACTTGCTTTACACAGCCGGGAACAGAGATTAAATTATTATTCAAGTGATTTGTCTGTGGAGATAATGACAAACAGTGAATGCCACCTAGAGTTCTTTCACCATGGTTTGCTCAAATAACTGAAGAATTGCCCTCTCCTGAGGAAGGACTTTGTACAAGGGCCTGTAGTGATAGGATGAGGGAGAATGGCTTTAGGCTGGAAGAGGACAGATTTAGTCTGGATGTTAGGAAGAAATTCTTTACAGTGAGGGTGGTTGAGACATTCCCTGGAGGTCTTCATGGCCAGGTTGGATGAAGCCTTGAGCAACCTGGTCTAGTGGAGTGTCCCTGCTCATGGCAGGGAGATTAGAACCAGATGATCTTTAAGGTCCCTTCCAACCCAAACCATTCTATGATATTTGCCTGTGGGTTTTTTTTTTTGTGTGTGCTATTTCTTTCTGCAGTGTCTTTTTAACCTAAAAGTAGCTGGTCCAATGGTTCTGTCAGCACGAACTGTCAGCACTGCTGAGTTTATCCATTTTTATGGGAATACTGAATATCTTTGTTAACTTATGACGGTATTTTCACTCTTTACTTTCTAATTTGGCATTACCAGGCTAGGATAATGTTACCGAAAGCTGTTTACTGGTGACTCTTCACGTGCTTATACTCTCAGTGAGTGTTCTGTGTTTAGACAGGACAGTGAAGTTTGCAGGAGAAAAAGCAAAGGCACGTGTTTGGTTCTGTTTGAATTTGCAGCCTGCTCTGCTACTTGTTGGAGCAAATCTGATATGCTTGTGGGTGGAAGTTTCAAAACCATGCAGTGGATCTATTACTTTTGGAAGATGCATGCCTAAATCTGTGCCACTGTCTTGATGTTCTCAATCCCCATCTGTTGAAGCATTCGCAAAAGATGGCAGAGCTGGAGTTCCTGGTCATTGCTTTGGTTCTAGCTAATCTCTTGAAAATGGTTTCTAGAGACCCAAGCTGCCTTTGAAAGTGAGGTGAGGATCTAAAACTGTTTAGATGTCTTTACTCCCTATCAAGGAAAAGGTCTGAATGGTCCAGATCAGTCTACACCCAGGGTAATAATTCTCTGCAAACCTTTCCTTTGTTACTGCATTCTCACTGTTTCTGCCCATGCCCTCAAGTATCTGGGTTGTGTCTCTGTGTTGGATGATGTCAAGATGCCTTTCTACTCTATTGTATCTTTTGTGGGAGACCTTGTGAAAGGGTATTGGCATGCTCATGAGATTTCTGTCTGCATTGCAGAGGTTGTGATTCTAGAGGAGTAAAGCTAGAAGTGTCTACCAGTTGTAGTTTCTGGAATAAGATTTAGATTTATGAGTCGTTATATACACTTAAAAAAAATACTGCTTTTGCTCTTACAGGGATTGAAAAGCCATGTAGATGTGGTTCTGGGGGACATGGCTTAGCACCAGACTTGGTAGAGTTAGGTAATGGTTGGATGTGATGATCTTAAAGGTCTCTTCCAGCCAAAAAAGTTCTATGAATCTATGAATTTCCAGCAGATTTCTTTTCTTGCGTGAAATACTTGTCCATATCTCTTCACGTGTCTATATATATATGCATATGCTATAAATAAAAGCAGATTTGAGGTCAAATACCGTAAAATATTGCCAGAGGACTTAAGATGATATTGTAATATGTTGCTTGAAGGTTCTGAACAGTATTGCTTGAACAAAGGAACTCCTTTAATCCCAAAGGGTTTGTTTACTGTCATGACTCTCAAACCCAATCAATATTTGTTTTATTAACCTGTTGGGTGGATTCAGTTTAAAGTCTTACTGTAGTTTGTTTGAAGTGGTTTGTACTTGGAAGCTCTGTGAGAGGTAAACAATGCTGAGAGTCCCAGCAACAGTGGCCTATTGTATTGAGCCCTTTTGTATGGAGACTGTTGACCACTTGTGTTGTTTTTGAGAATATCAGCATATGCTTCTTTCCTGACACAACCTCAAGCATTCAAAAATCCCCAAAGCTGGTAAATATTTATCAAGATGCTTTAAAAATATATTTTTTTCTTGCGAGTGTTTGCTGGCTCGGCTGTGCAGTTTTCTTCTCCTTTAATATTGTGGCACAGATGCACAAGGAGGTGAACAAGATCATTGTTCATGAACATCAAGAGCAATGCAGCTGTGCCTGATTATGTGAAATCATCTGATGACGTACCATTTTTGACATATGCAGCTTTTCTTTATTGTAAATTAATCACCCTAAGAATCTATTTTCATTAGTCAGAACATTAGTGTTTTGCCTCTTTATGTTTTGCATTATTTAGAATCATCATGGGCCGAGTTGTTTATTTACATAATTAGCTCCATATGCCTTCACTATATTCAACATATGGTTGCAACTATGTGGGACTCCTGTTCCTTTAAGAAGCTGTGCTGGCCCTGAAGGCAAGCCTGGAAGATCTCCTCTGGGCATCTTCATGAGCCTTCAATCTTCACTGTCTTGAGTGATGATGTGGTAGCCACTTTGGATTTTAAATATACCTTTCCTCTTTAATTGAGATAAAAAAAAAAAAAGAGAGAAGAAAATATCCATGCCTGTGAGTGCCAGTGACAGCAATGCTCACCAGTGAGAGGTTGTGTAGGAAGGACCAAACTATTTTGAAAAGCCCTAGTATTGTCTTAGCTGCAAGGGAGCAGCCGTCTCAAAAGCTGTCTGTGGCCTCGGTTCGTTATGATTTTGAGGCATCTGTAGTCTTGCCAGGCTTTCATGCTCAAAAATCCTGAGCTACTCTCCAATATAATGTGAGGTTGATGGGGAGATCATGAGATTTAAAAAAAAAAAAAAAAAAAAATCAGTTCTGGATTCTTTTATTTGCCCTTTGATGTTCAAGCCCTTGGTGGTTCCCATTTCCAAGCTTTTGTCTGAGAATACGAACACTAGAAACTTCACTTTGAATGAAAGCTGAGAATAATCCAAAATTACATGATCCCTGGGACCTATGGCTTTCACCTTCCCCTGTATCCCAGATTTGAACGTTGTAACATTTGAAATCCTGGCTTGTGGTCACTCTTTGATTGTCTCCATCAGTGCTGCTGTGGATGTGCCTCATGAAGCAGCCATTCCACTCCCCTGATCCTCCATCTGCTCCTCAGCTGATCATCAAGGGGATGAAGCCCACGTGCTCCAAGCCAGGGCAGGGAAGTGCCAAGTGGAGGAATAAAGCAGCAGTGGGTTTGTAGCTCAGCAGGAATGAAAACTGCAGACCTGCATGCAGAAAATGTGTGAAAGGGAAGTACTAGAAAGGGGCAGACAGAGGTTAAAGAGAAGGAATAGGGAACCTAAATGCAGTTAGGTGCAGGAGGGACCCACTGTCTCCTTCAGCTTATAACTCGTGTCTGGTAAGTGCCATTAAAGTAGCCTTGTGCTGGTACGGTGTTTTCTACATCATTATGTACTACAATAGAGCTGGAACAGACCATCCATAGAGGTTGTGGAGTTTCCCTCTCTAGAGACATTCAAGACCTGTCTGGGTGTGCTCCTGTGTGACCTGCCCTAGGTGATCCTGCTTTGGCAGGGAGACTGGACTTGATGATCTCCAGAGGTCCCTTCCAACCCCTACCATTCTAAGATTCTGTCATTCTATGATTATCAGAGTTTCCACACATGCCAGTGGAGTGAACAGTGGTACCCAAGTGCTGATGGTGCCTGAGCTAGCCCACTGGATTTAGGCATTACATATAATTCAGGAGCTTGGCTCCCCAGTGAATTCTTCAAGCTAGGGAGGGTTCTTAAAGGTGAGTTAGTCAGGTGACATCAAATTCCCCTATAACTGCTGCTTCCTTCTCATTTTATATTCTGTTTCATGAAAATACTAACTGCAAGTGTCCCAGATCTGCAGCACTTTTGATGGGTAGTTAGGAAGGAGGGAACTGGGTAGACCCAGGAGAGCTGTGCCAGCCGTCTTGGCAGTACTGCAGCCCTGCTCTCTTATTTACCAATTTTGTTCCCCAAACCCTCAGGGATTAGGGAAGAATTACTGCCCCTTTCCAAAGGATACTGACACTCAGGCAGATTAAAGACCTTGCTCAAGACTGTACTTAACCTGACAAATGAATTTAAGCCTCCTGAGTCCTAATCCAGAGCCCTTTCTACCAGAGCAAAGATAACTCATCTAATCTCTTGAACCGTATGTGGTGTGAGAGTGCTTTTGGCAGGGTGAAAGGAGCAGCACACACTGGCATGGTCTGGATGGCTCCAAGTCGTGGGGTGAGGTAAGCTATCAGCAGGGAGGTCCCATCTTTGCTTCCCAGTAGTAAGGTGGTGGAAAATACAGAGTCATCGTATTCAGCCTATAGAGTCTGCCCAGGGTTTCCTGTCTATTGCCTGATTAAATAGCATCCTCTCAAACAGGGACCTGGGCAATGGTTAGTGCCACAGACATCTTCCAACCTCATATTGCACAAAAGTTATGTGTGATGCCCACAGAAAGGAGATGCAGGACCGTTGGCCAGAAAGGAGCTGGGGATGAATTCAGGTGCAGTCTTTGTGTCTTGTAGTTCTGAACCTGAAAGGGTTTTTTGTATGAACTTAGTTAACACAGTAAAATTTGCCACACTGTTCTGAACTGTTTTTTCCATCCTGTACTTAAATTATTACAAAATCACAGAAATTATAGGGGTTGGAAGGCACTTCTGAAGATCATCTAGTCCAACTCCCCTGCTAAAGCAGGATTACCCAGAATAAATCACACAGGAACACATCTAGGCAGGTTTGGAATGCCTCCAGAGATGAAGCCTCCACAGCCTCTCTGAGCAGCCTAATCCAGTGCTCTGGCACTCTCAAAGCAAAGAATTTTTCCTTATGTTTATGTGGGACCTCCTGTGTTTCACTTTGTGTCCAGTGACCCTTGTCCTGTCACTGGAGACCACCGAGAATTGTGTATGAATATTGGACAGATTTATCCCATCAATGAAGTTAAAAAGCGTATGTATCTTCTCCTCCAACTTGTGCTTCATCCTTGATGCTCTTATGTTCTCCAGGGTTAAGTTCCCTGGCACTGTTGCAGTAACTTTGCAGGCTTGGCTGGCACACTTGCTGCAAATGTCCACAGAGAGGCATCCAGCTTATGGCCAACATGATTCACGTTACATAAGTGAACTAACTCTAACAGCTTTAAGCAATTGGCAGCTTCCCTCAAGCTCTGCCCCTTCCAATTTTTGCCACCCCAGCGACTACAAGAATGAATACCAAGCATGATCTATGGCACATATTGGCCAGAAGATGTCCTGGGCTAAGTAGTCAGTGATGGGCCATCCCACATCTATTCACAGAAACTGTAGCACTGAATCCTCTCTCTGCAATTAGACTGGATGCCATTTGTTTTGGACAATGCACAAGAACGGGTTTTGTTATTCATTACCAAGTCCTCTGAGGATTTGCCTTTCTTTCTTTCTTTCTTCTGGTGATTGTTCTAAACCCCTTGAATCTTTAATTAGAACGAAAATTTGCTTTATTGCTCAAGAGTCTCTCAATAATATAGGAGCATGGATGAAATGCTTAGAGTCCAGACACAGCTCAGCATGCTCTGTTCTACACTCTGCTCACCCCACCACTCTCCCATGTGCTTCACATACATGTCCACTTTTCCTGCTCCCCTCCCCCCGCCCCAAATAAGTTCAATCCCAAGATTCCCACGCAGAGAAATGCATACAACTCTCTGTGAGTGTCCAGCTATCTTCCCATATTGCTTTATGTATTCTCTTTTCTTACCCTTCATCACCTTGGTGTATCCTTCACTGGTGTCCTGATGTGGGAAAAAGAGCACAGCCCTTACTTCTCAGTGCCTGGGTTTTATTCCTGGCTGGAGCATTAAGAACACCCTTTGAATGCTGACTTGTTTTGGACTTTCAGAAAGAAACATTTTCCCAGTGGACTTTCCCATGGTTTAAAGGCTATGGTCATGTTAGGTTGGTGGTTAGGCTCGGTGATCTTAGGGGTCTTTTCCAACCAAAACAATTCTATGATTGAGTTTAGTGTTGCAAACCTCTGCATAAACTAATGGTTTAACAAAGTCATGATCTTTACTGAAAGCATGTAAAATATTTTCCTTTTCAACAAAAGTTACTTTTATCACTTTCTGCTCAAGATCTGGGAAAATTTTTAAAGGCATAGTCTGAAACTACCACAACTAACCATATCACTTCATCACCCAGCCTATAGAAGAGTGCTAAAGTGGGTAATAGCCCCTATGTCACTTAGCACTTCTCCCCGGGCACAGAAGGATTGCTCATTCATCAGATACTTCCCCCTCCCCCCCTTCCCAGTAGAAAGGGACAGGAAAAGTTGAAACAAAGATGACTTTATTCCTGTTTTCTGCTTTCTCTTTTTTTTTTTTTTTTTTTTTTTTGTCAAGGGCTTGAGTAGGAATAGTATTCGAAGGAAAAAAAAATAAAAAGAAGAAGAAAGGTACTATGATTGAGTACAAGCTCCTGTTTAAACAGGATACATTTCGGGCTGCCAGGAGTTTTACAGAACTAAATATAAGGATCTTAACTGAGAAGGAAAACTGATTTAATATCTTGACACAACCTTTCTTTATTGCTCACTTTTACAAGGGACTATTCATGTGTGTGCATGATTTCTTAGCCTTAAATAAGCGACGTGCTTTTTGGCATCTATAAATATTCAGGTTAGCACACACCGGACGTTGATGTTATGGGTGATAGCAGGTCAAACATTTGCTGCAGAAGGGCAAGCCTCATCCCTGGTTCATAATTTTATCTTAAAAAACAAAACAAACAAACAAACAAAAAAAACAACAACAAAACCAAAATGTGTAATCCACGTGTTTCAAAAGCTGCTTTGTTGTTGAAGGGATGGCCAGGAAGAAATCTCAGCAGCTCGGATTTCGCACACCCGGGCTTTTCCCATCACAGCGTCAGGCAGAAAGATGAGTCTGCTCATGATGTTTACCCACCTTGGGCCCGTGTTTGCCTAACATGTATGAAAGGGATTCTGTTATCATCAGGCAGGCGTTCTGGAGGAAAACACTTTGGGAGCCGCAGTCAGGGGAGGGAGGTGGAAGGCGAGATGGGGATGCTGGCTCCCGGCGCTGGACTGGGGCATCTCCGTCCTTCCAGCACCACCTAGTGGGACGCCCCCCAAGCCCGGCCTCCAGAAGGGCTTTAAATTTAGGGGGATGCACTGGTGGTCTTACCAAAAAGCATGGATGTGTTCATCCTTATTCATAGTAATTTTTCCAGTCTGCGTTGGTATCTGCTCTGTTGGACCACGGATATCATTAGGTGCCAGAGCTCAGGAGTGCTTCCTGTTGGCCTTCCCTGCTGCTTGGCATGCTCTGGGAAAACCACAGAGTTGCTTTTTGCTTAGGCTTTCCCATCTGTCTAACACGTGCCATGGTGGAGGAAGGTTAATGGGAGGCATAAATAATCCCTAAATAAAGGCAAATGACCAAGAAATCCTTAACTCAGATCTTCTGGTAAAGGTTTGCTTCTTAACATCTGAATTGCTTTCGGCTTTTGGTGCAGCTTTACTACCCTGCTCACCACACACCCAGCCCAATGCTGTGCTTTTGTCCCAGGGAATGTGTGCCTTCACCCCAGGGGGCCTGTGCTGCGTGTGCCCTGGACAGAGCAAAGTGTTTTTTTAGAGTTAAAAACTAACATTTGTTGGGTGGGAAGCAGAAATGAGGGAAACTGATTTGAGCAGATTGCTTCTGTAGCAGAGCAGATGAGAGACCAGAGAGCAGCTCATGAGGCTTGTGACAGGATAGGACGTAGATGTGAGGAATGTACCCAGAGCTATGACTCCAGCAGTAGGGGTGCTTCAAAGCAGAATCTATCTCAGAACCTAATGAAGATTTTCCCTACGTTAACTGAAGGGCAATAATACCTGAAGCTCTCCATAGAATGCAACCTAGCTGACAGTTTTATGCTAGAGGTGCTTTAGCTTTTCTTGGTCTGGACAGGAGGCAAAACAGCCCTGGAGCCTATATGGGGACAACTCACTCAGGCCATGTGTCCAGCAGCCTGTGATAGCAGTGCACAAAATTGTCAGGCTGATGTTCCACTGCAGGAAGCTGCTGGTTTCAAATGAAAATCATAGTCACCATGTAGTTGCATAAGGCAAAGAGACCTTCTGATGAGCAAACCCAGAAATGTCTTTCCCCTAAATACAAGCAGTGCTTGCTAGTCAACTAGTGTGTTGAACTGTCAGTCGTAGCTCAATGTGAACCATGTCAGCTGCAAATTATATGAAGGTGTCTTCCAATAAACTGGTCATAACTGGATTCTGAGGTAAATATCCTCAAAGGCCCTTGGGATATGATTAAATACTTGTAAAGCCACACCACCCAAAGCTGCATTACTGCCACTTTTCTGTCCTCCATCTCCTAAAGAAAGAGACAACAATTCAAGTTTTCTTCCAAGTCTCAACATTTTAGTTTTCAGTGTGTAGTATTAGAAACAAGTGCTTAAAGTTTAACCACTGAACAGATATGGCTCTGAGGAAGTCAAACTTCCCCACAGGAATACCTTAGCTCTCACCTGCTATCTAAGGAAGGCTCACACTGGCTGTCTGCTGCGTTCACAGTGACCATGCCTGGTGGCATCAGCTGTCGTGTGAGATGGATGCACACCTAGTAGAACTCATGTTTTGGAGGGCACTAAGAAGATGTGAGAAATTAATGTTGTTTGATCTTCATTTCACTATTGAATTAGGTCTCCAGTAGTTCTTGGATTTGTGCCTGGGTTTAAAGGGCATGTCAGCAGGCAACATCTTCTTCAACTTAGTCTTTTGTTAGAGAGTCTGGCAAACAATCTTTTGATAGATTATGGAGGCAGCAGTCTCTCTTGACTTCAGTGAGGTTTTGCTTACGCTTAGGGACCTTACCTGATTCAGGCCCACAGACTTTATCAGTTCCCTGATCTGTTATTTCTTTGCAAATTCAGTCATAGTTTGGGGAGTTGTAAGTTGTCCTCCAGAATTTCTACCAAATCACATCTACCCTGGATTACTGATCTGTGTTTTTGCAGATCTGGCTGAGGGAGAAATTTGCATTGCAGCAGCTGCCAACCAGGGCATCTGTCAAGAAATTTCCATACCGTTATATTTCTGTAGTTCTGCGCTCTATGTAAATAATATTTGCCCCCTGGCATTTTCCACGCAGAACTGATTTCCTCCCTGTGGTTTCTTGCCAGAGTCTTGGGCTTTTCAATAATTGAGACTCACACCGAGACCTCAGAAATGTTAATGCCCAAAAGCACTAAAATCCCAGAACACTGCATAACTATTCTAAAAACTGTACTAAGAATCAAATACACCATATCTAGAGAAACATCACAGTTCCTTGCCCCAGCTCAGCTACTCTTTGTAATATGACAGGTGAAAACTGGAACACCACCTGCTTAGTTGATATTTGCACTCTGGAGAAAGGTGGAGCTCCTTGGATGGTACAACTATTCCAGCTCCAGTTCACCCAACACCACAATAAGGGGATCAAGGGATGCATAGGAGCAGTGAGAAGGTAGGTTCATCACCAGTTTCACCAATCCATATGTGATATTAAACATCCCATAACCCACAGCAGGTTATTATGGTGCTCCTCTGGCTTAGCTTGGGAAATACCTGCCACCTGAAAGTCAGCTCCCGAAGAGTCTCTTTCATCTTGATCCAGGAGGGAACACATCTCCAGCCTTTATCAGCAGGATCTTCCCAGGCAGGGTCTGATTTGTGTCTCCATGAGTGCTGTATCAGTGAAATCATGTGTACATCTAGATGGCTAAATAAAACAGGGCCAGGGAGCAAGCTGGACCACACATTGCCTCTGCTGCCTAATTACTAGCACGCTCCTGACATGAGCCAAGGAAAAGTCTACACGAGGATTATTTCCAACTGCAACTGTGGGGAATGCTGCACTCTTTGGCTCCTTTCATCTTCTGTGGTTTTCTTACCTCCATCCATGACATCATCTTCTTGGGCTTTGCACCTTTGGGGGGCCCCCTCATGCCTACCTACCCCAAGGCATGTGAAGCACAACCTCCACATCTTGCTGTGAAACCTGGTAAGCTGCAATGCAGTATTACACACACTTGGAACTGAAATAAACACATGAAAAATAGCAGTTATGTATCAGAGTGCAAGGTATCTGTGGAGCCTGTGAAAGATTCTGGCAAGTGCTATGCCATGTGGTTAGGCCATAAAAAGGTCCCTGGCCCTGTTTTATTAACTTCATAGGCAAAGGTGCTGGCATTAAAAATGGTGTTACTAAGATTAGCATGCTCCAGACAATGCATAAATTCAGTGAGCTGTGTAATCCATCCAAAACCCCATCAACCCATCACCATGGCCAAAATCAAGTAGAAGTGCAGAGTCTGTGCCTCTCTTCTTCTGCCCAACATTTCATATTCTCTCCCTTGTTAATTACCCTGGTAGAGACTTGTTCTATTTTCAAAGGAAAAGATATTTTCTTGCTTAAATGCATAAATCACAATGTTATCAATCTATCTTGATAAACTATGTTTTCTAATGAACACAGTCATGGCCCCGTTAATTGTCACCCATTGAAGGAAATTTGGTTGTGGTATTTTTGAAGCTGAACTGAAAGGCATTCATAATTCATTCTCATTATCAATTTAGCTTTGCAGGAAAGAAAGTATAAAAGATAGGAGCTTCTTTGCTCTTTTTTTTTTCATGCCTTTTTGGGAAAGACACTATTTATATGTGATATGCAATGAGATGCAGAAGGAATGTTTAGAGAGTGAAGATATATCAAATACTTAGACAAACTCCTAGAGCATGTCCAGAGAAGGGCAACAGAGCTGGTAAAGGGTCTGTAGAACAGGTCTTGTGAGAAGCATCAGTGCAAACTGGGGTTGTTTAGTCTGGAGAGGAAGAGGCTGAGGAGAGACCTCATTGTTCTCTACAACTACCTGAAAGGAGGTTGGAGTGATGTGGGTGCTCATCTCTTCTCCTAGTATCAAGTGAGAGAACAAGAAGAAATGACCTCAGAATGCACCAGGAGATATTTAGATTGTATATTAAGAGAAATGCCTTTACTGAAAGAGTAATCAAGCATTGGAACAGGCTTCCCAAGGAGGTGGTGGAGTCACCATCCATGGAGGTGTTAGAAAATGTGTAGACATGGCACTTTGGGACATGGTTTAATGGCCATAGTAGTGTTGGACTTCACGATCTTGGAGGTCTTTTCCAACCAAAATGATTCTATGAGTCTAAACTCACAGTATGAATTATAGTACTACAAACCAAGACCAAACCTCCACCTTGTTGTTCTATCCTAGCAAAGTCTGCCCAAAAGGGAGCATTTATTCACTTAAAATCTTCTTTCTGAACCTTTAGTGGTTTTGGTGAGTGCAGCACTGTGATGTGGAGCATGTCTGTGACCTGTTGTGCCCATTTGTTCGTGTGTTTTGAGGTGGCTGCAGCAGGAGTTCGCCCAGCAGGCAGAGGTTAATGCACCTTAATCAAGCTCACTGTGCTGGTGCCTGCAGTTGGTTGGGAGGGCAGGACTGGACTCTGCGTGGAGCATAGAGGGACCTTCAATTGTGAACCTGAATAGGCAAGGGCAAAGGAACAGCAAAAGAAGCAGGGCATGGAGATGAAAGCACATCACCAGTTCACCCCAAGGTATCTGTGTCTGTGTCCCACCAAACTTGAGAGAGATGGAGATAACCCCACCCCAGCAGGAACACTAAGAGCAGCAGCATGGTGTACGGACACAGGGCTGTTCAGCAGGAGATTTGGGCAGCATCTGCTTCACCTTCCAAGTGTTTAAAAGAAATCATTAGGTAGAAAGACTTTTATGGTGGCTTCCTTCCCCATCCCACCCCCCTTTCTAGTTTGTTGTAGCCTGTTGAGCTCTGTGGGGTGAGAGATGCTGCTGATCCTTGCGTGACTTCCCAGAGCACAGGAGTTTCACTGGGGTTCTCTGGATGAGGGATGAGAAGCATTCTGGCTTGATGTTACATGACTATATTTTTCTTCAGCAGCTGTTTGTGGTAGATTCACATAGAGAAATGAACAACTGGCCCTCATTATTTTTAAAAACATCCCTGCTTGATCAGATCATACCAGCAGAATCACTGCAGTTTCCCTTTCTATTAATTGGTTTATTTCTTCAAAAGGGATTTTATTGTTTCCATAGTTCCCTTGTATTTTCTATGTATCTTCTGGAGCAGAAAGAAATCAATTCTTTGAACAAGCTGCTGCTTTCAAGAGCTCTTTCCTTGTTTAAGTGGACTCCAGTGTATTAAGAACTGAGCTGGATGCCACTAAGTTAACAACATTTCCAGTCATATTCCTTGGGTATTTCTCAACATTTGCTAGGTTTAGGGAGTTGCCATGGAGGTGTATTTGCCACCAGATGAGTCAGAATTATTTAAATACATCTGTCTGGATCAGAAGGGTTTCTTCCAACTTATGAAAGGTGTGCAGGCCTTCATCTTTGAGCAGCCCCAGCCCCTGCAGCTCCTTTCCTGCCAGCTTGCTGCCTCTTTGTTCTCAAAGCCCTTTCCTTTTCCAGGTCCTCTGGTGCTCTTAGTGCCTTTGCAGGGGTGTGTTCTCTGCTTCCTCCAACTGGAAAGGAAGGCAATGAGCCTTTCCACCACAAATATGGTGCAAATGTTTGAAACCAGTGGCAGTCATTTGTTGCACTGGCTTTTCTACATGTTTTATTACCTACCATGTCCTGCCCAGCACAATTCAAGAGAATCAAAAATAATTTCAGGGTTTCTCCCTTCTTAATCCCCTGCAAATGAGGACTGACTGGGATGTCCCCCTGTTCATGTGCTTTTTGCTTGCATGATGACCTTATTCTTCAGAACTAGGATGTTCTCATTCAAGGAAAGGTAAAGCATGATTGAAAAAGTGATTTAAGGAAGGATTCGCTTTGCACCTTGCATCTACAGTGAACTTTAAAATGTGTCAAATAAATCACAGGCATGAGTGGAAGAAATAAATAGTGATTTTTATGTGCTGAGAAGCCTCCTTCTTCCCAAGGGCTGGAAGCTGGAACAACTTTGAGATCTTTCTATGGCTTGTTGATGGCAGAAACGAAGTGCTCAGACCCACCACCAACAGAACCCTGTGCTCTTGTGGGCTTGCAACTGCAGCAGCTCTCTTTTGACTTAGGTGGGCTTTCCTCTGCCTACAGAAACATGATATCTCTCTGAGCTTAGACAATAGTTCAGTGAATAATTGTTACTTAATTCTTTTTTTGTTTTTTTCCGCATCCTCTGAGCTCTTACATGATCAGAGTAGATATGATCAGTTACCCCTTTATGCACACCCACTGTGGTTCATCTCTGTAGCTGGTAGTATAATTGCTAATGTCTATAGAGATGCACATTCAGGTATGAAGACCAAAACAGTAAACAGATGTCAAGCATAATTATAATAAACCTGTGTGCATGGCTTCATCTGTACAGAAAAAAAAAAAAAAGCTTCAGAAACACTTTGGTTGTGGCCTTAATCCAAATTCATTTCACCAGCCTCAAGCTTTTGCAGAGCCACTTATCTCTGTAATTCTACATTACCTCAAAACAGGGATTTCCTGTGTTATGTTCAACAACACCAGAAATGGAAATAAGTCTGATGTAGTCATATGGAAGAGCATGGTCTGGAATTGCTTGTTTTGGGCTGTGGGCAACCTCCCTTTGCCTTAATGAGAAAGTTTAGAAGAAAGCAAAATTGTTAAGAGTCTGCAGCTTCTGCAAGATGGTACTGAAGAACAGAAGGAAGATGCTCAGCTGTTGTCACCCCAAAGTTTTGTTAAGTTAACCTCTTTTCCCAGACAGACAATTTTCAAATGGCAGGCAAGACAGGATGATCAGGAGTGGTACCTAACTAGACCAAGTAGATACTCAACTCTGTTTCATGAACATAGATTTTTCACCAATAGTTCTTCTGGTGAATTTCTGCACAACAGAAGACTAAATGTAATTTTCAACTTTCATTCTCAGCAACATGACAGCGTAAGGTTTGGTAGGAATTTATCTACCAAGCTTTCTTCACAGAATGGTCTAGGAATATGCACTTTGTCTACCTCCTACAGTTTGTGTCATTAGTGACACAATCGTGATATCAAAATGGGTATAAACCAGGTTCCTACTTTTCTTGAGTCTCATTGGTCTGCCCATGGTTGGCAGGGGGGAAAGGGGGAGAGGACGACTCTTGCTATTTGTGCAGAGTCAACTGTACTATCTCAGAGCAGGTCAGAAACTAATGACAAAGTGTTATACCATCATTATGCAGAAGGACTGAAATATCTGTGGATGTGTGCTGAGGTTTGATTGTACTTTCTGTTGAAAAGGTGTTTCACATCTAAGAAACTTCTTTGCTTTCACAAAGCCTTGCTTCTATCAAAAGAAAAGAAAAGAAAAAAGAATTTTTTTGGTCACCAAAAAATGCCATAAAATTTAAAGGAACTGAGCAACAAAGTTGTCCCTCTCAAGAAACTGAGGGAGAAGCCATGTCAATGTAATCAGTCTGTAATTATTCCCATTTGCAGGAAAATCAACTAAGTAGTTAGATATCCAGCAAACCGTTAATAGTTCACCAAATGTTCTCCTTCCTTGGAGCAAAGCCCTCCCTGTGCCACCTTTTGCAGTTTCCTCAAAGGTGATCTCACCCCAGTGTATGTGTTCAAAGTGCTAATAAGGAGAGAGGCAGATGAAGTATTCTGCTTTCACCATATACCAAGAGGTCTGGAGCATTTGGTCTTGTAACACTTGCAGCCTATGTGGTCTTGAGGGTTGGGACCCTCTGGCTGCTTGGGAGTGGGGCTGACCCATTTGTTCTTCCTTGCCAGGATGTGATTGACTGGCAGCTCATATAAGTCTTAGCAATTGTTAAGCAGTACAGGTCTCCTTTAGCAGAGCTCCTCATGAATCATAGAATCAGTCAGGATTGGAAGGGACAACAACGTGGACCAGCAGAGCCTGAAGTGTTTGCCACCACAACGGTCTTTCTGCTGATGCCCTCCAGCTTCCTGCACGCAGCATATTCTCCATATTCTTCTGGAAGCTGTCAGTTTAGAGGAAGCCAAGCACAGAAAGTTTAGTAACTGCCTCCCCAGATAAACACAGATTTACCACTTTTCTAGATCTTTGGTCAATAATCAACTTTAACTGGTACCTATATTGATTTTAATTTACTATATTCACCCTGTGCAATGACTTTTGCTTGCTGCTGCTAACTACATTAGGATATTTTCTATTGCTTTGTATTGGACACAGGAAAAGGACACAAATTCTGAGCTGAAAAAGGTTGAAACACATTTAGAGGAGAAACAGAATAACTGAAGACCTCACTTCCATTCAGAAAGGTTATGTCCCCAAAATTTATGTAAAATTGAAATTTATGTAAAATTTATGTAAAGTCATCTTTTTATATTCTTTATGCTCTTCACATTAGAAACTTTAGGAGTATTTAAGATACAAAAGTTCAAGCACCTACCTGAACTGTCCAACGGAGGAAACTTTGGCTCCCTCTGTAGTCAGTGTAGAGAAAGAGAGAATCATCTCCAGGTAGGAGTTCCAGCCCAAGGGATCAAAATTGGCTTATTATTTCCCATAAAGAATTAGACATCCTGTACCATAAATGTACACTGCATGTTTTTGCTGCTTGCTAATGTTTTCATGCTGCTTTCAGTTAGTTTCTCACTCACTAAAAAAAAAAAAAAAAAAAAAAAGAGAGAAAAAAAGATCTTTACAAAAATATTCAGGAACCACAGAAACTTGCATGCAGGATTTTTTCATGTGTCCCAAGTTGAGGTCATGGGTAAAGCCCTTCTCTTTTGAGAATGTGGATTAATTATTCAAACTTTTAAAGGAGTCAACACTGGCCTCTGAAACCGAGCCTTATATCCAGCGTCACAGGCAATTAATGCAACCCCCCCACAAAGTCAGCTCATCCATGCTACTTTATCTCTATGAGTGGGATTTCTGGTAATGGTTTCACACACGGTTCTTTCAGCTTTTTCCACCTCTTCTGCTGTATAAATATCAGCCTTTTCACAGTACACATGGAAGAGATTTTGAATATTGATGAGGTTTTCTTCTGCTTTAAATGTAAAGGGCTTTGTGCCACATGAAAGCCTGGTTCCCCTCTCTCTTTCTGACATGTTACTTTACACAGAAGTTAAATGACCTTTTTCTTCTTCTTCTTTTTTTTTTTTTCTCCCCTCCTTAAGTGACGAATGTGACCAAAAGGTCTGAGACCCTATAAATCAAGTTAAGGTTGCCTTGAAGTTGTCATCTACCTTTTGCAGTGCGAGTGAGGAAAATAATATCATATTATCTTCCATGACAATGTAGATACAGCTGGTAGGACTGGAAATGTGTAGTGATAAAGAGTAACACCTGTCTACCTTGCTCTGGGGCCAGGCACAAATCTTCTGGGTTTGCTCTCGTTAGTGGAGTGTGGGAATTACTCACCTGCTGAGTAATCAGCATTACTCTCAGAAGGTTCTTCCTTCTTTCTCTGAGGTACACACACACACACACATGTAAACAAATTGATCTTGTATACTAAGAGGATTTCTTTCAGGATTGGAAGATATTGTCACTGGAGTATTTGACAAGAAACAGAACCCAAAATTCTCAAAATTTATTTGGAAAATGTCAAGGTTTTGAAAACCAGCAAAAATAAGGGGCTTTGGGAGCTTGAAGTTGTTTTCAGGTTTTCAATAAAAAATAAAATATAGGTAAAGCATTTTCATATAAAAGGATCTGTCCCTATCCAGAGATTTTGCTTTCCTTTACAAATTTAATTAGCCTGAGTGTTTCAGGATGTTCATTTCAACAGATTAGAAAATTGCATGGAATAAGCCCTGCCATATTTGTTGTAGTTTTCTCTGTGATATTACTGATTTTAGTATGGTTAAAATGTGTAGAGATAGCAAATCCTTCTTCTGACAGATGTTTTGTCATATTCATACCTTAAGTCTGTTGCTTTTCATTAAGATAATTCAGCATCACTGGTACATAAATTTCTGACCAACTCCAAAGAAATACCCCTTTTACCCTATCAAAAATGTTGCTCTGCTCTAGGATTTTAAGGAACAAATAACATTAGCAAAACACGTTTTACTACCTAGTGCTTTTGGAATTTATTTTAAATGGAGTTTGTAATTTAGGAACTGAGGTTGCACAACTTCCCTTGCATCTTAAACTTTGCTTTGTAAATTACTATCAACTCACTGAGAATGAAAAAAAAGGGCATCAGGAGCTAATATCAGTGATGTCAAGGATAAAAGCAGAAACCCAGCAGCAAATACTCTGCCTGTTTGAGCCAGAGATTTGAAACTTTCCCCAGCTTGTGGGTAATATCACATTTCCCCCTCCTCTCTCCCCACTCTCCTACTGAGATCAAAAGACAATATTCCTGCCTCTTTGTAAGCACTGTGCCATCTGCATGGCTCCATTTGTAGAAGCAAAGTCCAACTCATCCTCTGTTTCCTCACTTAGATGTATGATACAGTCTGTACTGCCAGAGATCTGATGTGGTAGGAGCAATTTTCTTATGTGTGAGCCTAACAAATTGAAACCTGCCCTCTCTGCTCAGTCCTATTCCAAACAGCTTCCCACAAAGTCAAGCATCGAGATCACAATCAGTGTTTTGAGGCAAAATGTGAGCAATGCATGCTTACAATGTTTTTAAATACCACAACTCTTGTGGACAAAAAAAACAGTTTATTAAATATTTGTGTTCTAATAGGGTTGTCCCTTCTCTTCCTACACTGAGGAAAGGTAAGATATATAAGAAGCCACAAGAAACATTCTTCAGATGGTGTCTTTGCTATCACCATTCAAACACACATTGAAACCCCAGGTGGCTGAATGCCTGGCTGTCCCTGGTGGCCTTGATACCACTGCTTATTTTAGTGTGGTATGACAAAGCAGAGCCTCCTGTGGATATTTCCAGTCCTATCAGTAGTGCTGAGAGAGGATAAAGGATGCCCTCTTGAAGGGTTATGGGCCAAATCAGCTGGAAGAAAGAATATTTAACTGTAATTGACAACTGGGTAGAAACATTTTCTGAAGTGGCCAAAAGGCAGAACTACATAACTACGCATTTGGAAAAGGAGGTTCTAGGGGTTGTAAAGAAAATACCTGCAAATAAACCGAATGAGTATTCAAACAAAGAAGCAAACAAAAAAACCCCAAGAAGATGTGAGAAATGTGTAAAAAAAAAAAAAACAACAAATCAAAACAAAATAACTCCCCCCCAAAAAAACCCCAAACCACGAGAAAGTGCATACTAATCTGTATAATTTAGAAGCTAGAAATCTAAGAAATACAGGGGGAAAGGGAGAGTAAGCATGTCCAGTAAGGATAACTCAAGAATGATTTTGCCTCTTTAGAATCAAAGTAGTATGGCTATATTAAAAGTATTGTTAATTACACAGAAAAGATGAGGATGCTTAGAAAATATTTCACATGCATGTTGGGAGCATCCAGACAATGTTTGATTTTGGTGTTAGGAAGATTTGGACGATGCCATCAGATTTGGATGAAACACTTTTCGCTTCAACAGTACCTCAGGATAATTTAGTGTTATGCAGGGAATCTGACTGTGGGTATTTTCTGCAGATCTTGTTACCCTATTCTGCTGGTGAATTCAGGGCATTTCTCCAAACTTTGAGGTGCTGTGGTTAGCATTTATCTCTATGTGATCCATTGCTGGTGTTGTCATTTGGATTCTTAGAGGACTTCCCTCTACAGTGCAGGCTCTCAGGTTAGCTGTTCTCCTTACCTCGACAGTTTCTTGTCTTTTAGTATTCTTGATTAATGCTATTTCTGACTTCAAGTTCTGGGTTTTACCCTTGACTGCTTCACAGATGAAAGCTCTTGAGACTCTGTGTTGCATTTCTTCCTGTGATCTCCATAGGTTTTGTATCTGCTGGAATTAGAGGGAATACACATCCACCTCTCAGAAAGTATCCCAAAAGTATGGATATCATTAAGACTAAGACACAGAGGTGTGACCCTATCTAATACCTTGCGGTGGAGCTCCAAGGCTATGGAGCTGGCTGTGGGACAAGCAGGTGTGTGTATTAGCATAGCAGAAATGGAACACTGCTGTTTTTTATAAAGACCGAGGAACCAAGGAAATGCCTTAGCCAGCAATAGCAACAGCTCCATGCAGGTCTGGATGTGGGTTGTGAGGAACTGGAGTCCTCTTGCGCTGCACCTAGCCAGGGTTTGCTCTGAGTCAGCTCCCCTGAACCAGGTCTTTATTGCTGTCAGTCCTCACATCTCTTCCCAGAGATCCGAATGGTGAGAGGATAGGTGCACCTACCCTTCAGATGAGCTGTCTGTGGACCCTGGTCCTATACCACCATGCATGAAGGCAGTTACAGCAGGCAGTTGCAGGTAATTGCACTTTCTATGCACATTTGTTGTGTAGATGTCTTCCACCTTCCACCACTCCAACAAGGAGGAAGCCTTGTGTGCCACCTTTCCCCAAGCCTGGCTGATGAGGGGTGTCTCCTCTGAACCCTGTCAGAGCAGAGAAAGCCTCACTACACTGTATCTGTGTGGTAACTGGCCCACATGCCACCCAGCTTTAATTTATTCAGTCATGCCCTATTGAATGCTGGGTCTGTGTTTATGCTATCAGCAAATTTAAAAGAGGAAGTTCGTCAGTGGAGTTGTACAACTTGTCCCTTGACTCAGCAGGAGCAAGGATAAACTGTCTCCAGTGGAAGAGAGTGTACAAACTGTCCATATTTTCCTGCCTCTGTTTGTGAAGCTCTTGAGAGTGTAGCATGTTCAGCTGGTAAGAAAACTGCCATAAGGTCTTCACAACACAGACAAGAGTAAAAACAATCTGAGGTCTGGTGTTCTGGCTTAGTTCTCTGCTTCAGAGAGATAGTCGAGAGCTTTTGTGAAGTTTTTTGGTAAGAAGCTGAACCTGCTATTGCAAAATTCAGATTGCCTTTTTCCAAGCAGATGAATCACACCTTTACAGGCTTCTCATGGGATGATGGATGGTTAAGGAATGAGATTAACAAGTATTCCCCTAAAAATCTGCTCTGGTCAAATTTATTGTGGTTTTCTTCTATAGAGCTGGAGAAGACTCCAGGGAGACCTTGTAGCAGCCTTCCAATACCTGAGAGGGGCCTACAAGAAAGCTGTGGAGGGGCTGTTTACAAGGGCATGTAGCACTAGGACAACTAACAGTGATTTTAAACTAGAGCAGGGTACATTTAAATTGAACATTAGGAAGAAGTTCTCACTATGAGGGTGGTGGAACAGTGGAATAGGTTGCCCAAGGAAGTGGTGGAGGCCCCATCCCTCAAGACATTCAAGGTCAGGCTCGATGGACCTCTGAGCAACCTGATCTAAAGATGTCCCTGCTTGCTGCAGAGGCGTTGGATTAGATGACCTTTAAGGTCCTTTTCAACCCAGTGCATTCTATGTTCTTGTGGCAATGCAGTAAGACAATTATTAAACAGCACAGTCCCTGCCTTCTGTACAGTGGCCAGAAGCAGTGTACTCTGCTGCAAGAGTCTCCCAAAGGTTTGCACTGAGGTCTAAGTCCTGAAGGACCCCCAGCTGGCTCCTTCCCCAGCCCCAGTTTTGAAGTAAAGCTATGGTGCAAGACACCACCATCATTTATTGTGCTTAAAAGAATCTCCTGGCTTTTAAAGAAATTCCCCCATATTTTTAGCCAAGGATCCCCTCTGTGGAAGAGTTTTTCTTGGGTTTTTGGATGTTTTACCTTCATTTAGCTCAAGCAGCATCAGCAGAGTCCTCTTTGTTTGCCCAGGGGAAGGTGAAAGAGAACCCAGGCTATTCTCCCCAAGAAGTAGAGCAGGGAGCTGGTGTACTCTGATAATTTCCCTGGCTCTGTGTGTTTCCTGAGAGACCTGGAAAGAAAATCACATAAATGAGTTATTTAGCTGGAGGTGAGCTATGAAGCTTAAAAGAAACCCAAGGAAAGAAAAAAAAAAAAAGGAAAGAAAGACAGTTGTGGAGGGAAGGAAAGAGGATAGCAGGTGATGGCTATAAAAGGTTTCTATCTTTTCAGAGATGTCTGAGTGTATATTACAATCAAAAAATCTCAGATTTCTCTGCTCTAGGCTGCTCTAGTTGCTCGGAAAGATAGCATTTGGCAGCTTTGCTTTTGGGCAGGGTGCAGGCAGACAACTGTAGGGTAGGTCTGTCCCCATACACCATGTAAGCCTAGCCCTAGCCATTCTGGTGCGACTACAGAAGAGCATTTTGAGGAGTGCAAGCCACATAGCTCTCTACTAGTCTTACTGCTTGCTGGCTACACATGTGAATTCTTCAGATGAGTAGCAGCTGAAAGGGTTTGATTCTCTTCCCATTAAAAATAAATTGCAAAAATTGTATTGATTTCAGTGCAGGAGGATTGGGCCCTTAGCCTCCAAGAGGATATTTAATATATTCTGTTACTAGCATCTTAATGGGATACAGCTATACTATGCTGCACATGGAGCTGCATATGATACAGCTCCCTCAGGCTGCTTGACAATATGCTCTCCACTTCAGAGACTAGTACATAAATACAATTCACATGCTCTGTCTTTAGTCATGCCACAGTTTTGTTAACCACATCACATTTCTCTGCCTGGGGCTGTGGTGTGTGCTGTTAACACATGTCTCTGGACTCAGGTCAGCGAGTGCAGGGACAGCATTGCACTGCTTCTGCTTTCATGGGACTTTCCTGTCTTTTCTTGTCGTGCAGTTCACTTCCCTCAGCACTCTTCTGGCTTTTGGTTTTCTTTTCCTGCCACACAACACATATAGACACTCCACCTTTGTCTCAAGTAATAGTATATCATAGAATCATAGAATGGTCCAGGCCAGAAGGGACTTCCAAAGGTCATCCAGTCCGACCTCCTTGCAGTCAGCAGGGACATCCTCAACTAGACCAGGTTGCTCAGGGAATGTATGTATATGGTGTGAAGATCCCATCTGTAGTCCTGAATTCTACTAAGCCATGCTTATTTCCAGCTGCTGAAGGTATAGCCCATGACAATTAGTCTCCTTAACATGATATTATGATGTGTAACAAAGCAAAATTCAGAAGGGTACCCCCCTTTTTTTCCTCTTAGTAGGTTCTGGATCTATATTTAAATACAATGTAATTTGTACAATTTGTTCTACTTTATTTTTCAAGTACATGCAAAAAAAATGATGGATTTTTTTTGAAAATTAATAGCTCTCTAGCAAATCAGTTCTGAGAAAATGGGATCTACTCTCTTTCTTTTTCAAATTCCCTCCAAATCTACTCATCTTTCTCAAATCTTCTTCAAGAAGATTGTAAATGTGTGCTTCCTTAGAACTGATAGAGATTTATCATAGGTTGAAGTTGTGACTGACCTTTGAACTCTTCAAAATTAACAAGAACAAAACCTTTGGCTTCATTTTCAGAAATATTTTCCCCAGCCACAGAGCTGGCCAACAGCTTTCCAATCTTCCATATGAAATTTCACAAGAAATGGGGGGGAACAACAACCATAAATATCTCTTTTGTCTTTAGCTAAAACCCAAGTGGAGAGGTTGGATGATGTATCAGGTCAGGGAGTCTTTGCTGCTCCATATCTCCACGGACAAGGTTTTTCTCAGGATGTCAGCATTATTTTGAGATTTCCTTCCCTCTCTCCTTAGATTGATTTCACCATAGCCTAATGTATACAGCAATGAAATAGAAGAAGGCTCACCAAGACACACAGAAGGCAGTACAGCTGTAACTGCAAATCCCTTTTCTTCTGTTCTTGTTGACCAACCCCATCCCTTAGAAAAGCTTTTGTCTAAGAAAAGCAAAATCAACATAAGACTGCATAGATGCATGACTTGCTTTGTCTCCAGCAGCAGTAATAGTTGGATGAACAAAGAGACTGCTCAGCTTCCTGTATTTTCTGGATTCAAAATGAAGAGTACTTTACAATAACAGTTGCTTCTTTCATCTCAGAAACATGCCTTAAATAACAATCACAAAAATGCCTTTTTTTGTGTCTCTTTTCTAAAAATGTAGTAGCTTAGCTTGTTTCTAATGCCTGAGATTTCATTGCCATCATTGTAAATCTCTTAATTTGAAAGAAAATGAGAAACATTAGTGGCAAAAGAGAGAAACAGCTCATCTCTGAAGTTTCTTTCTCCACTGCATATCAAATCAATATGTGAGACAAACTGGTCTTCAAAACATAGCTGATGGGAGCCTAGTAGTAGGCACACACTCACAGCCAGATTCTGGCCTCCCAATGTAGTTTATGCTGTACTGCAGAGATGAAGATGATCATCCTACCCCTCTCTACTTACTACTCCATTGTGTTTCTGCTTGGGGTGGGGGTGGTGAGATGAACTTAATTTGTCTGTGAGACTCATAAAGGATGGTGATATTTAAAAAGGTACTGAGGCTACTGCTAGGACTTTCTGCTGCTCCTTAGGGATGTGTGATTCAGAGGGAGGAAAGGGGTGGCAGGCCAACAGAGCTTCAAGGAACCACTCCTAAGCCCATTCTGGGCTTTTTCTGCAGCTGCTACCCTAGTTTGGATGGTTGCATGTGGAGATCTGCCCATGTTGGAACAGCCATCCCTTTTACCTGTGGGCTGCTGTACTGCCTTAGGTTGCTACAGTTTTAGCACTACGGACTTGCCTTCCCCTGCCAGCATCCGGCTGGTCCTGGCCAGACAGCTGTACACTGGTCATTTAAAATCCCTTCATCAGTGACATGCCTAATGAAGGCTTTTGACTCCTTTGCTCCATACGTGTTCCCAGTGCAATGGGGAGAAGAGGTCTTTATGTGAATTCTGGGCAGTATAGTGGCTTGTGTTTATAACCAATAGTATAAATTCGTTACAGTCCACTCTGTCCTGATTTCTCCTTCTGCTCAAATAGCTCAGTACAAAGTGTAAGCCTTCCTTTCTGCCCTAGGCACTATGTAGTGTGATTCCAACCAGGCATACAGTACCACATCCCACTCCCAGGAGACAGCTGACAGTACTACAGCTGTTGATTCAGATCCTGAAAGCTTTGGTTTTGGAAATGGCACACACAGGCTTGCAAGAAACAAAGGGAGAAAATGCCACAAAATACTGTGTAGTAAACAAGATCTGGTTTGCAGAAGCTGACTAGAGACAGCTCGGCAGAGGCACTTCCTAAAGTCACAAATTTGCTTTCTCAGTGCCTGCTTTCTGAAGGAGTGAAATGTTTTCCTGGAATCCAGATGTAAGATAGTAGGTCACTATGGTTAAACACCCAAAGCAAAAGCGTATCACAACTACTATAGTGTAGAGTTAATGCTACGAGTTAGGCTTCATGCATCAAAAGTGTCTCTTGATTAGAGGACCTCAGATTCAAACCCACACCTGTGCCAGGAGGGTCAGGTTTTAGGATCTTAATTATTGAGGTCCTCATGAAGACTAGGCGTCATGTGTGAGAAAGATAAAAGAGGTAATTTACTTTTGGTAGAGTATGTTTACACTGGCATCTTTTAACGATATCACTTGTGGAAATGTTGCAATCTCAGTTCACCAAAGAAATAATTCAGCAAATTTGTTTAAGTAATTAAACAAACGCATTGTTCTGGATGCAAAACGAGGTGCTAGATTTCAGGGAGGGATGCAGCATTAAGCCTTCACAGCTTTCAAGTGGGAGTGCCAACAAAGTCTTTGTTGCAGAAAACCTTTGGCTTCATTTTCAGAAATATCTTCCCCAGCCACAGAACTGGCCAACAGCTTTCCAATCTTCCATATGAAATTTTGTAAGAAATGGGGAGGAACAACAACCATAAATATCACTTCTGTCTTTAACTAATACCTAAGTGGAGAGGTTGGATGATGTATCAGGTCAGGGAGTCTTTGCTGCTCCATATCTCCATGGACAAGATTCATAACACCCAGCAAAAAGAGAGTAGTCTTGTTTACCATAAAACAATGCAGGATGTGGCATTTTGTGTTAAAACAGCAGAGTGGAGTAGGAAAAGCCTCAGTACTAATTGTGAAAAGGGAGCTCCTGCTTGCTTGAGGTGTCCTGCTGAATCAGTGGAATTCTTTGCATGAACAGCTGCTCATCGGCGTGAGCATGGGCTGCAGAATTTGGTCAGTTGGTATCAATGGAGCTTTGATAAAAAATAAAGCTCAGGTGGTAAAAATTTTTAATATATATCATGGGTACTCTTTCTTGTGATTTTATCTATGAGCAATTGAAAGGAAACTCATCTAGAAATAAAGAGGACTGACATGTCACATCATGACATCAGTACAGTGTTACATTTTGTGGCCCATGTACAGTGCAGCCCTGGAGTGATCTGTTCCAATAAGGCAGATAACAGCTAGTAGGATGATTCACCCATCAAGCAATAACGAGCAGCCATTGCATCACCTTCTGTTGTTTATTGTACCCTGAGGCTTTTCAGAATACAGCTGCCTTGATAAAAAAGATAAAAGAAAAGAACATAAAACTTGGGTGAAAGAAAGTTCTTATTAAACTGAATCTACTTCTCAACTCCTCTTTCTCCCTTCCCTTTAAAGTCATTGTTAATAGGACCAGGCTGTTTGATAGTGAGCAACCGGTTGTATAAGACCCATTACTGGTTTCTCCAGTCAATGAATGGATGAGGCCTGAAGAATGTAGGACAGATTGGAGCAAAGTCCAGCCCAGCAGTGACAAATAGGCACGTTATGGACCAAATTATAAAGACTTTGTTCCACCTACTTGGATTTTCCAGAAGTCAGTAAGAACTTTGCCAGCATAAGAGAGCTGAGTAAAGCCTGAGTGATACCCTAGGCTTTGAAGCTGTAATAGTGTTTATGTCTCAAACTCCTCTCAGAGTTCATAATGAGCATTAATTAAATGCACCTAGGGGCTCATCTATGCAAGAACAAAATACTCTTAGTCCCATTAAAGAGAGAGAGAGGAAACTAGTCCACATACAGGAGGGATTGGAGCTTCCTCTGGCTCTGTTTTTTATTTCAAAGGACTTTGAGTTGCCAACTGGACATCCAGGGAAAAGTTGATCAGATTTAGCTGTCATGTTGATCAGATTTAGCTGTCATGTTGATCCTGTGGCTTGATTTTCAGGAGTGTTGACCTCTTCCAGCTCCCTGTATCTTCATGCAGAGATGTCTGTGCTTAGAGATCCGTACACCAATATTCTGGTTAGTTCTAAGAACATCAGGTAGAGCTGTAATCTATTTAGTGGACAGTCAAAGCAAGAAGATAGGGAATGTATTTCATCTGTGTAAGGTCGGCATTAAGTGCTACCTTAGTGACAAATATACCTCGGAGATCATCAATGTGAAGACCTTGTTAGTCACTAAAGAAATAATTCAGCAAATTTGCTTAAGTAATTAAACAAATGCATTGTTCTGGATGCAAAACGAGGTGCTAGATTTCAGGGAGGGATGCAGCATTAAGCCTTCACAGCTTTCAAGTGGGAGTGTCAACAAAGTCTTTGTTGCAGAATGACCCACTTAATGTGTCATCACAAGCTAGAGCACACAAAGAAATAATGATGTAGTTTATTATCTGTGAACCTACTGCTGAAATACAGGAGCAAAACTCACCCATTACCAGGGTTATCTGACTAGATAAAGTTGTCTGATTAAATGATACTTCAGTTTCCTATCAGCTGTTTCAGAACCAGTGCTTGCAAGAACCTTAATAACGGTGAAAAGTTGGAGGGTGGGGAGGTGCTGACTGTACAAGAACAAGCTATCATGGTTCACCTTCTCTTTTGCTGCTGCTGAAGAGACTCTGCATGAAACCAGTCTGCTCATGAGCCTGCAGGAGGACTTCTGCTCTTTGTATGTCATATGATGGCACTAGCAGTACTCCTAGTGTAAGGTCACTGTTGGTCACAGCCAGCACTAATCTCAGTGAGGGGTGAACAAATGAGAGAGTAATGTTTGTCTCTTTTAAAGAAATCTAGATTATGACATAAAATCCCAAATTTTCACTTTGCCAGCTGCCTGATGTAAGGGAAAAATTACAAATTTCAGCCCCACATCTAGGACAAGACTTTCCTTACAGCAAAGTGACCGTCAGGAGGAAACTAGCCAGACAGTCTGAGTGACGACCTGGGGCAGGGGGGGATGGAAGCTCCTCTGGGACAATGCTTTTTCCTGCTTCTGGAAGTCCCTCCTATTTCCACATTGGCTTCTGCATCCGGTACTTTACCAGGATTCTCTTTCACATCAAAGCATCTCTCCCCAGGCTACACATGTAGGGGCACAGCCTTAGTTTCTATGGGAAATAGTTTTATCCCAAAGGAAAGGGAAAGAAATGTTTGGTTTAAATATGCTTAACACTCCCCCTTCTGTATAAGGAGCTCTGTTGTTGCACTTTCTCTGGTCCCATGGGGTATCAACATGCTCTCTACTCAAGCTTATTTTCTTAGTTGAGGTGTTTAAAAGGGACTGTGGGGGAATTTCGCTCTCATCCACACTGATTAAACAAATATTGGGCTGAAAGCTTGCTAAATTAATTGCACCAAATTCTTTTCTTGCTGGACTCACCCTTAGGATGAGTTGGTTGCTGTTCTACCATTTTAAAGAACGTCATGATGCAAACCAAGTGGGATTTCTGCTTCTCTCCTAAAGTTATTACAAACAAAGAAGGAGTCTGTGTATGGGTGATGAAGCTGCTGCTTAGCTTAGTGAACAGACAGGAGGGATCCATGAATTTATCTGGAAGCTGAAGTCATGGAGTTTTCCTTGATAAAGAGATCTAATGACATATGAGCTTCCAACTCTATATTTTGCAGGGTATTTTATGTAACCTCAGTCAGGCCACAGAAGGAAATTTTTAGAAATCAGTGAGACCTGGACAGGGTGGAAAGAGGTAGACAGGGAGGAATTTAGTAAAATACAAGAACAAGTTTACAGTTTTGTGTCTGGGAAAGAACAACCCCATGGACCCCAGTATAGGTTGGGGACTGACCTTTTGGAGAACAGAGCAGGAGAAAGGAACATGGGGGTCCTGGTGGACAGAAGCATGACCATGGGCCAGCAATGTGCCCTTGTGGCCAAGGCCAATGGCATGCTGGAGTGTATTAGAAGGGGTGTGGTTAGTAGGTCCAGAGAGGTTCTCCCTCTCTGCTCTGCCCTGGTGAGGCCACATCTGGAATATTGTTTCCAGTCTGGGCCCCTCAGTTCAAGAAGGACCTCAGAGCCACAAAGAGGCTGAAGGGAGTGGAACATCTTCCTTAAGAGGAAAGACTGAGGGAGCTGGGCCTCTTTAGACTGGAGAAGAGGAGACTTCATTAATGTTTATAAATATGTGAAGGGTGAGTGTTGGGAGGATAGAGCCAGGCATTTCTCAGTGATGTCCAATGACAAGACAAGGAGCAATGGGTGCAAGATGGAGATTCCACAGGAACATAAGGAAAAACTTTTTCATTGTGGGAGAGACAGAGCACTGGAACAAGCTGCCCAGAGAGGTCATGGAGTCTCCTTCTCTGGCGATGCTCAAAACCTATCTGGATGCATTCCTGTGTGACCTGCTGTAGGTGATGCTGTTCTGGCAGGGGAGTTAGACTAGATGATCTTTTGAGGTCCCTTCCAACCCCTAACATTCTGTGAAATGAGATGTTTCTTGAATGTGCCCCTTGAGTGAACAGCCTACAAACACAAGTTGTGAGCTTCATGACAGCAGTTACCACACCTTAAGGATAATCACAGAATGATGTGATGAGGTTTGTAGCTGCTAGAGATGAATGAAAGAGATGACATTTTGAGTGCACAAAGACTTTTTGAACCTTAGTGAGAGGACAAAAGAGTGTTCCTAATTTGACTATGAGTGTGGAACCATTCAAAACTACAAAAGTGCTTGCTGATAGCCATGGCTGATACCAAAGAGGAAACACCAAATTACTTCCATGGTGAGGAATTAAAGCAAGCCTGGACACTCTAGCCACACAGACTTCTTATCCTAAGTACTTACATAACAATGTGATTTGGTAGCCCAGTTATTCACTTTTTGAAGTCTCCTGAGTTTGTTTGTTATTCCACTGTTGATGCCATCAGTTTCTCCCCAGTTTTACTCAGTTGGCATTTAATGTCTTTGGCTTGGTTGCTCATGCCTTCAGAGTCACAGGGTTTATTTCCACATCAGACTCTTTGATTCTGCCTCTACTTGGGGGCTGGTTAGTCTTTTTGATTATTTTAAATGCTTTGAATGCTGACTTTAATTACACTGCTTTGTGAAAAGCTCTTCTATAAGAGTTGCTAACTGCAAGGCTCCTCATTGCCTTCGCAGAAGCAAGTGGAGAAACTGTGAAAGACACGTGGAAATGATTTATAAAGATCACAACTACTGAAGTGCAAAACTGGCATACAACCTTCAAGAATGAGAGACTTTGTTTGGTTTGGTTTATATTATACATATGTATTTATTGGTACTAACAGAAGCTAAAATGCTTACACCTACCATGGAAAAATGCTGAATCTGGAAACAGATCTCAAATGCCTCAGGCAGAACTGTGGCATCTTTCTCAGGGACAGATTGTTGGCTGTGGCCAAGCAGGGCCCAGCGGAATTGAGGATGCAGATGAATTGGAGATTGTCCAGAAGAAAGAAACAGGAATGATAAAAGGTTTATAAAACATGAGTGATGAGGAAATGTTGAGGGAACTGAGTTTGTTTAGTCTAGAAGAAAAAGACTAGGGGGAAAATGTATGAGTTTTCCAATATGTAAACAATTGCTTTAAAGAGGGCAGCCATCATTTGTTCTCCATGGCCACTGTGAGAAGGGGGAAAAAAAAAAAAAAGATTTTCAGCAAAGAAATGTCAAGCTACACTTTGAGAATCGGGATTTCTCTGGATGCTGAGCCCTGGCAGATTTAAGACAGATTAGACCAACACCTTAGATGGAGAAGGTTGCTAAACCTGATCCTGGCTCATGGGAAGGTGTGAGACAAGGTGATTGCAGGAGATTGTTTCCAGACCTGACATCTTTATAAATTTATGAAGGAGGACTGAAGGAAAATGGTTTTGGCTGGATAAACATACAGTTGCACTTTCTAACTGGTCACTCCAGTCACCCTGATGTCACTTCAGTGGTAATGTCTTCTTTGTGGCAGCTGTGATAATTTTGGGACTGGCATTTTAAAGTCACGGAGCTATTCTGTTTAGCAGAAGCTCCCATTCCATCCTCTTTGTTCAGCCTCTTTAATCCATAAGGCAGAAAATTCTTGTTGGGAAATATGTTTTGGTCCCTCTCTTGCAGGACTTGGAAGACCCTTGTTCAGCTCCTTACACTAGTTTGAAAGAAATCCCCAGTCACAGGATCACAGACTAGCAGGGGCTGGAAGTGACCTCTGGAGATCATCTAGTCCAACCCCTTTGCCAGAGCAGGTTCATCTAGAGCAGGTTGTGCAGGACGGTGCCCAGTGGGATTTTGAATGACTCCAGAGAATAAGACTCCACAACCTCTCTGGGCAGCCTGTTCCAGTGCTCTACCACAATTAAAGTAGAATATCCTCCTAACATTTATAATGGAACTTCTTATGTTCAAGTTTGTACCTATTACTTCTTGCTCCTGTCACCGGCCACCACTGTAAAAAGACTGGTCCCATCCTCGTGACATCCACCTTTTCTGCACTCACAATCAATTCCAGTCTTTCTAGCAAGGGAAATAGCTCATGGTGTCATGGCAGGACAACACAGTTGCATATTTTAGGATCCACCACAACTTAGGCCAATTGTTCTGGGCCCTCGCTGCCACCTTGAGGAAGTTTTCACAGAATGTTCGTCTGATGTGATGGTATTGGGCTCCTCAGTGTGTGCCAACCTGTGTTGCATGGCCTCCTTTACAGACCTGTGGGCAACAGCAGCAGGAGTGTGGGGTTTGCTGTGCCTGTAATTACAGCAAGATTACAGATGAACTAAGGGGAGGTGCCTCACTGCCCACCCAGATGGTGGGTCAAGGACAAGGTGGAGGAGCAGTTGAAAAAAAAAATAATGTTTAGTAAGGATTTTGAAACTACCAGGACATTGCAAGGCTAAGACATAACCAGGGAACCTTCAGAAAAAGTCCTCTGTGTTTTTACCTTAGAAGCATTTTCCAGGGAATGAAAACTCATTCATAATTAATCGCTGATGTATTTATTATTATCAATATTGATTTCAGTTGACAAGGCAAGACAGAGAGTTCATAAGTATAAGGCATTGTGTGCAAAACCTGAAGTACCTCCAGGTTCATTGGTGTGCCAAGTAGGTTGATCAAAAGCCAGCGTCGCAACACGTGGCATCAGGGGACCCCTTACTGCCAGTCTGCCAGAGAGGATGAAATTCCTGGAGGCAGAACTGCCGCCAGCAGAACCAGGCAGCCTTGGGCAGGCCACGGGGGAGGTATTATATTTCTGAGATTCAATCCTATCTGTCTCTTAATAGAGACAGCTACACTCCACAGCATCTTTTGGCATCTTGTTAATGAAGGGGAAAAAAAAAAAAAAAAAGGATTAAGATCCATTTCTAATAATAATTTAAAAAAAATAAATAAAGAGAAAGTAACTTCTGCCAAAAAATGAGCTTTCATGTTCAACTGCTTGAAAGTAACTTCCCAGGAGCCAACTTTCTCAGGGAATAACCTGTTATCAGATAAAGGAAAGACTGAACAAGAAAGATAATTCCTTTGTTATGAAAGCCACTCCCTTTTATCAAGACCTGCTCCCCCAGCTTCTAATGCTCACTGACTTAACTCTGATCTCTTGGAATCTGTATTTTCCCACCTGTCTGTCAATGTCCTCTGAGGGTATTTTCCTTCTTGAAGCTAAACTTTGCAACACAACTAAAAGAAAGCAAACAGAAATGGCTTCAATCACTCCTGTTGCTTAAAAATTCATAATAATTTCTATAGCCAAAGGCAGAAAAGCTAATTATTTACTGTCCCAACCAGTCTTCTCACCTCCAGGGAAATGTGCTCTTGAGCTGCCTGCATTGATACATCTGCAGCAGGCAGCTCTCATTGCCAGGACCCAAGTGTGCTAGCATCACCGGTGGGAGTTTGCCAGCTTTGAACAGAGCTGCTGCAGCAGGTTAGCTATAAGGCAGAGTAGTTCAGCCACCAGGGAGTGGAAAGACAGCTGGTTCTTTGCTTCCCTCCCTTGTGAACCTTCTGGCTATCTTGATACTGGCATTTACAGAAGAGTGAGCCATTTAGGGGAAGGTTGTGAGTTTTGGTTGGTTTTTGGTTTTTCTTGGAACTGCATCCCATGCAAGCTTGGTACATAGGATATTACAGAAAAGAAGGACCAGAAGAATTCTGGCCGATGAAGGCAGATACCCATCCAAAAAGTGCTCCATGAGTGGTGGCTCTGTCTTTCTGTTTATTTGCTTGCTTTCTTTTCATGCAAAGTTGCCCAGCTGTGCTGAAAGATGTGAGAGATTTGGGGGATCTAACTGTACTCCACTTTATGTTGCTATTGAATCCCACAGGAAACTCTTCTACATGGACCTTTTGAAGCAATTTTTCCTCTCTCCTCTATCTATCTATCTATCTATCTATCTATCTATCTATCTATCTATCTATCTATCTATCTGTCTTCCTCCTACCCTCCATCCCTTCCTTCCTCCTTCTCTCATTCCCTCCCTCTAATCTAACTTCCTTTCTATCTTCCAAGTGCCTTTCATAATCTGCCTGTAAACTGAGTTTAGATCTGACATTTGTGACTTCTGTATAACATGTTCTGGACCAATAAGACTTTCCATTTGAAACCTCAAATTCATTGAACGCCTCTGTTTAAATTCACAGTCAAATCTTATTCCCTGTGCTTGTCTTTGAGCTCTTGCTTGTTGCTGTCAACTGGAGTAGCCTTGCTGCGTTTCTCAGTCAATACTGAGGAAGATAAACTTGAATACACAACTTGTAGCGAGGTAGCACTTTGAGCTCCCTCAGGTGCTGTTTGCTGTTCAGTATAGGAACAAGGAGAAGAGGTAAAAAGCCACAATACTTAAGAACTTACCTGATCTCCAGCAAGTTTTAACTACTACAGCTGACTAAAAAGACCTGAGTCTTCCATTATGGCTATCTGTGAATGGTGGGGATCTAAGTGAAGATGGTATGGTCAGGGATGATGCATCAGGCATGACATGGTGATAGTACAGAGGAGGTCTCCAGCACTGGAGCTGCATGTGGCAGAAATAAGAGAAGCAGCAACTGTGAGACAGCAGTGATGGGAAGGGCCCTGGCAAGGCAGGGAATGAAGCTGTGGGAGCAAGCTGGGAGATGGAGAAGGGAACAGGCAGGCAGAAAATGGTAGATGTGTTCCATCTTACAAGCATTTACATCACAGTGTTGCTTTGCCCAGTGAGCACTGTGGAAAGGACTGTGCCATGTGTAACACTTGGAAATGAATTGTGTTTTTGTGATACACATCGTAAAGCAACCAAGCACGTATACAGGCCTAGCCTTGTACCCAAAAGAACCTAACCCATGCCAAAGCCACCTCACAGAGGTGCTTACAGATTCAAGCAAAAGGCAGGGCCTCCAGCATGGTACTGAGGTCTAGCCTTCTGTACATTTGGATGCTGCTCCAAGCTCTGCCCTGCTTTCGCTCCACTTTGGCCTTTCCCATCCCGGCTGTGCCCCAGCTCCTTGATGTTCCAGCTCATCCCTCAATCAGGCTTTGGCATCTTCCCCCAGTCCTGTCTCAACACCTTGCTCTCCCTGCCCTGAGCGCAGCAGTCGCCCTGCCAAGGCAAAGGCTACTACTGCCAAGACTCCCAGCTGCTTGTGAGGGGCAGTGCCATCTCTTCCCAGTGCCCAGCTGGGATACTTGGCTTTCACAGCTGGAGCTGAAGCTAGCAGAGTTTACCAGCTGTAAGCAAAACCTCTAGGTAGCTGAGATCTGCTACTATTGCTGGCAGAATAATCATACTGACAAATGAATGAAGTTTCTACCTTCCCATTTGTTGTCACTGAGGGAATTTAGGGCTGTTTCCCAGAGCCACTATGAGCTAATAGATAGCAGTCACAAAGCAATACCAGGATTTTTTTCCCTTATGAAGGTGCAGGACTAGCAACTTTCCCCTTCCATGAAAACCCTAACTTCCCTTCTTCCTATGCTTTCACTCTCCCAACCACCCATCCAGCACAACTTGATGTTGTGTTGATCGTGTAAGTGGTACAGAAGGATGCTAACATCTGGGTGTTGGTCGTGTGTCTCCCAGATGGCCAACACTCTTCTTTCCTCCTTTTTCCAAGATAAAAGGGTCCATTTTAAAAGAGCATTAGAGGATTGATCTGAACACAACAAAGTGAATAGATCAAGTTACATTTTCATCCTCTACTGCCCTCTATTGAGGATGGATCCATCTGCAGAGGAAAATCCAAACTGCAGTTATTCGCAATACAATTCAGCTTAGAGTTTTATTCCCCCCCAAAATTCCAGCTCATATGTTCAATTCAGAATTCATTTTCATTTGCAAGCCTTACCAGTGTGCTGTTTGACATATTTGCTGCATGAATTATTTGCAGTTTCCATACATGAAGGCAGACTACTCACGGATTAACCATCCAATCCCCTGGATATGCTTAGAGAGATTCCATTGTATCAATAACCCAATTAATAACTGATCTGATATGATAAGCCAAAATAACTCATCTGGGACATGATGCTGCCAGGTGGAACCTGCCTTGTAGGTTCCACAATCAATGTGTTCCAGATACAGTATGGCAAAGGCACTTTCTTTCACCCTGACCTAATAATCTCAGATTTCAGTGGATGAAAGAGCAATTAGTTGTACGAGTCATGCTTGGAAAATAGAATGGCAATGCATTTATCTAATGAAAGAAAGAACTCTGAAGAAAATTAGCCTCTTGACTTTAAAACCATTCTCTGGCAATGTGATTCCTTGGCAATGTAAGTCCTTCTTTGGCAATACTTGAGGAAAAAAGTAGAGTAACAGAATGAGTTTAGTGATGCTAAGAGGAAAAAGATAGAAAAGATTATCATGTCCTGTGTTTTTCTACTACTTATCATTTGCAGATCTCTACAGACTGTAGAAATAATTGCTTAAAAATTGGTTGCAAAGCAATTATATGCAGCAATTATCTCAAAAATCACAATGGAGAAGCAAAGGTTTAATTTAGTTTTGATTTACAGGCAGGCAAATTTTGAGGGAAAATTTAAGTCTAAACTGTTTAAATCCAGCGTACATAAAACTAGGATTCTTCTGCCTCCTCTTGTCCTTGCAAAATACACAAGTTGATATTCAGAGGTGTGTAGCACTTTCAGCTATGCAAGGGATGGCAGAAGATTCAGACTGGTAAACTACATGACCTAACATATTCAGAAATGAAAACTGTCCCCCTGCAGCATCTTCTTCATTGTGGATCTTGAGGCTGAAAAATGACACATTCTGGATAAAGCTGTGAGGATGTGAAAGTGAATGTGCAAGAAAATGTCACCTATTCTGGATGCTGATTCCAAATAAGAATGAGACAAGGTCCACATTTCTAGGCTTTCCTCATATCCTTACTGTTCTCTAGGTGCCCAGTCATGTTTTTAAGTTCTCTTCCACCCCTGACGGCTGAAGTGTAACAAGCTGCCTCCTGCAAATTTTACTTTTCCCTCCCTTGTATTCAAAATCGGATCTTTTATAGAGAACTTGGATTTTTCTGGATATCTTCTGCACCCCAGTTCCATGAAAGGACAGGTTTACATTCCAACAACATTAGTCCTTCAGTACCAATCTGAGCTCCCTGGACAAGGAGCTGGGATCCAAAAATCCAAACAAAAAACCAACACCCAACGCCCCCCCCCCCACCCCCCCCCAAAAAACAACAAACCAACAGGCAGGCTGCTACTGAAGCCCTTGCAGCATTTCATAAAAGCCTTTGCCAAGGAAGGATTCTCTCCCACAGACCATCTATGTGGTTTCCATCTGCACATTAATTGGAAACTGCCTGGGGTAAAGAAGTATTTATGTGTTTCAAATTTCAGCTGTTCCCATGCACTGAAGGTGCAGAGAGCTCTCTTCCCACAGTCCAGCCCTCCAACGAGAAACCACAAGCTGGCTACAAAACTTGAGTGCTGAAAATCTGGGACATTTGGGTGGTATCAGCTGTACCAAGGTGGAGCCACGTACCGCTCTTTGCTAGAAGGAGCAGTGTGCCTGTTTTCCCTTCCTCAAAGGACTACGTACTGGGTGCACTCCTACCTTTGAGTCTTTAGCAGATGTTCGTCTCTCTCCCAGCTGTGGTTGAGGAACATGTGTTTTGCATTGTTTCTGCCAGGTAAACATCCCTCATGTCCCCCAGGCTGATGCTGATGACTTCTTTCAGGCATGTGAGTCATGAAACCTCTAGGAGAAACCTGAAAACACATATGAGCACCTGGAGCACAGAAACCAAGCTGAAGAGTAGCAGAGGCTGAGCAGATAGATTACTTCAAGGCCTGACTTACTCAGACCCTCACTGGATACTGGAGCTTTGCCCATACAGAAAGTTACCAGGTCCCTCAAGATCAAAAACGATAGCTAGCAGATAGGCTTTGCTCTTACTGAGAATGGTCCAGCAGTGGCTTCTACTCAATCAGTTTACCACAACTTTCTCCCTGTGCAAGAACTAACAGCTTGAGTAACATTCACCTATCCTGGCTTTTTCAGGGCAGTGCTGGAGAGAATGTGTGAAAACACTGAGTTTGAAGTAAGTATGGTTTAGTGGGCATGGTGGTGTTGAGTTGATGGTTGGACTTGAGGATCGTAGAATCATGGAATGGCTTGGGTTGGATGGGACCTTAGAGATCACCTACTCCAACCTCATCCAGCCTGACCTTGAACACCCTCAAAGAGGATGCATCCATAACCTCCCCAGGCAGCCTATTCCAGTCTCACCACCCTCATACTGAAGATCTTCTTCCTAAGATCCAGTCTTAACCTACTCTCCCTCAGCTTAAAACCATTCCGCCTTGTGCCATTTCTAGACACCTTTATGAAAAGTCCTTCTCCAGTCTTCCTGTAGATCCCTTCAGGGACTGGAAGGCAGCTATAATGTTCCCCCTGGAGCCTTCTCTTCTCCAGGCTGAACAACCCCAACTCCATCAGCCTATCCTCATAGCAGAGGTGTTCCAGCCCTTGGATCATCTTAGTGGCCCTTCTCTGCACTTGCTCCAACAGCTCTGTGTCCTTCTTGTGATGGGGACACCAGAACTGGACACAGTATTCAAGGTGGGGTCTCACAAGAGCAGAGGGGCAGAATCACCTCTCTTAACCTGCTGTCACACTCCTGTTGTGCCTAATTTGATGATCTTAGAGGTCTTTTCCAACCTTAATGATTCTATGACTCTGTGATTCAAGAAGCACTCACAGAGCAAACCTATGAAAGATTTTACTCACAAAAAGTCCCCTCTGACATCTCCTCTTTTAAGAGATAGTAGGCACAAGCAATCAAAGAAAGAGCCTAGAAGGATTGTATGCTAACTGTAAATGTGCTTTGCAGACTGCTCTCATGCTGATCTCCCTTACAAACTCATCCTTGGGATCTCTTAAAAAAATAAATTATAAAACATCAGAGCAAGTTTATCCATAACATAAGCAAGCTTCATTCCATGGATATCATTTTAGCAGTAGATGCAGATGGTGATCTACAGCAGCTTAGTAATCAGAAAGATTTTTTTTTCACTGGTCTGAAGTAGAAATCTCTCTATGGTCTGAAATTGGAGAACTTAACTGACGGCCTCTCTACAACAAAGGAATAATACAAAAGGAAAAGAGCCATGTGGAATATTTGTTATTATGATTAAAACAGGCAGCAGGTTAATTTCCATTCATCAGGTTTTACAGAAGGGAAAGCACATAGCTAAATGCTATGTAGCAGGTTTCCATTGCTACAGGGACTTTACCACAATAGAGTTAAAGCCCCATCCTCTGTTTCAGAGGGGCTGAAAGCCTGTTAGTGCTCTGAAATGATGAAAGCAAATGAAATTGAGTAGCAAACAAAACAAGTTCAGACTTGATCAGTGATGATGAGAGAACTCCAACCAGGTTCTCTTGGGAGCAATGATCAAGAATTAAAGTCTTGATTTTTTTTGTAAGCTAACAAATGAAGCTTCTTTATTCTACTTAAATGGGAGAAGAAAAGCCCTATTAAAGAGAGCTAACAGTAATACTAATCTGTAAGCTGCATCCCCGTTGGCCCCAGTAGGAATAAAAGAAAAGGAAAGGCTCTTCAAAATGTTTCAGAAAAGCCACACAAAAATGAGAGGAGCAAGAGGTAACTCAGATGTGCAACTGTGTGAAGGAAGAAAAGTCTGTTTTCACAACTGAGGAAAGAGGCAGGAGCGTGGGGTGCAGCTCTCAACCTTTGCACTCCAACCTCCCAAGTTTACAGTCTGTGGGCTGACTGCAGGGCTCTTGCCAGGTGTGTGAAGGTGGTCAGGGCTTGGGTTTTTGAATTTCTTTTTTGTTTTTGACTAAGCACTTCATTGCCCCAGGCACCTGCCTTACCAGGGTTACTTGGATTTCTGGCATGAATGATCTCAGCAGGTGGCTATGTGGGGGCAGCATGCCCATTCCTGGCCCTCTCTGCTGTCACATTGGCAGCCTTTAATGTATGCTTATCTCCATAGAAGTATTGCTTAGGCTCCAGATTTGGCCAGTTGTGAGACTGTGGCACCATCTGTAATCTGTACACCCTCTGGAATCACTGGCTGGCTTGCTGGCTAAGGGCATCTTTCATCAGTCCTGCTGTATCTCCTCCCATGTCCATGCACTCTTGGTGGCACCATTCAGTGTCACTGACTTGATACTATCTGACAGGGGGAGCAATAGCTGTGAAGACGTGTCAACATCACTGGATGCCAGCATGTGGAGGCAGCTTGAATGCATGCCCAGGACTCCTCAGGAACTAAGATGCTAAACCTTGGGGCTCATTCTGTACAACCACGGTGACCTGTGCCAGCTAGATTAGTAACAGGGTAATGCTGTAAGGACACCTGCCCAGTGATGGTGGACTAATCCTTCAGCAGGGGAGGAGAGAGAGAAAACACAGCTGAGGTGAGGCAGGAGATCCCTTGGGGTATGCTTAGCAATAAGCTAGGAAGGAACCATTGATACAAGAATTGAGGACAAAATACTCTTAGTAGTTTAAGACATAGAAAATATCGAGGATGAAGGGGATGTGCAGGGAAGGATAACTCTTGTCCCCATTGTATAAGTGCAGAAAGCAATAGTTGTACCAAAGTCTTACATTACTCTGTTTGTTTTGTTTTGTTTTGTTTTTTATGGACCTAGGCTTTCTGTGAACCAGTAACTAGTAAAGGACAATTTCTTCCTCCTCTTAGGTCAATGTTCAAATGTTAGTGATTAGGAAGAGTTCTTGGTATGCAGATTAAGACCCTGAGCTCATATAGTGTCAAGAAGTGAATGCCCAAAGGGAATCTTATCAAGCTGTATAAGCACTGAGCAAAGAGAAGTAAAGAACACAGAGCCAGAAATACGGGACATACTGAAATACAGAAAGTTCAGTTTAAACATAAAGTAAAATGTAGTACAAAGGTGGTCATACATTGGAAGAGGATGCTCACAGAGGTTGTGGAGTCAGTATTCCTGCAGATACTGAAAGCTCAACTTCACGCAGTCCTGGGCAAACTGTTCCATCTGACACTGCCTTGAGCAGAAGAGTTAGACTGGATGAGCTCCCTTCCAGCTGTCCCTATTCACCCAAACTCATCATGGACTGAAATTGCAGCATCTTGAGTGATCAGAACTTCAATTTCTTCTCACCAAAGTGTTACATCTTAGATAAATGTTCTCTCTTACATGAATGCTCTCTCTTACATAAACCTCACAAATTCTCCGTGTCTTACACTTTTAGGTAAATGCTGGCCCCTACAAATACAAGCAATGAAGTGCTTCCTGACTTGCTGTTAATGATTGCATCAAACAGGGCAGTGATGAAATCAAGGCCAAAATTGAGCCCCTTGGGTGACTCTCAGAACTTACAGCTGCCACATGCAAACCCCATTGCTACAGACTTGTGACAGAGAATAATCAAGTTAATTTGTCCAGGCTATAATGCGTCTGAGTTTTGTCAGTGATTGCAATACAAGAGCATGGTTGAGGCCCTTTGGGTTGGGCTAGAGTTTTCAAAGAACCAAACTGGTTCCTAATGCTAGGAGCTATGCTCAAATTATATGGCTATATATTTTAACTAGAAATCCCTTTTAATAACCTGGATTTAATGCATTTTACAATGTATTTATTATCTCACACTGTGATATTTTGTAACTTAGATTTTCAGCTAACGAGTAGCTCATCTAATGAAAATAATGATTTTTTCATGCTGAACTACATGGAAACTTAAAGTATTTCAATTAAACAAACCACCTCATTAGTGTGCCTTGATAATATAGTTGAGTTTTCTTTGATATGGTCAGAAATATCTAGCATGCTTTTGGGATGCAATCAAACCCCAATAAACTTGTTGCTAAAGACAGCTGCCTAGCACCATGTATTTCTTGAGCAATCAAATGACCTAGTTTAGAAGTGTTTGAAGCCATTTTACACTGTGGAAGGAGAACAAATTAACCTTGTTTAACAAGTAGTTTTCAATTTGTGTTCCAGGGCTCCTCTGCACTCTACCTCTCCAGTGCAGTAGCGTGGCCTTCTTTCATTCTTCCTGTTACATACCATATATACTTAATGCCACACCTTTGGGAAGAACCTCTCACCTGCTGCATGGACCTTAGGAGGAGGCACTATCAGCACACTCAAAATGTATCTTAAGTGACAGGGCTGGTTATCTGAGGTCATTTTTGCTCCTTTGTGCTCCGCAAAGAATAAAAAGAAAATCACAGCCATTATTGCCTTTCACTTTGATTTCTTTGCCCTATTCCTTTGGAAGGCTTGGTCAAATGAATATTGCAAAGACAGCAGAGGAATCTGCAGCAGAAACCCAGCTTTTGGTGGAGCCAAGACCAAACTGAGCTACATCTTTATTGCAGACCACTTCTGTGTCTGCATCTAATTCTTACTGGGATGTGGGGTCAGAAGTTTGGCTATTATAAATCAGCATAGCTCTGTTAAGGGAGCTGTTTTTTGTCAGATGAAGATCTGGGTTCATGTTCCCCTTGTTTCTCTGAGAATGAGCATATCTGGGACAGTAATTCTAGAGGGGTTAGTGTACATTAGAGATGGAGTGAGAATACTTTTTCTATAGGGTTATTGTGTATTAGAGCTGCACTGAGGTGATGTCTTTTAGGCTCTCTGCTTGGAAAATTTGATTTAGACCTGGCTCCCATCATAGGCCAAATAAATTGCAGGAAATCTCTCTGATCATTGAAAGTAATTAGCTACTCCCTCAGCAGCTGCAGTGGACCATACATTAAACACAAGATAGCTTCACCTTCTGTATGTATTCACTATAAAGTAAAAGCAGACATAAAGGCATTTACTAGTTGCAGTTTAGTCCCTGGACCAGCTTTCAGTCCAGTCTCTAGTCAGTTCTTTAAAACAGGACTTTTACATAGCTTTTTAGCACTGTTAAAACCGCATTAAACAACAATCAACCAACTAACCAAGCTGCTCACACACCAACCTTAACTGGTGAGCTGTACTATATTTGGACAGCTACATGGTATCCCCCGTCTGTATTTCTTTCTTGCTTCAGCAGCAAAACTAGAGTGGACCGTGTTACTTTTGTTTCTAATGAAGTTAATTTTTGATGCCTTCTGTTCTCAGCTCAAAAGATACGACAGTTGCCTTCGCCCTGTTGTAAAGAAATATTTACACCCAAAACGCAAGCTCTCATCCACCTACACTTGCCTGTTGCAAACCCCTAAGTTTTAAGCTTAATGTAAGTTGGCAGTGTCCCTTTAATCAAAATTTAATGCTTGTCTTCCATCTTCTCAAAGCACTTAAAATCTAGAGGCTTTAGAAGGGAGAGAATCATTAGTGCTGCTGTTACTCCTCTGCTCCCCGGTGAGTGGGAAGTTTGACCGTGGGGTGTTACACAAATGGGGTATTATTTTGTTCTCCATAGAGCCCTGTTTCAGAAGTCATGTTGCTTTCCACAGCCCCCTGTTTCAGGATTCATGTTGCTCTGCTGTTTCAGGAGTAGCCTGTCAGACTTTTGCTGCTCACAGGGAGGAGGGTGTAGAGTGATCTAAAAGTCTGCTTGAGGATAACATGCAGCCAACACTTCTCTTCAGAATTTTCGAGGAGGCCCATTCTTGCACACTCTGCACAGGCAGGCACTAAAATTCACCTCTGAGTATGTCAGAAATACTGCATTCTGCTATCTCAACTTCTGTCACAAGCATATCTGCTAAGAAAGGAATCAGCCAATTAGTCTGGGATGTTCGTAAGAACTCAGTTCCTACTCAGTCACTCCAGTTCCTGGACCTGTGAGAAGCTTGGCTTGCATCTTGGCAGCTGAGTGCTCAGAAAGCTGGCCATAAGCCCTTCAGAAAATCTGGCCTTGAATCTGCAAATATGCAACTCAGAAACCCCCATGAGGAGCAGCCAGTCTGATCCCAAGCAGAAGCCAAGGTCATAGCAAATTCATGGTTTTCTAGGGTTTTTGCCATGCACAGCAAAGTACAGGGTTGCAGAAATATTTTGTAGGCAGCTTTCTGTACAGTAACCTGCTGCTCTGTATGCACAGCTACCTAACATTGATCCAGGTGAGTTTTGCAGCACAACATTTTGTGTTGCTGTCAAGCACTGTGATATGCTTTACATTTTAATATGCTCCATTCTTTTCTTCTCACATCACTTTCTTTTCCTTCCAAATTCCCTTCAACCATGGCAACACAACCATGTTTTATATGGCATTACTTCTTTGTTGCAGAACTTCATAAATACTGATGTGTGAGGGAACTTCTAAGCCTTATTATTTTTTTTTTCTTTTCTGTTAAACATCAGTAAAAGTGTATCTGGACAGATATTTTAGTATGTCCCTAATTTTTAATGTACAATTTGAGTTGTACCTAGCAAGGAATATTCAAAGCCTAACATGTACATATGCTCTCTTTCTCTCTGCTTCCCTCCCTTTTGCTTTCAAAGTGTGTAGTGACATGCTGGACTTTTAAATTTGGAGATTTTTGTTCAGCTCTGACCTACACTTAAGCAAAATTGAATTGCAGAAGATCATCTGAATTAATTGAAAGTATTTGCCTGCTCTTCAGCATGTTATAGCACTGTTGTTACCATTTGCAGTGGGTTACAGTTATGCCTTTTAAAATATGTTCAAGCAGGGTGGTACCTTGATAGCTCCTGTACTGAAAACCAGTGTGAGGGGAGTAGATCCTGCATACAGTGGAGTGTGACAATCTAAAGGGTAGTAAACAGTGCAGTGAATGAGCAGCAGATCATCATTTGAAGGTGAATAATTCTACATTGACTTAAGATGTACTTACCTCTAGAGAAAACTCATCCAAAGAGACTGATACATTCCTATCTTCTTTAAGAAGGAAGGCATGTATGGAGAAGCAGAGTAGGGAGAAGGCAGGAGACAGCTCCTTTCATAGACTTAGCATTGAGATATGGATACACCTAACTGAAGAGGGAAGAGGGGATGCTTTCTTCTGTCTCCATATGATGAAAATAAAAAGTGATCAGGAGAGATTTTTGTTATCCTCTGGGCATTAAAAGCTTAAATGCAAAATGCATGAGTTATTATATCTGTCTAACTCTTAGGGGTAAATAGGCAGTATGGGGAATTAGTTGTTGTTAATTGGACTTCTGAGCTGAATTCCCAGGGTGCTGCACTGCAAGCATACCTCTTTTGTTTTAATATTGAAATAGGGAGAAGCCAGCTCTGTGGTGGATTCATTCCAGCATAGAACAGCAGAGCATGCTAAATAATCTTCATCCAAATACTTTGTCGCATTTGTTGAATGTAAATATTTTAGGGTTAATTTCTGCGTGGACTATAAAAGGCAATTGGTTTTCCATTGACCATTTAAAAACTGTAAGGCAGATCATCAAGTAGCATAAATTGCCTAATTGTTCCATAACATCTGAAGATGTGGCTCGCTGTTTCTTAAGCCTTCATCTAAATATGTAAAACTATTTCCATGAAATTTGGTGTGCTGCCAGTGAATCAAACTCTTCAGAACTGCATGGCAGTGAGTGCAGATACAATTTTATTATGAACAGAAATGGCAATCTTGAAAATCTTATTTTGCCTCGTTCTATCAACACCAGGCATGGTATTTCTTCTTTAGAAAGTTTTAATAACATTCACATAATAAATCCAAAGGTCTCTCACAACCTTGGGAGATGTAAAAAAAATAGGTTTCCATTCAGGCTTTTGTTCTAAGAGCCAGTCCAGTCTGCACATGCTGAAAAAAAGTGATAAAGTAACAATCCCCAGAGCAGAGGCCACAGGTCACACATTTATTTTAACACCCTGTTGTAGCTGATCCTTCTTGCATAGCTAATTGCTATTGGTATAATCCAAAAGGTAACCGAAAAACCCAAGCTAGCCTTGCATGTTCCTGTCAGTAAAACATCACAAAAAAAAATTAAAAGTCTTCTGAGGGTTCCTGAAGTGCTCAGAAAAAGCTTAGGGAGATATTTAAATGAATTGTAAACCCGTAAAGAAACCCCTTAAAGAAAGAAAGCAGCAAAAGCTTCCTGTATCACTTCATCTATTTTTACATCATGAACAGAAAAATATTATTTTAAAGGTACACTGATGTATTATTGACCTTTCATTATTCTTTGCCTCTGTTCTCATCCCAGTATGGTCAGCATTTGCCATGGTAGGTAGCCCTTCCCACTCGAAAGAGCAAAGCAGTAGCAAAGTGTCCAAAATGTCAGATCCCTTCAACACTAAGCTCTCTTTCAATAGTTTGGTCCCAGTCAATTCCAATTGTTTATTGGAATTGAAATGGAGTCTATTCTATACCTTTCTCACCTGTCATGTCAATTTATGGAAAGCTGTTTCTGAGTCATTTCTTGTGCTAAGCAGCTCTGGGGGGGAAAGCAGCTACTCCTAGTATTTGGTGTTTACTACTTTCCCAAAACTTCTGTGAATAAAGAACTACACACTAATTCTCTTGACACAATCCCTGAAATTTTATTGAATAGTAACACTGCTTACTCCTATTTTAAAACTAGGGAAGTTTGAGGCCAGTTAGGATTGGCACTTGGGTAAGTGGACTGACAAGGTGTTTGGGAGGTCACATGGAGCCAGCCAAAGACACTATGTTGCAGACACCCAAAATCACAGTAACCACCATCAGTGTCCACATGGCTGATTACACTGCCCTTAATTAAGCAATTTACCCAAATCTGCCGTAGGAAGCTGTGTCACAGAGGGTGCTTTGCCCCTTTGATCCTGGGTGCAGGATGCTGGGAGGCACATCTTTCTCACAGGGCAGGAGAAAAGCAATCATACCCCTTGCCTGGGGCAGCTGATGCTGGGGGGAAAAGCAGTGAGGTGACGATCTTGAGCAGCTGTGGAGGTGTTTCCAGCACGAGTCTTTCTGGAGATGTGAACTGCCTCCAGCATTATACACATTGCTGTGAAAAGGTTGCCTCTGTCTGGATGCCTCGATGGCCAGAAGGCTTAGTTGTGAGCAGCAGACAGGACCTGCCTTGCATTTCAGGATGAAATACAGCTCTCACAGCCTGGAAGAGCTGCACAGAGCCCATTTATTTTTTCCCTGGATGGACTGACAAAGCACCACTGCAGCAGGAGGACCAGCACAGGAGATGTCCCAGGCCAGGGACCCCTGCTTCATCTGGAGGACTGGATGAGTAGCAGCTGAGAAGCACCACCATGCAGAACTCACATCTCCACTGCGTGTGCTGCCCGCAGGCTCGGTGCCCTGCTCCCTCTTAAACGCTTTGCGCAGGGGAGAGGGGGAGTGTGCACAAAGCCTATTTAATTAGGCATTGTGTAGGAAGGATGAACTCCATCCCAAGTGAGATAGAGGATTTTGTCTCTCCTCCAGATGGTGAAATTATTATTATTTTTTTCCTAAGTCAGGAGAAAGTAAGCAGGTGTGAGTACGGGGCCTACCTGTATTGGTTTTAATCAGCAACTTTAAGCAAACTCAGTGTTCTCATCAGAACAGGGGAAAAATAAACAGCTGAGCACTGTGATTCATTTACACTTCAAATATACTTTGAGTTGGTTATTCCTCAATTAATCAAATAGCTGGTGTATCCCTAAAGTAGTATAAAGTGACACGCTGTGTGAAATCAATTTTCCCTTCCAAAATCATTAAATTCAGTAGCCTGTGACTACATCCCTGCTAATTCTAGTACCGGTCCTTTCATCCTCCATTAACTTTGGCACGCCTAACAGGCTGTCAAAAATAATTTCCCAGAACGTAAATAATTCAGAAATTAAAAATTAATAAATAATAACAGAGAGCTACTGGGAGATAGACTGGGTCAATTAGTCAGCTCTGCATTCTGTTTCTTCGCAGCAGGGGGGCAGCCACATTCGTTACTAGAATCTTTCCTCCGATTCCTAGGTCTGATTTACGGCTCTTCATTACTGGATCCAGTCAGACACAATTACCTCCATCACTATCTCAGTTCCTAACTTCAAAGAAACACACATTTTCTTGTCTGCTTTTTTTCTCCTTGCAGCAGCCTCAGCTTGACGTCTCTGGAATTTCTTCCACGCGGACTAATTAATAAGACTTTGACTTATCATATTCACTTCTCTTCTTTGATGTCCTACCTTAGTCAATCATCCTATTTAATTAGAATTTCAATGATAACTTTACTTATCTCATGGCTAGATGTAAATTAAAATAACGGGATTTTAATTCTCTTTCTTACGGGGTTATGACATTTCTGACAGAAAAAGTTTCAACCCAAATATGATGTTATGTACTTCCTATGCCAGGAGTGCATTCCACTAAATTGTTTTTCCCTTTGCTACAAAATAATTTTGCTTGTTTAACAAGCTCCACTGAAATGGAAATGAACTACAGTTTCTCTTAACATAATTTGCACAGGTCCGTGTTGTGGAAGGTTATGTTGATATAAATTAATATAATCAGATTGTGGCACACGCCACAGAGTTAACGAATGGGATTTTTAAGAACAAATTCTAACAAATTTTAAGAACAGTTCTGGAGAGACCATAGGACCTCTTTTTCTTTCTGCCTTTCCCAGCAGCTGAGAGCACTTTTCAAAGGTTACTCACTTCATTCTCTCATTTACAGACTTAATCCTGCTGGTTGTATCCAAGCAGCACCTGATGCTGGATTCTGATTTCAGTGAGACATTACTAAAAAACATATCTCTCTGCTGTTTCTAGGAATGGTATTGTGGTTGCAGCTTAACAGTAGCAGTAGATCCCTTAGCTGTCTTTCCCCTCCACAGTGCCCAGTATGTGCTTGCATGCAGGCTCACTTTCCTTCCCATGCCTCTTCAATTTTGTCAGCCTAGGATGGTTAGGACAGCAAACGAATACAAGTGAAAACAACCTCTCAATTTTAAATTGAAGCTTTGGGTGCAGGAGAGTCCTAGAAGTTCAATAGAGCAGAGGAGTCCTCCTGGGCCCCTAAAGATCCCTGGAAATAGGACAGTAGGACATGCTTTCCAGGGGTCCAGAAGAGCTTTTTGAGCCTTAGTCATTTGGGCACTCTTGTTCTTCCTCTAGCAGAGCTTCCTATGTGACCAAGTAAACAGCTGTGCACATGATAAGGACTTTCAGAAAAGAGAATTAAGGAGAGGACCATGTGGAAAAGTAAGGTCAACATACCAAGAACTGGTTTTAAACTGTGTATTAAAGTATTATTCTGTAAACAGAATACAGTGACAACTTGAAGGCTGTTGCAAAATGTACCACATTACTAATCTGCTGTCAGAGATGGTATCTTCCTAATCTTCTCTGGAGGAAAAGAGGTTTCCAATTTTACAATACCAATAAGCAAATGCACCCTGGAAGCCAACTTCTCATCTTTTTAAGGAAAAAAAGCCCACATCCTCAGGCCTTATGCTTCCACTGACAACCTAGAAGGGGGGAGAAATGGGCTTTGTAGGATGCCACGCTTACTTTTCCAAGTCGGTGCATTGTGCATTTGCTAATCTACCCCCTTTGTTGTATTCAAGGAAAGAAGAAAGTGCAGAAAGAGTTAATGAGACATGTTGGACATGGAAAATAACTGCTCCCAAAAGAGACAGTTTGGTACTGTGAATGGGTAGGAGCAGAAAAGAACATGAGAGAATCACTCGACTAGCACTAATCTGCACAAAATGGGCTTAGTGAGCTCCTGCTTCAAACTTTATCCTCACTTTAGATAGCATTAAACCAGTTGTCATAAAGCTAACATTTCTAGGTGCTCTGGCAAGCCATTTGCCTGATAGCCCTGCTCCTCTTACAAAATAAACTGAATATACTTGAAAAACTAGGCCAGTATAACAGCAGAAGTGAACTGCTGGAATTTAATTGACAGCTTCTAAAATTTAAACCAGTTGAGTTTAGAGCCCAAATTGGGTAAGTTCAAAAAGATATCAATACTTTTGTTCAATAATGAAATAGTTACCTGTTGCACTGACAACATCTACAATAAAGTAGTCTGTCACAATTTAATAGTGTTGTTCTTTAACAATTGGATTCTCTTACACTTTTATATTTAGGCATGATTATTTAATCTAATTTAATTGGCTTTCTTATTCCCTTCAGGGTTCTGGGCTTAGAAAGTTCGTATTAAATACTCTAATTGCTCTGAAATTCACTTGTCGTCTGAAATATGCTCCTATTTTAAATATACCCTAAAATCTAGTTCATACATGTTTTCCCTTTTTTCATGAATTACAAAAATTCTGGTTTCCATAATTTGCACTTAAAAAGAGTCAATAATTAAGCGAGATAATAATTATAGATCGAAAACAGGGGGTGTGTGTGTGGAATGTGGTACAATGAACTGTGAGTTACAAACCCATAAATAAGGCCAGGAGCTCACATCAAAGCTTTCTGAGCACATACTGATCTCCAAAAGCCAAGATGAAGCCACTAACGATGGTCTCCTCCATATTTAATGTGTGGGCCCCTGGTTATCGCTGTAGAATACTGCTCAGGCCAGTGAGCAAGAGAATATTTCAGGCCTTGCAGACGGTCCAATCCTGTGCTCCTTGCAAATGGTGATTCACCATTGATGCTACATGAAGGCTTTGCCTGCACAACTCAGTATCAATTGCAGCAGCGAGCACCACATGTCCACACACCCTGTGAGAAGGACTTTGTGTGACAGAATGTGGGAGTTTTAGGCTGATGCCTAGAAAATTTTCCACAGATCTTGAGCAAAACATGGTAGAATGTAAGTAAATTACCATTGGATGTAAAAGGGAAAATAATGCTAAGTTCTAAATAATCCTATTGGTCAGAAAACTAACATCTTTCTCTTTTCGGCTTCCTTCACTTTGGCAGATAGTAGCTACTGCTTCTGCTAGCTTGCTGACCTTGACTATTGGGGTGGTTTTAAGGCTATGCCTTCAGTTTTTTTTTTCACAGAGTTCGAGCAGAAAAGTAAAAGAATGTAAATAAATCACAACTGGATGTAAGAAAGAAAAAGATTATTCTAAACAGTTTCATTGGAGAGGTAGAAACCTTTAAGATTCAGTAGTCAAAACAAAGTTCAGTCTGTCTGGGCAATCTAGCCTCATTTGCTTCTGAACTGAAATTTCAACCCACAACTGTGTTCTTGTTGTGGATAAATACTGTCAGCCTATTCTCTGCTCTTCTCTCTCTCCCTTTTACCTTGTATAGGATCGCGGAAGGGAGCAGGGAGAGGGAAGCTGTTAGACAAAGCCAGGGGGGTTCTTGTGATGTTTATAAATTGTATATATATGTAAATATTGTATATTTGTGCTTGTAAATATAGTTTCATTTGCTTTCAGCTGAGCTGGTCTGGCAGTTTTATGTTGGGGGGGATTTCAACCCACCACACAAGATGGGACCACCATCAGCAGCAGAGGCTTGGGAGCAGAAGGGATGAAAAACGGTCTTTGATGTGTTAGTGCCAGGTGGTAGAGTGGGAGCAGGATTCACTATGGAGGATAGCAGGAACCTTCCTATTGCCAACCAGTTGCTGATTTCAGAGTACAGAGGTCAGCTCTGCTTGTCAATATGCCTCTCAGCTAGTCAGGGACTTGTGTGCATGGAATGGGAGCTGAAACAAACATCTGGGAGAAGAAATGTAATCTGGTGGGGCTCCTTTTATTGAGTGTTCCTCTTTCCTTAGTACTAAACCAGTTATTAATGGAAATGGCAAGGTTTAGATTGGATATTAAAGAAAAAATTCGTTATTGAAAGAGAGGTCAGGCAGTGGAACAGGCTGCCCAGATAAGTGGTGGTGTCACCATTCCTGGAGGTGCTCAAAAAAACATGTGGACATGACTCTTCAGCACACGATTTAGTGGTCATGGTGGTGTTGGGTTAAGAATTGGACTTGATGATCTTAAAGGTCTTTTCCAACCTTAAGGATTATATGGTTCTGTGGCTGTTAGAGGTAGCTTTTCCATGTTTAATTTTTTAAAATGTCAGATTTGGAAGATCTGGTACCACTGAAACACTGTTTATGGCTGCTGACAAGCCATCTTATGCTCCCTTAGCTCTTGCTGTTTCCTTTATTTTTTTCTTAGGGATCTTCCAGAAGCTATTAAATGTATAAGTCAGAAAACACAACCCAGCTGAAGAAGCTCATAAGATGCCAACTGCTGAGTGCTGTGAGAACATATTCAGGGAAAGATCAACCAGCCGTGTCCTGTTTACCCTGTGCTTTTCCTAGGTATCTATGGCTTGGGAATGAGACTTTGGGACAGGTGGACCTTTGACCTCACCAGCAAAGAGTTTTATATCTTCATATTCCTGCTTAAGCACCTGCCCCAAAGCACATGAGACAGTGTGTACATGCCCTGGTAAACAGGCAGGAGGATTTTCTGTCCACAATTCAGTCAGACTGGGGCAGGCCCTGGGGAAGGAAGGTGTTGCACAGCAGTAAGAGGGCACCTTGGGAGGAAGGGAACACTGCAAGGATAGCCTTCGGGTGCTCAAGGTGAAGTATTCTTGAACAACTGCAAAGAGAGGCAAGGTGCAGCCCCCTCCCCAGTGAGGCTGATAGGTGAAGGGGCACAGATTTCAAGGGGGACTGACCTTTTCCCCGTGCCTAAGAGCAGTTTCCAGGGCTGCTACCTGCTGGTTTGGCATGGAAAAACATGTGTCAGTGACTTGTAAGTGAGAGAACAGCAGATTGGGACATGGCTTATGGGTCTACAACTGTTAGTAATCTAGCAAAGAACAAAACACTCTACGGAAATTTAGAAAAATCGTGTTTTAGTAAAACATAAAAAAAATAAAAGCGGTGGGGGGGACAAGGGATGGGGAGAGTGCATGGGATCCTAGGGAAAAGTGTAGCATCTGTAGCGTAGAGGATTTAACACGTCCTCCCGCACCAGCGCCCTACCTCCTCCGTCACTTCCAGCACTCCCGACCGGGTCTGCCCCGACTCCGGCCGCTGAGCGGCGCTCCACCTCCCTTCTTCCGTACAACATGGCGTACCCCTGCGCTCCGCTTCCGTAGAAAACGATGGCTCCCACTCCCTACCGAAGGGGGCAGATACAGTAGAGCGCGTAGGCGCCACTATTCCTTCCGGTTCAAGACCGCCACAATATCAATGTTGACCGCCCACCCTTCCGCTTCCTCTTCCGGGTCTGGCGGCGCCAGGTATGGCGGCTAGTGGCTGGGGGATGTCAGTGGTCATCTGCCTCCATCCGCCGCCTGGCGGGTGGTGGGCATGGCTAAGGTCTTGGGGAGGCTGCGGTGAGGGACCGGCGGCACTGCTGGCCGCGCTTGGGCCGGCGGTGGGGCCAGAGCTGCGCAGCGGAAAGGCTGGGCCTTACCAGGCCGTCGCGGTGGGGCTTCCGAGAGGGAACTCGCGTTTCCCGGGCCGCAGCGGGCTGGAGCTGGGGATCGCGGCCCTCAGCCCTGTCGCGTCCAAAGCGCTCCAGGGAATGAGACGGAAGAGTTCCCTGTGGAGCTCTGAAGGCTGCCGGTGCTGCACTGGGCCTTTGCTTCGTTGCGCAGCTACAGGAGCCGGGTACTGCGGGTATTGCTGCCCTCGTCAAGTTGTGTTAGGCCCAGAGAAGGCTCCGATCTGGGCCTACAGTGTGACTAACAGTTTGGGGTTTGGTGAGATACAGATAGGATGGTGTTTGCTTCAGCAAATCGTATTCCACCCGCTGTCAAGTGTTTTTTTGGTTTATTAATGTAGTTTTGTAGACTGTTGCAGAGGAGGAGATGCTTTAGTTTTGTTAATAGAACCGCAGCTGCTGATTCAGATCTGTCGCAGTGCTTCAGTGCAGGTGATGCTGTGGTATGTGAACATCTCTGTGGACACTGAGCCCTTAAATGAGTGCTGCTCTGTTTCTGTCTAATTTAGGTGTTAAAAATGGTTCAGCGCCTGACCTATCGCCGTAGGTTGTCCTACAACACAGCTTCCAACAAGACTAGACTGTAAGTAAGATATAGCTCCTGAGAAAACTTAAGAACATAAATTACATGATTTGATCTGTTAACTGGGTATTTTTCTGCTGTGCTTAGGTCCCGAACACCTGGGAACAGGATTGTTTACCTTTACACCAAGAAAGTGGGGAAGGCACCAAAGTCAGCATGTGGTATTTGCCCAGGAAGACTTCGTGGTGTACGTATTAGCCTTACTGATATAAGCCACTTCTTTACAGCTATTATTTTCAGTACAAGGATCCTTTTTGAGTTACATTATATGTCCATTGGTGAATTCTTGTTAGAGCAGCTTTCTTCTTTAAAATATTCTTATCCAAATGTTGTAAGGTTTAGCTGGTAAAGTAAGCTTTGAAAGCTGAAGGAGTAAATGCTTTGTTAATGCTGGTGGTTCTCATTGCTGTTACATCTGAACCCTCTTAGTTTGTAAGATGTAACTGGCTGAAATTCTTAGAGCTAGGCTGGGATAATTTTGTAGGAGGTTCAGAAGTCTAAATTGGATCTATTAGATAGGCTTTCAGACAAACCAAGTCAGTTTTGACTTTCAGCTTCAGAAAAAAGAAATTAATGTTTTTAACATGATACTTTTCTCCAAAATGTTTTCTTGGTGTAATGTCATAACTCTTAACAGTGATGGGAATGTCTGAGTAATGTTGATCTTTGAGCATTTCCTATCCTTGGGAAAAATTAAAAAACCCCAATTTTATAATGAATATATTTTTGAACCCCCTGTGGTAGAATGAAAAGCTCAGCTGAGGAGTGCTGAAGATGGGTACATGCAAGAAGCTGTGGCTTGAGCCAATTTTTTTTGTATCTTGAATAGTCCGCTTCAGGTGTTCCTCCTTTTTGAAGCCATCAGAGTGATTTCCTTGTTAAGACTGTCCTACAAAATTAAGAGTCTTCGCATACCATTTCCATTTTTGCTTTCTGTAGGTTCGTGCTGTGCGCCCTAAAGTTCTCATGAGGTTGTCAAAAACAAAGAAGCATGTTAGCAGAGCCTATGGCGGTTCCATGTGTGCTAAGTGTGTCCGTGACAGGTAAGCTTACAGACAATTACCTTTTTATTCTTGAGGTTGCCTCATGCCAGATTTTTACATCTCACTGTTTCGTAATGTGGACCAAGACTTAGAAGACTCTTGTCTGATGTTAGGATAGTAAAATGGAGAGAGTGAGCATGGAGACACGTGAGCAGTGGTGCATACAATTTTGTCCCTTGGGTTTAAGCTAGTTACTGCGTGCAAACCTCTTTTGTAGAGTTGTTCTTCATGATTTCTTACTGTACCTTTGCTTTGGTGCTAAACTCTGCTCATTATGCAACTTTGTTTTTTTTATAGTGAGCACCCAATGTAAAGATTTTCCACTTTTGTTTTCTTTGGTCTTGTCCAAAGATACTAGTGTAAGATCAGTTGAGTTTTTGTCTTCTCTGTGGTGTTTTGGAATTAAAAGATATTAAATGGTTGCATGTTACACATCTTGAAATGGCTAAGCTTTATGATATCCTTTGCTGGGCCTCACTGAATTCAATTTTATTGTATCACACAGTGATAGCTGTGTGTCCCGGGCAAGTTTGAAGAGAAATGTCTAATACAAGAATGCATGCTCTCCGTGACTGGTCATCAGAGCAGCTCTCTAGAGTCAACAGTCTAATGCCAATTTTTTTCAGCTTGCCAGCACTTTTTTGCTTATCTTGCATGAGTTCTAGGTTGCATTAGATGTCACAGAAGATGGATTGTTCCACCTTCCATGCTGGACTTCCATAGAATAACTTTTTTAAAGGCAATTTTTTTTCTGAGCATTTTCTCAAGCGGTTTATGAACTTCATGAACGTCATGAGTATTACCTTATTTTGCCTCAGCCAAAATGCACAAGTCACTTCCTTCCCTTATTGGCAGGTTTTCTCCTGCATCTGCTTAGGTGTCTTTGTGTACTGCTAAAGTAACCATCTGTACCAAATGCGTTTGGAACGGCATTTTAGTGTTTTAAGGGAGAAGAGTGTGGATGGTATACTTGTGCTTTTAGCTCAAAACTGTTGAGTGGGCTGTTGATCTGAGTAGTACCACTTAAGTCCATCTGCACAGTGGCCTCACATGACTTCCATAAATAATTGTATTTGGGCATGACTTGCCAGGGTCTTCCTTGTTTATGTGCAGAGGAGCTGTAATCATGAGAGGGAAAACGTTCTGGTTTTGGTAACTGGACTCGTGCAAAGTTTTCCATTGTTCTGAGGAATAAAACTGACCATGACTGATCATACCAGCTCTGACTTTAAGAACAACTAAATTAGTTTGCTGGTGAGGAGTTTCAGTTTTTACCTTTCAAGTTAGTGAAGGTGTTTGTTTCCAGTGTTCAGCTGTCAGGTGTTGCCTTGCTTGCCTGCAAGCTACTCACTGTAAATCTTGCAGGCACACTCTAGGCCTTCTCCAAACCACCACATTCATAAAGTGCCACCATCCCTGTCTTTTGGTGCTGACAGGAATGTGGATGGCTTCCCATTTTATGTTATTGTGGAACTGATACCATGTGGGCAATGAATATTGGAGACGACAAAACTAATTGTGGCTTGGTTTTATTTTTATATTGTTATTGAAGTAGACACATGTCCTAAAGTTATTATTTTCCTTTCCAGAATCAAGCGAGCTTTTCTTATTGAGGAGCAGAAGATCGTTGTGAAAGTGTTGAAGGCACAAGCACAGAGCCAGAAGTCAAAATGAATCTGTTTGTAGTTTCAGCCCAATAAATGAAAGTTCCACTTTTCTTGTGTCTTGTTGTTATATATACTAGTCAAAGCTGGTAGAAGCTGCTTCTCAAAGCTTGTGTAGCTTGTGTTTTGGTACAGCAAACCCTCTAGTCAGGATGCTGTGTCCTGTTCTGCCTACAGAGAGAAATTTGGTGGAAGTAGGACTGGTTAAAGAGGACTGCCAGCTCTGTCTCCTAGAGTCCTGTAAGAGAGGTTGGAGTATCTTTGAGCAATACAGGTTGTGTTTTTTCATGACAACATCTCTATGAAGTTATCAGAGGACTTGAGGCTCAGAAGAAAGTTAGGAATCTGAAGAAAAGCAAAAGACGACTAAAGACTGATAAGAGATTGTCAGGTGAAGAAAAGGAGAACTAGCATAGGCCTAAGGGAGACTTTGTGCTGTCGTTACCGTTGCTTGAATCTGAGGGTGGCAGGGAGTAGTCTGATTCCTTGGTGGTGATTTGGCAGTGCTAGGTTAATGGTTAGACTTGATCATCTTAAAGGTCTTTTCCAACCAAAACCGTTCTGTGAGTGATGCATCAAACATCTAGATCATCTAGAGCACTGTCTGCTCCTCTCTGATTTGGGTTAGCTGTGGAGCTTTGTCAGGGCAAGGGGAAGACTGTGTGCCCTATGACAAGGCTAGCTGTATTTTGGTAGGTGTTGCACTGCACATCTGTGTGCTGCAGGCTGGGCATTGTCTCTCCTGTGCCTGTAATGATCAAGCTGACAGGTCTGGTCAGGGGCTGTTGCACTGAGCAGTGGCCAGCTTGCAAGATACTAGGTAGTGATGTTGGTTTCAATGGCTTTGGAAGCCTGCAAACAAAAATATGATGCCTCCTTTCTGCTCTGAATTTGTCTGTCTGTGGATTGCAGTGAGTTCATGCTATTAGGTTTTTCTTTTTTGAAGCAGCACATTGGGACCTAGGGAGGCACATACATTTAGTAATGAAATTGCCTATCAGTCTCCCTCAGAGGAAGCTGAGGGGGAAGATCTTTCAGTGCCTTGATAGGCACCCAAGGCACTTTGTCCAGCCTGGAATCTTTTTGACTGAGATGTGCATAGCTCTGGGACTTGCCCATTCAGTGCCCTGGTGTTACCTGCTTTACATCTGAGTCACCAGATAAAGGGAACCCACACTGCTGTGATTTCAGATACTTTACTCTTAAAAATCAGTGCTTAGCTAAAGGTCAGAGAGAGAATTAACCAGAGCACAGATGGATAGAAGACACTTACCTATATAAATGAGATTAAGTGAGAAACATTCTAAAACTGGAAATGCAAAACAAATCAAAACTTGAACAAAGAGGTTCTGCTGAGGCATTTTCTTGCAGGCATTTCTCTTTGCCACTAGTGTTGCTCGTATTACCAGGGGCTACTGTGGTTGTACAGCGCTTGTTCTGTCCCCACAGGTGAGAGAAGTTTTTTCCACCAGTTCTGGAGGGGTGACTGGTCATCCTGTTCTGTGTGCTCATGTTCCTCTGAGGGACCTGGGGAACCAGGTGACAACTCTGCTTGGGTCTGAGAGCTTGGCAGCAGCAGCCTGCATATTCTTCCAGTTGTGTTCCTCCTGCCAGTCCTTGGTGGAGAGAAGGCAGCAGACTTTCTTGGATTGGCTGTTCCTTTGCCCTTCCCTATGCAGCATGGAAGCCACTTGGAGAAAGAGACACCACAGATGTTGAAGGTTCAGAAGTGCTTCTCCATCACCTGGGGTGAGTGAACATGAGCCTTTTCTCACCACCTCCAACCTCTGCAGTCGCTCCAAGCATCCTGGCAATAGCCAGCCCAGGGCCTTGTGACAACAGCAGCCTCACTGATGATGTGTCAGGGAGCAAAGGGCTCCTGGCAAGCAGCCAACGGGCTTCCATGTGAAAATGAGCATGATGACACTAGGCAGCAGTATGAGCTCAGGCCCTGTGTGTGGGACTTTAAGGATCACCTGGCCCCTTGTCCACAGTAACCAGCTCTGAGCAACCTGATATGGTTGAGGATGTTCCTAATCACTGTGGGGGGGTTGAGGGTCATTCCAACCCAGAGCATTCTATTATTCTATGATTTGTTAGGGAGGAATAGCCCAAATGTACCAGTACAGGTTAGGAGTTGAGCTTCTTGAAAGTAGGCTCTGCAGTAGACCTGAGAGTTCTGGTGGACAAATTGCTCATGAGCCAGGGTGCTCAGGGAAATGGTGGAGTCCCCATCCCAGAAGAGATTAAAAACAGCTGTGTAGATGTGCTAAGGAACATGGTTTAGTGGTAACTTGGCAGTTGGACTTGACTTTTTGAGTCTTTCCCAACCTAAACAATTCTATGATTCCTTGGAATGAGTGTTGCATTCACCAGACAATTGCATGCTGCTACATCTGGATCTCCTGGAAGAAAGCTGCAGCTGCTGTATTCTGTTTGTTAAGCGATTCCTGGGTCAGCAGTTAGAGGTATGATACAAGCAGAGCTCCAGGGCACAGCTGGAACAGACCTCTAATGGCTTCCAAAATTAGATTTTGGAGTAGCAGTTTAGGTTTCTGGTATTGAAGCAAAGTTCTGTTGCTTTATCACTGAGGATAGTAATGATGGTAATGTAAAAAGCAATGGTAAAAAGTGGAAATGGGCTGATTTTCCTGCTTTGCTTCATTCTGCTGTATAAGGAAAACTGTAAATGTGTCTCTAACACTCCTCAGGAGTGCTTTAACACTTGTGTTACCTGTGGGTGTGGGGTTATTCGTCACCCCCAGCTCTGAATTTTGGAACTATTTAGTGTCTGACAAAAAGCAGGTATCTATTTTTTGCCAATAATTACTTTAAAAAAGTAGTGAACTCTACCACTGGACTAAGGAAGGGAGAGAATTCACTGAGCACACAGACTTACTGGGAGCAGTGAAGATGCCATTTGAAGAGGTTTCTAAGATGACTTGCTGAGCCTGCTCAGGCTGTGGCTCTGATAGTCTGCAGATTTCTCTTACTATACCATCTGTTCACCTTGTGCCTGGCATTGGAGTGTGTCAGGCTGTACAGTCAGCCAAGACACAGATCACAAGAAACTGTGCTGATGTAAAGACCTGTCCTTTTGGTGGCAGTGAGATGGTACTTTGGGTCAAATGCTTGCAAACAAAACAGTGGTGTTGGTGTCTCCTGGGTTTGACAACAGGAGGTAGCTGTGATCCAGGATAACTACCTTAACACTATGCATGGTGAAATGAGCTCTACCTCCCCAAGAATATCTTCATAGCATCCTGAGTCATGAAAATAATTTTGTCAGGCCCAGAATGGATAAATCATAGAATCATAGAATTGTTTTAGCTGGAACAGACCTTTAGAAGTTTCTTCTAATGTCCAATCTATACCTCCACTGGTGCAACTTGAGGCCATTTTCTCTCCTCCTATTGTTGCCAGGTAGAAGTGACCAACATCCACCTCTGTCCAGCCGTTTTAGGGGGGTTGCAGAGAGTAATGAGGTCTCTCCTCATCCTCCTCTGGACTAAACAACCCCAGCTTCCTCAGCTGCTCCTCACAAGACCTGTTCTGCAGACCCCCAGCTTAGTTGCCCCTTCTCTAGACCTGCTTCAGGACCTCAGTGTCCTTGTAGTAAGGGCCCTAGAACCGAACACAGTATTCGAGAAGCAGCCTCACTTGCCAGTGCTGAGTACAGGGGGACAGTCACTTACAAAATCCTGCTGGCCACACTATTGCTGATAGAGGCCAGGATGCTGTTGGCCTTCTTGGCCACATGAGCATGCTGCTGGCTCATCTTCAGACAGCCTTTGACTGATGCCCACAGGTCTACTTCCATCAGGCAGCTTTCCAGCCACTCTGCCCCAAGCCTGCAGTGTTCATGGGGTTGTTGTGAGCCAAGTGCAGGATGTAGCACTTGGCTTTGTTGAATCTCCTGGCCCTGGCTTAGGCCCATCCATCCAGCCTGTCCAGGTCCCTCTGTAAAGGCTTCTTGCCCTCGGGCAGATCAACTTGCCCTCCCAGCTTGGTGTCATCTGCAAGCTTACTGAGTGTGCATTGATCCCTTCATCCAGACCACTGATAAAGAGAAGTGGTCCCAGTACAGAGCCCTGGGGAACACCACTTGTGAACAAATGGAACGAGGAGCACACTTCGACCCCTTGCCAGGAAACTGCTGTGACCCGTCTCCAGTATGGCACCTGTCTCTAGGCAGTATGGTGTCCCCAGGCGGTGTTCCGCAGGCGGCACTGGTGCCGGGCGCCGGTCCGTCCCCAGGCGCCCGCGCATGCCCGCGGCGCGGCCCCGCAGCAGCAGCCACGTGGATTCCTAGCGCCGGGGGCGGCGCCCCTGCCGCATGCCCCGCCTCAGCCCCGCCCCGGCCCCTCGCCGTTACTCCGCACCGACACGTCAAGCCTAGTAGGTCCTAGCAGGTGAGTAAGACGGATAGACCCTGTGGTTGTGAGTGGGATACTTTTTCGACGGATTTGCACTGAAAAAAAAGATGGATTATTTTTGTTATTCAAAACTGGGTGTAACCTTTGAGTGTTTCTTTTATATCTGCTGTTTTAAAATTTGTGAGTTTATTCCTGCCCGGACGCAGCAGCCAATTTCCGTTTCCGCCTTCGTGTCCGGTCGTGGGGGTGGTCGCGGCGGGGCGAGCCGGTAGGGAGTAGCAGGGCTGAGGCTCTGCGTTTGGCCGCACCGCCGCCATGGAAACGTTGTACCGCCTGCCCTTCGCCGTGCTCGAGTGCCCCAACATCAAGCTGAAGCGGCCGAGCTGGGTGCACATGCCCTCGGCCATGACCGTGTACGCGCTGGTGGTGGTGTCCTATTTTCTCATCACCGGAGGTGAGGTCGGGGCCGGTGGGGCGGGCGAGATGCGTGGGACACCCCGCTTACGGAGTAGCTTTTCATCTGTGGCGGGACTTCTGGCCCCTGCCCCGGGTAGCAGAGCCACTGCTGCTGCTGAGCCCTTCTCTGGCTCCAAACCGGTCGTAAACCACGAACTTTGGCCACCTTGGAGCATCGCCGCGATATTTGGGTAGTTTGCTGATAGCAGCCAAAGGTGATGCTTTTCTCTCCATAGGGATTATCTATGACGTGATTGTGGAGCCTCCGAGCGTGGGGTCGATGACAGACGAGCACGGGCATCAGAGGCCGGTGGCCTTCCTGGCATACAGGTAGGAGGGTAGGAGCAGGGCTGTGCCTCTGCAAAGCGAGGTGCTGCAAATGCCTAACCACAAATGAGTGAGCCTGTCCTACAGAGCTGTGCACCTGCTTCTTTTAGTGAGCTCTCTATGTAAGGCAGGAACATGCTTCATGTACAGATTTTGACTTGAACTAGATGCAGTGTCTGTCTCAGACAGGTTTGGATTGCTGCAATGTAGGTGAGTCAGTCAAATGCAGGGACTTGATAGCACTTCAGTGCACATCAGTGAAAACAATGTGAAAGAAGATGAAATTGTTTTCAGGATATGAGACAATAGTGATAATCTTCATTTCTCTATTAGCATCCATGCCAGTTTTGCAAAGTTGCTAATTACAGCAACAGGAAAAATTTTGGTGACTGTGGGATGCAGGAGACTGATGATCCAGGTGCAATATTGTTTTGCCTTTGCTTCCCTTCTCTCCATCTGAGCTTTCTAGGAATGAAATTTGACTTCTTGGACTCACAATCAGTATGTGCAGTCAATGTAAAACCACTAGGATGCTTGACAGGTCACCTTGCAGAATATCAGTTTTGGGGATAAATGATGTATTAAAGCCTTGATATAATTGCACAATGTCAGTTTCCATACCTGTTTCTGATGTTAGAAAGTCAGCCATTAACATTAATGATCCTGTGTGTTTGTACTGCTAAAACATGTCGAGTAGATAGGTTTTGAAATGTAAATTGGGGTGGGTTTTTTTGCTGCTCTTTTCTTCCTGTTCACCTCCTTGTTGTTTTTTCCTTCAGAGTAAATGGCCAATATATTATGGAAGGGCTTGCATCCAGCTTCCTCTTCACAATGGGTGGCCTAGGATTCATAATTCTGGATCGATCCAATGCACCAAATATCCCCAAGCTGAACAGATTTCTTTTGCTCTTCATTGGATTTGTCAGTGTGCTTTTGAGCTTCTTCATGGCCAGAGTCTTCATGAGGATGAAATTACCGTAAGTGATTTAATACTCCTTCAGCTTTTTGTCTCTTTTGTGGCTTGTGTATGCCTATGTTAAATTTAAGAGTAAAAGGAGATCTGCAGCTTAGTTATAAGTTGGGGTTTTTTTACTGCTTTTTTGGAACAAGCTACCTTGAATGAAGTGAGATGCTTTTTTAGGGCCAGCTACTATAAAATCATACTGTTGTTAAAAAAAATGTTACAGTTTTGGTTCTGTCAGAAGACAGAATTAGTGAGTCTGGCGTATAGTGAGTTTGAACACAGACTATGTCTTGGCCATGTTAAAGTAAGGTGGGGCTTTGAGGAAGAAACAAGTGTCGAAGAACTTGAAGAGAGGCAATTATTTATAGTGACACTGTATGTGAGGGCTCATAACTAGAAGAACTGATGAAAGCAGTAACAAGTGTTCAGAAACATTCAGAGCAGACCTACCATCAAGATGATGTTTTCATTGCTGAACAACTGAACATAAGGTTGAAGTGTAAAATATAGGCCATATTTTAGTCATAGAATCATGTCAGTTGTAAAAAAATCTTTAAGATCATCAAATCCAACCATTATCTAGCTCCGCCGATTCTGGTGCTAACCCATGTCCTTCAGCACCACCTCTCTGCATCCTCTGAACATCTCTAGGGATGAGGATTCAACTGCATCCCTGGGGAGCCTGTTCCAGTCTTTGAGAACCTTTTCAGTCAAGAAGTTTCTTCTAATGTCCAAGCTAAACCTTCTCTGTTTCACCTTGAGGACATTTCCTCACGTCCTATCGCTTGTTCCTAGGGAGACTAGTGGGAAGGGACTTTTTACAAGAGCTTATAGTGGTAGGATGAGAATGGATTGAAGGTTGAGGAGGGTAGATTCAGACTGGATATTAGGAAGAAATTCTTTAGAATGAGGGTGGTGAGACATTGGAGCATGTTGTCCAGGGAAGTCAGGGATGCCCCCTCCCTGAAGGTGTTCAAGGCCAGGTTGGATGAGGCCTTAAGCAACCTGGCCTAGTGGAAGGTGTCCCTGCCTATGGCAAGCGGGTTGGAACTAGATCATCCTTAAGGTCCCTTCCAACCTAAACCATTCTATGAAAATGTGAGACTGACATCTACCTGTCTTCAGCCTCCTTTCAGAGATTTGTGGAGAGTGAGAAGGTCTCCCCTCAGCCTCCTCTTCTCCACACTCAACACCCCCAGTTCCCTCAGCTGCCCCTCACCAGACTTGTTCTCCAGACCCTCGACCAGCTTCTTTGCCCTTCTCTGGACCCGCTCCAGTACCTCAATGTCTTTCTTGTGGTGTGGGCCCCAAAACTGAACCTAGTACTCAAGGTGTGGCCTCTCCACTACAGGTGAACAATTGCTTCTTTGGCCCTGCTTGTCACACTATGTATACATTTATATTCACAGATCAAACATGGAGCTTTCAGGCTGTGTAAAATCCAAATACAGGATTTTAATTTCCCTCTTCCTCTTTATTTCTCAGTCCGCCTATTTTAATTTAACATAGCTGAAACCTGATGTTTGGATTTCCTGGTAGTTAATATTTGGAGTAACTCCGTGAGGTGTTGACTTAAAAGTGACAGTAATTCCTACTTTCTTTAAACGTTTTTGGTTTTTGTTAACCTTTGCAATATTGTTACAAATTGTGTTTTGTAACATGGAAGTAGTGGGTTTCCTGCCAGCAGGTAGTTGGGTAGGGACCTTGCTTCATTCAGATAGTTTCTTGTTTTGCTGTTATGTCATAACAGTTGTCTGTCTTAAACTCATCAAAGAAACAGAGATTCAGAGAAATGGAAGAGAAAAAGTGACCAGAGTTGCGCTGAGTGCCAGAAACATGTCAAGTTATATTGAATATAGTTTGTGTGAGGGGTGCAAATAAAGAACCTTTTATATAGGGTGCAAGCAGGGGTTCAACAATTTCAGACAATTACCAAAGCTGAATTTGGAACAGGTTAATCTGTTTCTAATGTTCATTGAGGAAAATCAACTGAGGAAGGAGTGAAACAGGCCAGTTTGTACCATAGGCAGGACTTACTGTATTAAGTAGATTTGATCAGCTATGTTTTTGACAGACTGAAATCTTTGGTTTAAGTCAGTGTGTATATTGTTTTTTGAGGACTGCTGCCTGTGTTTCCTAACTTTTTATCTAACTTTTTTTTTTCTGTAGGGGCTACTTGATGGGTTAATACCTCTTGTGATGTCTGAGCTGAATTTACTCCTCTTCATGAAGTGTTTAAGAAGCAGCAGCAGGAAACAAATTCCATAATCACCATCAACAGGAAAGAGAACCTGACCATGAGAAACGACTAGGGAAACAGTGCTTTCTTTGCAAACAAACTCTGAGTACCAGTGGCTGATTTGTAGTTTTGAAGCAATGTTTTATCATTTCTGGTTTAGAGCTTTTGAAAAGGGCAAGTTTCCTAGCTGGGTTTTTGTTTTATATCCCAACTCAGTATGGAACACAGAACCTGTATTTAGCTCTACCCAAAATGAGTATTAGCCATTGGCTTCTCAGTTCTTTGTTTCAGGCCTGTCTCGTCTTCCCATTGTGGGACAATTGTACGTGTGAATCTGAGAAGAAACACCTGCAGCGTTTCTTTCCAAGTTATAATTAGAAAATTAGTAACTTTGGGTGCTTTACAGTCAAAATACAAATGTGTCTGAAACGATTTCAAAGGCGCCTTTTGCCTTGATATTCATGACTCTGTGAGCAAATCCAGACATGCACTGGGAAAGGCAAACTGTATGAATGTGCATTTCTTTTTCAGAAAGCCTACAAAAGGAGCCAAATAAAACTTATTTTCTACAAAATTATTTTAATTCTATGCAGTTTCTGAAGCTTTTTTCTTGTGTGTGTAGCCTTTTGTACATCCAGGCTTGAGGTTCTGTGCCATATCATGATGACATAATTTCAACTTGAAGTTTCTTTTCTGGATAATGTTTTGGGTTTGTTTGTAGGTTTTGATTGTTTGGGTGGGGTTTTTGTTTCTTTATTTTGTTTGTTTGTTTTTGTTGTTGTAGTTGGTTGTCTTTGTGGTTTTGGGGAGGTTTTTGTTTGTTTTGTTTTAAATATCAGGGACAAGAAACCTCATATTTTCCATGACCTTATACTGTATCCAGTCAACATACTGTCTTCAGTAGTCAAGAAAACTTATTTATGAAGCTGCTGCTTTTTTTTTGAGAGCTGAGGCTCCACCTTTGTGTTCATTTTAGAAGACTGAATGTTATTGTCACATTTCATTGAAGTAATGTTCTCCATTCTGGGGAAAGATCCTGCGTAGCTCCATAAATGTATGTTTTGCAAGCTGTATGTCTTCAAAGCACTGTTGTCATCTGTGTAATCATCTTCAGTGAGAAATGTTGTTTATTCCCATAACCATGAAGTATTACTGTTCACATACTTAATCTAATTTCTGAGCTAGTTGTTAATCATCTGCCCTCAAGATATATCACTTCCACTCCCTCATTCTTGTATACAATATGTCTTCAGCATTTGCTTATTTTACATGTTTGTCATTCAGATTTATGGTAGCTTAAGCTGTTTGATGGGCCTCATAATTGGAAAGTTTCCAGTCTTTTCAAAGTGATTCTCTGCTGGTGACTCTGGTTCTGGTGAGACATATCCTTACCTTCATGGGGGAGCATTGATTTTATGTAAGTAAAGATATGAATACACGAGTCAAATTTTTAATACACCTTGAGAGGGAAGTCAAACCAGAAAGTCACTTCATTGAGTCTAATTGGGATCCCCCTGCTTCAGCACTTACCCTCCTGGAGTTCAGCTTCAGCCTCCAAGTTTGCATCTGATTCTAAATAGGCATGCTCTTAAACAGTGACTTCAATGGCATAATTGAAGGCCTGTGGTCTGTGAAATAAATTTAATTATACTTGGATGGTAGGTGACATAACTTGGAATAAATAAAGCAGACATGGTTGCAAAGCAGAGGGTAATTGTGGAGAGTAAAACTAAGATGATGACTCTGTCTGCAACAAACAAGGTTGTATGATCCTTTATGCTTTGTCACAGACAGCAAAGGATCTGATGTGATCCTCCACCAAGTATGGGATGCAGAATCAGGCATACAAATGCAGAGTGGAAGACAGACCACCCAGAAATTAGGAGCGTGCTAGGGAGGAAGATGTTAGAATGCACAACTGGAAATTGGTTCACTTTGGAAGTGGGTTGAAGGTTTCTTGGTCACACAAGGGAAAATTGATAGTGAACACTGCACAGAAGAGGCATTCAATTTTCAGTTCAAGAAAGGCTGGCATTTTCTGTAACTGTCTGCTGTTCTCTCTAGGTAACAGCAGGTGGCCTCCACTGTAGAGGTTTAGAATAGTAATAGAGAATTTCAGTGACTGAAAGAAAACTTCGTGTAACCAGTGACAATACTCATCTTGTCCATCAGTGTTTGGTGCTCATATCTTCTGGGGTAACCTGAACTAGATTTTGGGGTAAGAAATGGAAAACAAGGTTGAAACTCTGTGAATAAAGGTGAAGCAGTGCTCAGAGGAGCACATCTTTCTGTGATTAAAACCAGAAGTTTGATCTCCCTCCAAATGCAACTTACTCAGCCCTTACTTCTCTGGGAATTAAGACTTGTTTGGAAGATCTGAAAAAATATATGGAAGGAGAAGAACATTTGAGCCATTTTGAGAAGACACTAGTAAAATCTCTTGCTAATAAAGGTAAGAGTGGCAAAAAGTCCAATTACCAACTTTTTTTCAAGATGTGTAATCATTAACAAAAGTCTATAATATGTTTTCCAGGTAAATTTATTTACTAGTATAATGTTTGAAATAAAACTGACACATTTCTTGCACCAATGCAGAATATTTTTAAGCACTGCCATTAGGCTTTCTTAACTAATTTACAGCATTCTGTTTCTGAATGTGTTGTTCTTAATGGAATTTTGTTTAGGAGGCTGAAAGTGCTTCAGTTAAACTACTTGCAAGGCTGGATAACTGTTTACAAAACACTGCTTGACATGGCTACTATACCCATTTCCATTTCCAGTTGTGTACATTGTATGCATAGATAGGTTGTTAATATGTTATGTAAATATATTGTTAATATATGAATTAGGAAGTGCTAGATAGTGGACTTTAAGAGTTAACAGTCTTAGAAACTGAGACAATGCTAAATTTCTTCTGCTGCATCCAGCCAATATAATTATGGGGAAGACAGCAGTTCTCATTTATTTATCTGACAGGCATGGAAATGCTGCATACAGTGGGAACTGTTATCCCACAGCATAGCAAGGTCTGTGACAATGTCATTGCTGTTGCACAATGGTGATGTTTTTCTTTTGGCGTTATGGTTTTCCTCACAAAAAAAGGGTTGCAGCAATATTTTTAGGATTTCTAATTGCTGCTTCTCAGCTCTGCAGTTACTTTAGACTATTGTTCATCCAGAACATGGTTAAAGAGGGTTGAATGAAACCATTACAAGAAAGGAATGGGAACAATTGTAAGAATCTCAGAAGGAGAACATTTTGTAACGCTCTGCAGTCACATCGAGGCCTGATGATTGGAGAAATCTGGATTTCAGGAACAGCAAGAAGTACAATTGAGGCATCAAACTCTTCTTAAAGGGTAGCGTTTTATGGGAAGTGGCTGCTAGGAATAGGACAGCTCCAGGTGAATTGGTTTCTTTGGTAAGACCTAGTTATGCTAGTGCTCTTTTTGTTTGATGTGGATACACATCAGCTAAGGACTGGGCTGAGACCGTGAGCTCACTTTAGAGCAACATCTGTGGCATTGTAATGGGAGTTAAGCCTGTCTAACTTGCACCACGTTTTAACTGATGACTTAGCAGCAAGAGAGGTGGTAGCCTACGTTTTGGAAAAGGAATACGTGTTTGCTACTTCGCCGTTATGGAAATCAGAAAGCTATATCCTGCAGGAAAGCTTCTCCATTGGGTAATGATATGACACATCAAATCATACAGCTGGAATTGTGTTCCACACCAAACAAAATTACTTTTATTGTTGTAAAACAGTGTTCTTTAAATGAAGATGCAAAGTCTTCCATTCAACAGTTCTCTCTGTGTTTAGGCAGGTAAATTAAAATGCAGGCTTGATTGCAGCAGCAGCTTCCTGTGTTCTTGCATGACATTGATGACAGAGGTTTGACCTGCTGCTGTATGATGTTCCAAACTCTTGAAGCACTGAATAGGTTTTGTTGAATACATATGGAAATGCAAGGTTGGGCTTACCTACCAGGTTCCATGGCTTCAGGATAAGAACACCCACTTTAAGTGGCTCACTGGTGTTTTCTTCTTGTTTAAAATCAGTTTGAGGCTGTGGTGCAGTACAAATGGTCATTGCTTCTGAAGAGAATGCCATGTTAATCCAATTGTTTTCTTTTGGATTCTGTTGAAATAACTGGGGAAAAGTCCTGATTCCCTTGAATTAATGTCAAGACTGTTACCTCTTTTGAGCTAAGATTTAGAGGCAAAGAGAGAATTATTATGAGTCTAGTGGAGAGTATCTGAAGGGGGCTTACAAGAAAGCAGGTGAGGGACTTTTTAGGGTGTCAGGAAGTGATAGGACTAGGGGGAATGGATCCAAGCTAGAGGAGGGTAGAATTAGATTAAATGTTAGGAAGAAGTTCTTCCCCATGAGGGTGGTCAGACACTGGAACAAGTTGCCCAAGGAGGTGGTAGAAGCCTTGTCCCTGGAATTTTTTAAGGCCAGGCTGGATGTGGCTCTGAGCAACTTGATCTAGTGTGAAGCGTCCCTGCGCATGGTAGGGGGCTTGGAACTAGATGCTAATTTAGGTCCCTTCCAACGCTGACAATTCTGTGAATCTGAGAGAGGTGTCCCTGCCCGTGGCAGGGAGGTTGGAGTAGATGATCTCTGAGGTCCCTTCCAACCTAGGCCATTCTGTGGAACAGATGCAAGGAGCTGCATTCTGATACCTACTGTCTTGAATCTATAAGGCAACTTGCTGAGCACTTTAGTTACTAATGTTTTTCAGGTAGAAGGTGGAGTTTCACTTTATCATGTAACTATCCCATATGGGTTCTATAAATGTCAAAGCTCCCAGAGTGTTCTACCTGCAGGCTGTAAGAAACAGTGTTTAGCTGTGAGGAAATCAGATCAATATGGCATCATCTGCTTTCTTATGCCTGTGAAAGACTGACATTTGTAATTGGCTTCTTTTTTTTTTTTGTCTCAGTTTTCACTGCAAAGATCAACATTGAGGTGAGGACTGGTACCCTTTTGTTGGTGATGGTAATAGTGTGCCCTTAGCTGGAAAGAAAGAAAAATTTTGAAAGGACTCAGACTGATTGTGCTATTCTAGAGTAAACCATGAAAGTTAATCTTTTCCTATGCTACTTAATAGACAGGCTGAAACAGTTTCAGAACTTTTGGCTCTTTCTGACAGCTCCTGGATGATAGGTAACATGTTCATTATATCTAGCAGATAGAGAGTATGAGGGATGGGCAATAATAATAACAAAATTTTTAAAAAGCTTAACTTCAATCTGAGGAAAAAGTTTTGGGGGATAGGGGAAGCATTTTAGGCACCTGGGAAAAAAAGGAGTAGCCAACTTGGATTTTAAAGTGTAAGTCATATGAAGAAAAAAGCCATACATGAGAGTGATGAGCTCTGTGCATAGAAGAAAAGCAGATGTTTAGGCTGGAGCTTCTGATACTGTCTTGCATGTGAAGTAAACTTGGCTTAGTCAAAACAACTAAAAACTGGATGCCAAAGTGCTTTGAAAACCATTTTCAGAGTGTTTACTGATTAGCTGATGTCCTTTTATCACAGTGGAAAGATTTATTTTTGAGGTCTGTCCTGTGGCTAGTTAGGTTGAACATCGAGTAACCTGGATCAAGCAGGGAGGACATGCTAAATGGGCAGAAATCACACAATTCAGAGGCTGCTGAGAGGACAGAATTAGGATGCTTAGTGGTCTTAACAATCAGAAAGAAAGCCCTAAAAAAAGGCAGGCTGGTTTATTCTTTCTAGGAACAAGTGCAAAATACCAATGCTACTCAAGCAAAATAGCTGACAAAATACCAGATTCCTCAAAGTTGGATTCTGCAGCACTACGAGCTGAGGAGGAGTGTTTGCTTTTTGTGTAACAATACAACATCACACTGAGATATTGGCAAAAAATTCGACTACAAAGTATATGAGGCATAAAAGTAAGCGTGGAAGGAGTAATTTTGTTGCTGCACCAACAGTAGGTAGAGCTTCAACAGCAGGAAAAATACTTTCTTCAAGGAAGAAAGTATTGTTGAGGGTAAAACAGTTGACTAGTGGAGTAGGTGGTCTATGGAGGTGATGGAATTCCTGCTGTGTGCAACTTTAAGAACAGGTTCTAGGCAAATGCCTGTTAAGATCTAGCCTTGTTTTGGGGTGAGTGAGTGGTTTCTTGAGATGTCTTCCAGCAGCTGCCCATCTTTATTATTCTGTGCATAAGAACAAAACTTTTGACCTTCCAAACCACAACAATCTCTGTCTTTCAAAAGAGTTATGGATAAGTCTTTATCTATCCTTTAAAAATATCCCTGCAGTGCAGTCATAGGACAGAATCCTGTTGGCCTTGTTCAGTCTGACAAAAATCAAGTAGTTATATGACCTAGACATGACAGCAGAAAGAAGCTCCATTAACTGCCTGCTGCCAGAACAGAAAATTAATTAGCTGTTAGGGTAAGGAAAATAAAAATGTATGGTGGAGTGTTTAGTTTTTCATCTAATATGGGTTGCAATTGGGCAGCTGTCAGTGTAACTGCTGCATTGGAACAGGACAATGAATGGGTGGAGTGAGCTTGTGATGTTTCTAGGAAATGTTTTGCTGATGGAGCTTTCTTTCAATTTCTGCCTTCTCTAAGCCTGTGCAGCAATAAGACACTAATACACTTGTCAGTTACATGGGCTTTTCCAAATCCCTCCTTTCAGAAACTGTGCTTCACTGACCTGTGGAATTTAACTTCTCTTGTGATTTACCCAAATGTCTCTACCTCTCTCTGTTACAGTTGATTGTTAAACCTGCCCCAACCTACTGTGTTTCATCTCCTTTTGCTGGCTTGCTGCTGGCCTTAGCTCATTCTGCAGGATTTAAACTGTTGTCTTTCAGCAGCTGCCATCCCTTGTTTCTTTGCTGTCAGTCTAGACTTTAAGTTTCAGGATACCACTGCTGGTTTTGATTGGTCTCTTTCGAACTGCTGTGGTATTTCTGCCTTCGAAGGGTAATATTTATCACTCTTCTCAGCTCTCCTACTTCCTTATTCTTCCTCTTCTGATACTTTCTGTTTTATCACATCAAAATCCAAAACTTAGCCCCTCCAGCCACTTGACTATCCATCAGCCTTGATCCTTTCAGCTTTCTTACTTCTCTTCCTTCTGGTCTGGCTACAGGTCCTTTGATTTTCCCTGCTGACCATTGTCTGAGCTACTTCACCCTGCACTGACTCCACACTTCATTAGCTCCTGCTATCTGAGGCAAAGCCCAACCTCCTGTCTTCTCTCAGCCTCTCTCATCCTCTGGTTGTTCCTTTAACTGTTCCAGCTTTCTCTTAGCTGTCTCATATCTTCATCTTTATTGTTCTACACTCCACACCATCTGTTGTGCTGCTGCCTGCATGACTCATCCTGAAAACAATAAAAATCCTACTGCATCCCCAAGCATTACACTAGGGACTCAACAAAGGCACTCCTGTATCCAAAATCTACATCAACAGCAGTCAAGCCAAGATCCTCATGGAATTCAGGTACATAATTTTTGTTTAAATCAATAGAAGTTAACTGCCAAACACATCTGAGAATCCTGCCAAAGTTTCATCACAACTCTAAGAGAAGGAGGCAATTGTTTCCTGGGGCTGGATTTAGAAGCACCTCTGCAGGGATAACCTGCAAGTTCTTAAGTTTCTTAGCAAGTAACTCCATGGTTATTTTTTTTTCCCGCTCATGCAATTACTGAGTGTTTTATGAGAACAGACAACATATGGTCTGTACACGATGGAACAAACTAAGACAAATCTGTCACAAATACCAAGATTGGTAGACAAGGCAATAAATATGGAAGCTCATAAAACCAGGGAAATGGAATGTTTTTTTAAGGTACACAAGGCATATGATGCCTCAAACACTGCTACCTAACAAAAGTGTTAGCAAACTGGCTTTAAATCATCATTTGGTTTCATAGCCTAAGCAGGAATAATTTTAGATGTATGAAGAAGTTTTTGCCCTTCTAATGTTTCCTATTAACCTTAATTATTTACTCGTCTCATTGAACACAGATAAACCCAGGCTATGCTTCACTGAAATCAATGGAGACAAACTGGTGCAAAGAGAGAAGTCAGGCTTGATCTGCCTCAGTCGTGTCTTGAGTTGTGTTTAACCACAGCTCCTTTACTGGACTGTGACTGGACAAGCCTCATGTTACTTGCTTTGGATGGTGAATACAAAGTGTTGCCTTTGTGCAGCTACATTTGGAACCTAAACGTCTTTTACTTAAACATTGCAAATACTATCTGAAACCGACTAAAGAAATTCTTTCTATTAATAGTTCCAGCATCGATATTAGCTACTACTCTCAATCTTTTTCAGACACCTCTTGATTTTTGTGTATCTTGTTTCAATCCTCTGTTAAGCTCTTGGTTCACCACTGGATGGCAGTCCCTGCAATGCTATTCACTCCGGGAAGGAAAGTCTGGGTTCAAGAGTACTGAAATCTCATACCTTAATATGTAAATGAAATATTACAGTGGCGAGTACATTTGGATCCATTTTTTATTGTTGCTAAAGTCTAAGTATGTGAAAGACTCTTCTGTAGGTTCCCTTTACTTAAATTAATCTTCCAGCTGAAATTTGAGGGCTTAAAAGCACACAAGTGGGTAACATCTTGCACTTCTATGGCACCATCCAGACCAAAATTTCAAAGCACTTTATGTAGACTAGGTGAATTAAGAAGTCAGTGTGTGTGTGTACATATATATATGTATGTAAAAATATACTGACTTTATATGTAGCTCACAAAATGGGGAAAAATCTGGAGTATTACAAAGTTGAATGAATTACTCAAAACTGCAGTGTTTATGTAGAGAGAGAGTTAAAAATATAGCTCAGTCTTTTGATGAACATCCTCTGTATGTCTGATGGTGAGGAAGAGTTACATGTCTGAAAGGAATCAACTGTTGAAATGGTTAAAATACAGTAAGTGTAGGGATAAGAGCTATGTAGTACTGAGATTATGGCTGATGTCTATAAATTAGAATTAAAAGTTAGAACACAGATAGCAGAGGTAGCGAAAGCCAAGTGGATTTCACCAGGATTTCTGTGTGTCTGGTTATAAAGTAGGGTGAATTTACTACAAAAGGGTTTTAGAAAAGTCCCTGCTCAAACCTGGAGCTCTCCCTGTTGGCATCTGTCCTTAAGCATAATGTGAACAAAAAATGTTGATACAGCCTCCATAAAATACTGCAATCTAGAAGATGCATTTACCTAAGTTAGTAGAGATTTTACCCCAGTGTATTTTAAGGCGAGGAGAGTCTCTGGTTTTGCTTGGATGGAAATGTAAATGACAGCTTATTACAAATAAATCCTGGAAATATCTTTTCAACAGTGAAAGGGAGGTAAATGAAAATGGGAGGAAGAATGTGTGCAGCAGTGCCTGTAGAAAAGAGCCCTTTCAACACCCTTTACAGATGCCTGCATCTGAGCATTTCACAGCATTGATGTCTGTCACACAGCTGGCTGGGTGTATGTCCCTCTTTTACAGATGGGATGATGAGACAGTAAAGGGACTAGCTTAAAGTTATGCAGCAGTTTAATAGCAGAGCTAGGAATAAAACTATGAACCAATTGTCAGTTCTGCATCCTACCAACAACAAGCATTCACCAGAGTTTTAACTTTATATGTATATAAATTCTAGATCTTTTCAGGATAACACAGACTTTTAAATGTTTTTGCCAAAGGGTGCTTTTTATAGATGAAAAAAAAAAAAAAAGAAAAAAAGAAAAAGTAGCTGCAGCAGCATTGTATTGAAGCTTTAAGCACAGTACATCCCCTTCTGCTTACTTAGTTTGTTGGCAGGCTCTGTATGTTCTGTTTCCTGAGATGTAGACTGTTTAATTGCAAGATCATTCCTGATATTTCTTCACCCTCCTTTACATCTCATATATTATTGAAAAGGTTACTCCCAGCTCTCTCCAATTAGTCCATTGTGCTAAACTTTTTCCCTTGGTACATTTTCAAAGGACCTCTGCCATGCTTCCACCTCTGTTAACCCTTTTACTTGTGCTCCAAAAATCTCCTGCTGAAACATCACATTATTCTTTTCCAAGCATAACTTTCTTTAAAACTGCCTCTGATCTGGCCATGCCTGCAAAGTTAGAGGACTAGATGATGGCACAAGCCCGATGATGCTTGTCCATCTCCTCTTGCTGCCCATCTATTTGCAGCCACCTGCTCTACCTCACCCAAGTGTGATTTGTAAGCTCCCTGGGGCAAGGGCAGCTTCTGTTTCTGCCACACCTCACCCATGCAAAGGACTCCTTAGTGGCTCGTTTACACCTGGAGTAGATTTTGCATTAATTAAGCTTTATTGTGAGAAATCCTACCACCGAATTCCTGACCAACTGTACTGTTTATCTCCCTCAGATGGAGGGTTCAGATTACTTTCTTTCTCCAGCTCTCTACAACTCTTCCACGGGTTTCCACGTCCAGCTTTCCTTTCCTTTCCCTCCAGCCTCCTCCTCAGCTCTCTGCTCGCAGGGAAGTGCTGCCTCATTAGTGTGGCCCAGTTCTTTGCTTTTCCAAGGCCTTTATTCAAACCCCCAGCCAGAGACTTTCTTCTCCCTGTTTATTCTGAGCTTTTTTCTGCCTGGGAGCATGCCCTGACACACACACCCTCTGCTCCTGCCCAATCCTTCCCCATGCTGATGCAATCTGTTTTTTGGTCTGCTGCCTGTCCCGAGTTAACCTCACTCACTGTCCTAGCACAGTCACATCCTCTCCCTAAGGAGGAGAGTTTGTTCCTCAGCTGCACGATCTTGCTTGAGCAGACTATTGTAATAACCTACAGACCATGGGTAGATAACCTGGGAGGCAAAGCATGTTTTTTTTTTTTTTTTTTTCTGTTGTACTTTGTGCTGACACCACAGAGAGAGGCAAGTTCTGCATAAAGCAAGGCAAGCATGGCAATGAAGTTACAGCATCTCCAGTGCAGCTGGACACATATGTTCATCCTTTCAGAGTCCCTATCTAGCAGAAACGGTGAAGACAAGGAAAAATTGCAGGAATGTAATGATTTAGCACTTCACTGCAGGGAAGGCAGGTTGTTCAGTTGTTGTGGATGATACTTTCACTTCTTAGACTGAGGAATATATCCCTAAAGAATAAATGTCCCGTGGGGTTAGAAAGACCAGTCATTCATCAAGGATTAATTTGGAGTATGGTCCAAAGTGGTGTTCCTGACTGAGATACAAGCTTCTTTATGGTGTGAACATGTGAGCCCAGGGCTTTGGTTTGGCTCACTGTACAGACAGCCATGGCCCAGCTGTGACTGACATCTAGGAATAGAACACCTTTGCCCAAGGTTTCGAGATGCTGTTAAAGGCTTTCCTGTTGTATGGGGCGTATCTAGAGACTTCCCTGCTGTATGGGGCGTATTTATAGACTTCCCTGCTGCTCTGAAACACAGGTGGTGATCAGTGAGTTGCTGTGTTGCCCTATAATAATAAATTCACAACAAATGATAGCTGCCTGGAAAGGCTCCTGCATTGTCTTGTGTTAATTGATGAAGTGGAATTGTATGTAGTTGAAGTATTAGTGGACAAAAGGAGATGGCTGTAATTCATGCCTGCTTAGCCATGACGTAACATGGTTGTAAACCATTTTATTAAAGGCTATTTGTGACTGAGACGCCCTTGCCCTGTGCATGCTTACCTGTCTCAAGGTAGGGGTTTGGGAGAGACTTAGCACAGGCAGCTTTGTGTTCTGTCTGCACTGAAGGAAATACTCTTTGGTCCTAAAGAACATGTCATGCCTTTACTAGGAGCTTTAATGCAGCTCCATGCTAATTACCCTCCACATAATCTCTGACACTATGACAAAGCCCATTGCAGATTTTCTTGTTGATTAGGAGTACACTTTTTTGATGTTACTCTTATGAAAAATGTGTGATCATTGCTTTTTCAGTGGTAATGCTTAGAGGAAACAACTCACACAGAGTTCCATTGCATTGGCTATGCAAGCCCAGGGGTGGGTTGAGAGGGAAAAGGAGTTATTAGAGAGCTCTTCCTCCAGAGGTATTACCTGCTCCACCCCTCCAACCAGAGTCTCAGGTCCACTTGCATGCACAGTGGAATTAAAACATTTGGTTGCTTCCAGAAGGTTGCTTTGGATACATTTCAGGGAGTCACTTGCTCTGTATATTTGACATATTCTGTTGTTACCTTGAGAAATATCTGCCAAGCAATATCTGCCACTAGCGATTTTTAATATTGGTCATAAGTGGATCTAGCAGTTGGTTGGTAGGACATGGAATGACTCATTAAAGAGAGCACTTGCAAATCTCTTCATTTCAGTTTCTTGATTTATTACCCTTTCCCTTGTTGCTTCTTCAATTTTTAGCAGTACTAAGCATGATACTATATCTGCTTTGCCTCTGGCATTTACTCAGAGCAGGAAGAAGATATTGGCAGATAATCCCACTTGGTTTTGCAGTTTGAGAGGATCTTTCCTTTGCTGATTTTCTCCTGGAGCCTCCTTCCTCTGCATTTTGCTGAGAGTCGTTGCCTTCTAGGGACCTGTGGAAAAAAAATTCCCTGGTGAGAACTGCTTCTGGGTAGGCCTTTGGTATTTATGCATGTGAAAGCTGGATGTTTTGTACCATGTGAACACAGACTTCTTTTAAAGCCAGGCAGCCTGAGAAACATAATTGCAATATGCTCATTTAATGACTACAAGGATACAGGGGTTTGACTTTTCTTGGTAATGTAATACTTTTTTTTTTTTTTTTAAGTGATGAAAGGAAAGCTGTGGGAAATGTACTATCTTGCTCTAAGATCTTTCATGTGATTACAATTCACCATTAGTAAAAGCCAAGAGTGGCCACCAGGATAGCAGAGGATGTGAGCTATTTTGAATAGCCTCTTTCCCTGCACGACTGTTGTTATTGTAGGTGCAAAGGGTTAATCTAGTCCTAAAAGGATTACATATCTGCAGGAATGGAGATGATATTTGTCCTTTCTACTGAACTGTTTTGACAGCCAGTTCAGGCACTAAAATACGTATTTCTCCCATGCCTGAAAGAGGACATCCAGTATAGGACAGAAGCAGAACTATAGGTCCTTGAGCAAGAAAAGTCTGCTGACTGTCTGAGTCAGTCTTATCTGCTCTAACTAACAGAGAAGACAGGAGAATGATAAAACTCCAGGGGAAGGGCAAGAGGAGACATACTTACCTTCTGCTCTTTAAAAAGAAAGTTCTTTTCAGCAAGGAGAGTCATTAACTAGGGGTGATGCTTGAAGAGAAGTGCACCCTGCATTGCTGCAGAAGATGCAAAAGACACTCAGGAGGGGTTAGGCAGCTGAGATGGAGTCCTGTCCTCGTGTTTAAGGTGCATGGAGCAGCAATGATAGGTATGTCTTATAGTGGATGCTAACATGAATTAAGGTATCCGCATGCCACAAGGCAGGGCCATGCAGAGATGCTGGCTGGAATGCTGGAAGCAGCACAGCTGTGTTAGCTCAGTGCCAAAAAAAACATATAAAAAATTGTTTGGTATTACTTTAGGTGATAATGTTCACTCTGCTGTGCCTCTTCAAGGCCTGAAAACAAGTCACTTTGTGATACCTGGGTCTTCATTGTGCTGTGTAGACAGAGTCTGTGTCTTCTGTTTCCTTTGTGAGTAAAACTGCTCAGGTTGAGATTTTCTTTTTAACAGATTGGGTGTAAGGAAGTAGGAAGGTGGAGTTCTGGCAAGAGCATGCATGGACTGTGGAAAAGTCTTGGAAAGTTGTGCCTTCAGGACTTGGAAATGACAGGGGAAAGAATGAATGTAATTGATGGAGTCTGGAGTGTGTTTTCAGGCCAGATGTAGTGCTCCTATATGAAAAATCATTCCAGCCAAAGCAGTAGTAAGCAAAATTGAGGTCCAATACCAAAATAAGCTAACAGTTCACAGGATGACCTCTGTCAGTATCACAGTAAATTTCTTCTAGATTTTTATGAGCCTCATGTTGTCGCTCTTATCTCCTTGTCCTCTTTTAAGCTTTACAAAAGAAGTTAGGTTCTCACTGATACCATAAAAATCAGCAGTGCATGTGAGCGAAGCCTTGACCACATGTGAAGTTTCCCTGCAACCTCATTCATTGCAGAGAAGCTCACTCCTTCTGTGTTTTATTAAAAAAAAAAAAAAAAAAAAAAGATGAGGTACATTCAGTTGCTTGGAGTTGGTAGCATGACAGTAATAACCCATTAAAAGAAGGATAGGGATTTTGCAGATGAGCTCAGGAATCTTGCTGCTCATGAGGGTCTCGGTGGCAGCGCTTGTGAGGAAAGCTGATGGGAGCTCTGGCAGAGCAGGTGGGGTGAGGAAATGTGAAATTAGACATGGAGGGATGAACAGGAGGGAAGCAAGGCAGTCATATCCTGGGATTTGTAGGTGGTGACAAGAAAACTATATTTGCTGTGACAGTAGATAGTGAGCTAGTGGGACATCTGTCATCCATACTTTTCAGCTTTATGGAAAATGCTGTTAGGGCTTCAAAGTCATATTGGGTTTTCAAAATGAAATCATCAAACAGCATGTTTCAGAGAGGATGACTCTCTACTTAATCCTATGCATGATCTTTGCCTTTTGCCCTTGGATTTTTAAGTCACTCAGCTGTTTTGTGCAGTTATCAGACATGTAAGAGCCAGGCCAGCATTTCTCACGGTTATCTAGGATGATACTTTGAGCTCTAAAGAAGTCACATACGTGGGTAAAAGGCTTGCAATTTGTACACTCTATTAGCTACTGTTTCCCTAAGCATGAAATTCAGTGGGGCTTTATAATCCTGTTGTAAATAGGGAAAGACAGACTTTTAACTGATGGAGACAGCACTTGCAATGACATCTGCATTATGAAACCATGAGCACGTTCCTTTATCACAGAACAGTGTTGGGAAATGCATTAACTGTTAACCACCAGCTAACTGGCAGCTCAGGCAGACAAACCTTCAATCTAAGGTCTGTTACCTCTTACAGAAAGCCTTGGTATGACAGCTCAGTGGAGAAGGTAGCATAAATCAGCCAGGTCTTCTCAATGTGCTTCTCCTGTTGCTATCTGTTTTCCAGTGATTTGGGAAAGAGCATATTTTGGTCTTTGGAGACACTAGAATGGTCAGAAGTTATTCTCATGGGCACTTAATCAAAGCAAAGGAGTATTTTCTATGAATAATTATAATAATATATATATTATAATAATAAGCATACACTCTGTACACCACATGAAAAAAAGAGTAAGTGCTGTAAAAGATGGCTAAGATATGTAGGGAGAATAGCAGTTGGTTCTATTTCAAATGTCCACTTATGAAAAAAAAACCCAACAAAACTTTAATTCCTCAAAGAAGGGCTGAATTAAAAAAAAAAAAAAGCTAATGATTAAAAGTAAAGAATGTTGCTTAGGAAAAGTATTAGCAACTCATTAAAATACCTGAGGGGCAAAATAAATCTGTTTTGCTTCTTAGTAAGTTATGTGTAAAAGCTTTCAAAGGTTCTGTTGCCTTGAGTATAATTGAATGTGTTTTGGAGGTGGAGGGAAAGCAAGGTGTGGAGATATGTGCCACGAGGAACCCAAGTCTTTTACACTGAGCTTTTTAGAACTGCCAAATCTGAGGGTAAAGGAAGAGACATCATTCTGAAAATGCAACAAAATGGAAGGGTTTCTAGTCAGACTGGGTATAAAGCTACTTTTGATAAATGGTCAAAATAAAGTTTCAGAAAAATTTGGAGAAGACTGAGAGGGGATCTCATCAGTGTGTATAAATATCTGAGGGGTGGGTGTCAAGTGGAGGGGGCCAGGCTCTTTTTGGTGGTTCACAGTAATAAGACAAGGAACAGTGAGTTCAAACTTGAACATAGAAGATTTCACCTCAACATGAGGAGAAACTTCTTTGCAGTGGGGGTTGACAGAGCACTGGAACAGGCTGCCCAGGGTGGTTGTGGAGTTGTCTCCTCTGGAGACTTTCAAACCCCACCTGGATGCATTCCTGTGTAGACTACCCTAAGTGATCCTGCTCTGGCAGGGGGACTGGACTCTATAATCTCTTGAGGTCCCTTCCAACCTCTGATATACTGTGATACTGTGATTTGGGCCAATCTAACAGTGTGCTGCCTTTAAAAAGAATTAATTCTACATTTTCCCCAACTTTCAGTGACTTTGTTTAAACCAGAATAGCAAAGAACTCAACCAGTTGGTTTAGTTAAGCTTCCCTACCTGGTTTTCCATAGCATCAGAGGAGTTCACCTGCTGGCCAAGGGGAAGGGTGGGAAAGGCAGCCAAGGGGCAGAGGAGGTGTAATTGTCCTTTTGAGCAACAACTAGGCACTGTTTTGCAGTATGTCAAAGACAAAATTACCCCAGACACTGTGCAAAGAGAAGATTCAAAAGAACACTTTTTTGGCTAGATGCTAGGAACGTTCTTGGTCTTTTTCTGAGAACTGTGTTCACTCCTGTGAGCTGCTGCATATAAAAAGGAACATAAAGTTTAATATTCCAGATTGGGATTGATAGAGAAAATTGAAATAGAAAACAAAGCCTTTCAGAATTGAAATGAGTAGGATACAGAAACTTGAAGAGCACATCAGAAGTCAGGAGAAAGAATGCATATCCATGGCCTTACTGTTAGATAGGCTGAATGATTTCAAATTAAAAAGCCCAGAGCCTTACTTACAAAGGGCAGCAATTGTCCAGCTTCCATGAAGTGTTTTTTATTCTGTAAACCAGGCCATCAAACACTGCCAGTCAGTTTTGGTTCCTGTTTGATCTTGCAGTTGTCACACAAAACTCCCAGGGGGTTTAGGTGGAGACCCTCCAGATGAGAATGACAAAATAATTCAAACATCTTCCCATTGGTCATTTCATTCCTTCTCTGGATATCTTTTGGGGATCAGGGGTGTGTGGGCAAGGAATTGTCATTTCTTTTTCTATATATGTAATGGCTTGCACAAGTGGTTTGATTTTTCTCTCTTTACCAGGCAAATTACCTAGGAAATTTCCTAAGAATTTTGTCTGAAATAGGGACTGGAGAAAAGTGGCCCAGGATGTGAATCCAGTCCCTGGGTCACCTAAAGGCTTAAATGTTAAGTCAAAACCTGGTGTGCATCCAGGAGAATTTCAGAAAGACTTAATACCACCCCAACCTAAGGAGGACCCTACTTTGAATTGCTGCTCTTGGAACTGGGGTAAGCCATGGTCCTTTCCTGTTTCTGCTGGAAAGTTCACCAGGCATGTCACAAAAGGTTATCAGTGTAACCCAAGCAGCAGCCATCGTGGGATAAAGCCAGTCAATTTCAAGGAGAGGGACAAAAGGTCAGAGCACTGGGAACCCAACACTGCCATCAGCATCTTGGGTTACAAGGTTATGGTACCAGGGAAGGAGGGGGATGAAGCGTAGCTTAGTAAACACTCACCCAGCTCTCAAAAATAGAAAGTGACATGGATCCTAAAAGGGAGAAATCTGAATCTACTGTATAGTGCATATTCACCTGCCATTATCACTTACACATGCTGAGAGGGAGAGCAGCTGACTCCAAACTCCTCTCTGAAGCAGAGAGATATTTTTAAATAAAGTTAATGCATTAAATTTAAATTACTTTGGCAGCAAGAGAGACTCTGGGAGCTGCATGAGCATTCTGGAAATGCTTCACTTTGGATAACAGTATTTTTGTGATCTCTTGGGTTGGATCAATGTCGTTCTGACAATTTACACTCAGGTAAAACTGAGTATAGAAATGATAAATCTCCCTTTCCATTACAGTAGAAATCCATCTGAATATCCACTTGGTTAAACTTCTGCACGGTTCATTTTCCTTTGATGTACATCTGAGAACAAGTGTTTGAGGCACTACCTTCAGTCTATATTCTTTGCTTCTTAGGAAATCTCTAATGCAACATAATTCATTGAAAGTGACACCCCTTGGTGCCATCTTTGATTCATGGGCACCTCCTCTACTGGATCATCTGCAAAATTCTGTATCAGGCAACAGCATAGGTACTGTTGTCTGGTAGAAGCACAGGGAAAGAGATTTACACTGCTGTTGCCAATTGTATTGGAAATAAGCAGGCATGGATAATAATGCTGCAGTAATAAGCTTCGCTAGGAAGTCTCACTTTACTTTTGACAAAGAAAGTAGAAGATATCCAAGTAAGCAGGTTGTCCAAAAGACTAACTGTTAGACTGTGTAAGCCAGAGTCCTATTAGTCTCCAGCTATGCTTCTGAGTCAGCACAGAGTGCTAGATTAGCTGCAATGCCAGGTCCTCCTCTGCATGTCAACATTTGAACCATAAAAAAAACAAATTTTGTTTCACAAATACTTCTAAGGCTTCCAATGCTTTTGAAACCTTCTGAAATCTCTAATCATACATGACTTTGTTGAAACCTCTGCTTGCAGAGTGAAAAGGTCAGTCTCTGTATTTAAGTTTTCCTTCCTTATGTATATTGGACTTGCAAAATCCAGTCAAAAATGTTGAAACTGGTAGTTAAAAAAAAAAAAGAAAGGTTTTTTGCTTGATTAAACAATTTCTGAAGCAAAACCTATTAATGAAAAAGATCCAGTATAGTTCCAGCCTAGTTATTCAGAATAAGGCAGCTAGAGGGATGGACTCCTGCACAGAATAAGATTTTTGTAGTCACTCCACCTCACCACATCTTGATCTCATATGCCTCCATGTCCCTGGAACTTGTTGCATGATTCTGGGTCTGTTTTAATAAGAAACTTCATTGGCAGTTTGTTCCTGTGTGGAACTACTCATTAGATTCTTTTCAGGCAAGCCATGGCCTTCTACTGTCCTGATAACTACTTTCCTACTATCTGGAAGTAGTGTAGTATCCTACTGCTAACGTTATATTCCCATATATCTGGGAAAATTCCTGGATCTTTTCTGAATGAAAAGTGATTGATGGGTTGTCTAACTGTTTTAGATAGCCTGAACAAAATTACAGTAATTTTCCTTTAAGTGGCAGCCTCTAAAAACGCAATTGTCTCTTTTTTATGTTGGTATACAGACTTGTCATATATCAATGGTTACACTTTGGATTCTAGTAATAGTCAGTTGTCACAGGAGCCATAAACTAGGATATGGAATCATAGAATTGTCAGGGTTTGAAGGGACCTCAAGGATCATCTTGTTCTGACCCCCCCTGCCATGGGCAGGGACACCTCACACTAGATCAGGTTGCTCAGAGCCACATCAGCCTGGCCTTGAAAACCTCCAGGGATGGAGCTTCTATCACCTCCCTGGGCAACCTGTTCCAGTGTCTCACCAACCTCATGGTGAAGAATTTCTTCCTAACATCCAATCTGAATCTACCCACTTCTAGTTTTGCTCCATTCCCCCTAGTCCTAACCTGGATCAGGCTTTTGATGTTCCAGGAGTTATACAAAATAACAGTTCAATGAAAGTAAATAAAGCAAGTAACCTGCAGCCACTTATTATTATACTGACAAACCATAAGGACATTCAGTAGAGCAAAGGACCAAAGCAGTTAGGATTACTTGGTTTGATTTATTAATTTGTCCAGGCCTACATCATACCTACAACCTCCAGCTAAACCAGAGTATTTATTTGAAAGAGCTGGAAAATAAAGGGGATTAGGCTGGAGACAAAACTGAGAAAGGAATTGGAGTTAATGCTGGTTGCAGTAAATACAACTTTGAGTAGAAAAATAGAAGTTGTTGATGTTGTTTGGAAATTGGCATTGGAATTTCCAAACAACATCAACAAGAGGACACAGTCTCAAGCTGCGCCAGGGGAGGTTTAGGCTGGAGGTGAGGAGAAAGTTCTTCCCAGAGAGAGTGGTTGGCCATTGGAATGTGCTGCCCAGGGAGGTGGTGGAGTCACCATCCCTGGAGGTGTTCAAGAGGGGATTCGACGTGGCACTTGGTGCCATGGTTTAGATAGTCATGAGGTTTAGTGTGACAGGTTGGACTCGATGATCTTTGAGGTCTCTTCCAGCCTTCTTGATTCTATGATTCTAAGTCTATGATGAGCTGGAAGCCAGAAGAAGGTAATCCCATACCTCAGGATCCATCATAACAAAGTCTGCATCCAGGTATGTGTATTAAAAAAAGGAAGGAGAAAGAGGTAGATGTCTGAGTCAAAAAGTGCAGCAGGACAGTTCTGGAGTAAGTCTGACAGAACAGGGGCAATTTAGTAGCAAGATGAGTACTCAGTACCAAACATGTCCTGACAGAAACCCATAGACAGTAATTTATTTGTAGCTCTGCTCAGCAATAGTGGCAACCTTTCCCACACTCTTTATTAATTTCTTCAGTCATCAGAGACATGAAAAGGGAGACCCTTTAAATACAGATAAAGAGCATTTATTGCCTGCTTTTGCCTTTTAAAAATTGTTATTGACTGAGCTGCCTGGTAGTGTTAATAGTAACTAACTACAAAGAAATGATTACTCATGGTTCATGTTATATGTCCTTCCAGGTTGCTCAAGGTTCAGTAAGAAATTAAACATCAAACTAAAACCCTGCAATAGCTAAATGAGGCAAACCAACTAGATGATTGTTTATGGGGATTCTGTATAAGCCATGATCTCACCACCTCTAAAGGGTGTAGCTACTGGCCACTGCTCCCTCTGCTCAATCTGGTTAGCCCAAATCATGCATAACCTGGGAAAAGAGCCAGCTTTTGTAATTAGCATTTTCCATGACAGTCTTGCAAATGGATGAGCAGGGTCAGAAAGCTGTTCCTCTTGAAGGGCACAGGAATGTCACAGAACCCTTGCAGTCCCCAGGTTCAAGAACATCTGAATCAAGGAGGTAAAATGTGAAGAGCAATGTCAGTCATTTTAGACTGCTTGTCTCAGATGTTCCTAGCTGTGTAACGTGCTCAAAAAGAATGGTTCCTGCCTGAGTTTTGGGAATTCAGATTATGTCTAGTGTTTCTTGCACGTCCTTTGATGTTTCTTTTCCCTGTGCCCAGGGCTGTGACAATATGAAAACACAGAAGTCATGCACTTACCCAGAGCTTATAAAATAACCTCTTTCTCTTCCAGTCCAACGTTGTTCCTGTCACACAGTCAAGGCAGAGTCACTAATTCTATAAGCCTGCTAGGATGTTATATCACCTCCTATGAAAGCCTTTGCTGAAGGTGACCCAACTAACGCAGTAAGCAGGTTATCCTATTGTATAATTTGCTTTGTAGTAAAATTAGACATGAACTCAACCAACAAAGTCTGCATTGAGCTCCACAGTTTTCTAAGACTCAGGTTCACTTATGTAATTAAAAAAAAAAAAATGTTGCTCATGAATGAAATTGTAATTTTCTGTGTAAAGTTAGACTGACAATTGAAGAAAGATTTAAAGGCTTGTATTTTCAGTCTTGCAAGAAGTAGAGTTAAAAGTAGCAGAAGGGGGCAAAGAACCTTGTCCTTTTGTGCTAAAACATAAGAAGTCCTAACCATTTGTCATCCTGTGATCTAGGCTTTCATTGGTGTTAGCTTCCAGAGCAGGATGCTTGCATGCAAACATGCCTATTGGGAATGGTCTCCTACCTGCACCAGCTCCCTACCAACATCCAGAAAAGAGTGGAAAAAAACTGGAGGCCAACATTGTGCAACACACTGTGAGAACAACTTAACAGCACAGACAACTGAGCTTCTGCACCTGGAAATGTTTGCAGGCACTACTAGTCATAGGTGGAGCCTAAAACTATCTGACCTTTATTTTCAGCTGAAAAAGAGATGAGCCTTTTCTGTACTGTTGACAGCATATGTGGTTGTTCACAATGAAGAAGCTTCTTTTTCCTACTGGCCTCTCAAAATGAAGCAACCTTCTAGGAAGGATGTGTTTGGAGAACACCAGAGCAAAGAGCAAGGCTGCTAAAACAGCATCCCATGCTCTGGGATCAGTGGTGGGGATGGTTGCATGCCATGGATACTGCCAAGCCTTGTGGCCCCATAGCTACCTGCAAGTCTGTGGGGTTTTGGAGGAAACTGTTGCTTCAGTGAAACAGTTTCAGGTGTTTGTAGAGCACAGCCAAGTATGTTTTAACAGGCATCCCCTGTCTGGCCTGAGGGCTTCCTATGGTGCTCCTGTTGGCTTTTTGTGTCCTTGAGTATATCTGGGAAGAGCTTTCACTGGTGAGCAGGTATGAGTTTGCCTGACATGCTACATGCTCCAGAGCATGTGAGGTGTTGTGACAGTCTGTCAGTGGGATGATGCAAGGTGACCAGGACCTTCTGAAGGGACAGTATTGTTTTGTGATTTGAACAGTGCTGGGAAGTGGTAAGGCCATGTGACACAGAAGGCACCCATCTCTACAGTAAGCTCTGCCTGGACTTAGCAAGAGTTGTGTGGGGTTTAGGGAGTGAGGCTTAGCCTAATGCTATGGCCCATTAAGGATATTTTCCCTCTCCCAAGATGATAGTAGGTTTGTGCTTTTAGGTTCAACAGACAAAGCAATGTGTATTGGAGAAGATCTTCAGCCAGAAGTTTATTCAAAAAATTATGTGGGCTTTTGTTTTTTTTTATGCCTTCTTTGTTTGTGTGTTCCTTCAAAGTGTGTTCCACCTGAATTGTTTGACCATGTCTGTGAAACAAGGCAATTTTTTCTGAAATATGGTTTCTGAAGTGGCTTCACTGAAAGCCAGGGAGCGTACCCTGAGAGTAAAAGGCAGATAAATATTCCAATGTGTTATCTTCTAGAAAAGCTGCTTATTGTTAGAGATTTTAACTCATATTTTTTTGATCACTTGTGGCTGGCAAAGAATGAACCAAGTAGATTTTACAGAGTGGCCATGCATGATAAAAATAATACCTCCAAACCAACTGCTTCTATAGTGAAACCTTCCTCAGCCAAAGGATGTGGTACCTTTAGAAAGTTTGCTGTAATCTTCCTTATTTTGCTCATGGCTGATCTGGAGAGGGGATTATTCTGAACTACACTAGGGCTCAATGTTTGTACAGCATCTGCCATGGAGGTTTTTGCTGAAACTCAGTTTTCAGGTTAACTGCCTTATACCCAGGTATTTAAGCATGTTCAAAATTGGCATATAGGCATTCAGAGGTGAAAGGAGAAGTACAGGTTCTTAAACTTCGAGAGCAAATATTGAAATTCCTGGAGAAAGTAGAGGTTGTTTGCTGTGTATTACATTGAGCCATGATTTGATACAGATGAGATGAATACACTTGATGAGTTAATTTCTATCAAATATACCAAAGCACATCATACAGAGTTTATAGATTCTATGTTATCTGGAGCAGGACAGTTTATGCCTCATCTTGCATTACAGTTGCCAAAATAAACTTCCCCTCTCTCTATCCCCAAAATTTAATGAGCTGAATCTGTACCAAATCAGTTCTGTTCTGTTTAGCTTGTGCCTACAGTGATTTTGATCTGGTAGTAGCCAGCCTAAAACTGTCACATCAGATCCTGGCCCCAGCTGAATGCTTTGTGGTCCAGAGCACAGGACTGAAAACTGGGCTTCCTGCCTAGCTAGCTGAAGGCTAGGATACAAACATCAGTTTTGTTCAGAGCACCAGCTTCCAGAACAGTCAGGATCACAGCAAGGAAAGGAAATATTGAGTGTCTTAAATGATCTGAAGTCATCTATTGCTCCTACTTTAACTTTTGATTATTTTTAATGTATATATTTTGTTCAATAGTTGTGCCATCATTCCCAGTAGAGAGACTGGCTGCATACACAGAGGGCTGAGCATTTGTTTTTTGGACTTTATGAACCCCCCTTGGAGGAGGTCAATCATCCCACTCAGTCATCATACAAGCAGATCTGGCCTGGTGTGTGGTATTGAAAATGAGCGTGCTGGTGGTTCACCTTTCAGGCAAAAGGAGTCAAAATCCATCTAAAGAGCTGATGATTGCTAGTGTCATCATTGCTGTGTTTGGAGGCTTTAAAAGAGCATGATGATAAAAATCTTGTGCAAGACTAAGGTAAGACTAAAAGTAATGGTGATGGTTATTCATTGTGCAGCTGCAATGTCCAAGCTAATCCTCTTCCTACCCTCTTGTGGACTTGTTGAAAACAGACCCTGCTATGCAAGCTACACAGGAGTCTTGGGCCCCTTGATCCTGAAGTTCTGAACCCAAAGGCCTCAAGGTTTCAGATAGTCAGTACAAAATGAGGCTTCAGACACTTGGAGATGATTAGGTATAACATTTGCTATAGAATTCAAGGATGTTGGCAGGAAACAATAAAAGGGATCAGAACAACTCCCCTATTTTTTTCACTGTTCCCTTAGTCATTACAGCAGATCTGAATGAAAGGTACTCCAAGCAGCCTGATGAAAAGGGAAAGACAATATCAAACTCAAATACTTTCGAAAAAAGAGCTCTCATCTCTGGTATGTGTCAGATCCCAACTTCTTTCTTTCAGAGTGGACTAATCTAAAGCAGAATGAGGCAGACTGATTCTAGCACAGGTCTTCACACATGAGTTATTCTGCAATAGTTATTGCAAAGTACCTGTTCGCTGTCCTGGTCAGAATTAACTTTCAAGTACAGACAAGCCCTTCCATTAGACTTGAGCAAACATTTAATAAAGGTAATTAGTTATGAAATCTGCAGTGGCATTCACAGTTCATTTTGGTTTTGCTTTTCCAAGCATTTTTTTGTGAGCTGGCACTAAACACCCTGTATTTTTCCAAGCAGCAAGGAACCTTGTCAATCCTTCTGTGACAAGGTTTGCCTAAGTTTTTATAGCAGAAGTGTCGATGTGCCTGCTCTGAAAATTAAGGAATCAGCAACTCAGGGAGCACTTGAAACTGCAATAATGACATCTCTGTGACTAGTACTGGTAGCATTACTGATGTAAATTATCCCTGAACAGCCTGCTGGGTCACGTGAATCTTTGTGACTCTCATCAAGGGAGCACAAAGAGTTCTGTCAAAGACACAACTTTACCCAACCTCATTTCCCTGGACCGTGGCTGTCACTAGCTTCATTGCCACAGGTTTGTCCCTCAGTGTCCCTTAGTGCTGTTATCTTAGGCAACAGGAGAATGAGGTTCCCTGGGCATTTTGCGTCAGGTTCCAAATCAATGTTGGGTTTGTCATTGACATTTCAATGGCAAGCACACCTCCCTCTTCAAAGGATGGGTTTTGGCATCGTCTCCTTTAGTTAATCCATTTAAAAATGCTTAAACATCAGTGGTAGTATTTGGCTCTGCATGCATGATTTCTGGGCAACTACTCAAAACTTACTAAGCAATAATCTTCTTGTTTAATCATTCACTGCAAGCATGTTACATAAAGTGGACTGATAACAGAGTCATGAGACTCTTTTCCACTGGTGGTGTGCAATTGACGAGGCTTGAAACAGTTTTGAAAGGTAGGCAGTGCAGAATTAAATTTGCTGCTGCTGTGAGAAAGAAGAACTTTTTTTCAAACTGGTGAGATTAGAGCTTAAGTCACCAGTCTGTCTCTTCCCATATGAAGCAGACAGTCTTTTGGAAAACCCAGGTGCTGAAGGATTGATGCATGTTGTTTGCTGCAGTGACAGGTAGGGTGAGGCAGATGCAATGCACCGTTAGAAGCTGCATAAGCTTGCGTGGAACCTAACCAAGAGGAAACACTTGTGTACTGCCAAAACACTCCAACCAGATCAAGAAAGCCACCATTACATAACCACTGGGAGAGACTCCTTGGTCTGCTCTGATGGCAGAGATTTCTCCCATCTGTCCTTGTGCTGGGACTTAGAAAGGGCTTACCATGGCATGATTCTTCTGCTTCTTTGCTTTTGTTTCCCATTTATAGAATTGAACCATAGAATAGTCCAGGCTGGAAGGGACTTCCAGAGGTCATCTAGTATGGCCTCCCTGCAGTCAGCAGGGACATCCCCAACTAGATCAGGTTGCCCAGGGCCTCATTGAGCCTCACCTTGACTATCTCTGGGTAAGGGACCTCAACCACCTCCCTGGGCAACCTGTTCCAGTGTTCCACCACCCTCATAGTAAAGAACTTCTTCCTGATATCCAATCTAAATCTGCTCTTCTCTAGTTTGAAGCCATTGCCCCTTATCCTATCACTGCAGACCCTTGTAAACAGTCTCTCTCCATCCTTCCTGGAGGCACCCTTCAGGTACTGGAAGGTTGCTATTAGGTGTCCCCGGAGCCTCCTCTTCTTCAGGATGAACAACCTCAGCTCCCTCAGCCTGTCCTCATAGCACAGGTGATCCACCCCCCGATCATATTCATGGCCCTCCTCTGCAACCTCTCCATCAGGTCCATGTTCTTCCTGTGTTATTATGTTCTGTTGAAGAGAAGTGCTCACTGGCTTTAACATGTAACCACTTTCTCCCTATGCAATCTGCTCTTCATGTCTATGGTTCAGTTGCCATGAACCTTCCCCCTTGAGCAGCCTGCTGCAAGCTGTGTTCAGCAGGAGCCAAAAGCAATGTTTGCTTTGTAAGGAGACATTGCAAATGAAGCAGTCTTAGTTTAGAGAAAGCAAGAAATACAGCGATAGAAAATGCAGGTGTGACTGGCAGACCACTCTGCAAAAATGAATGCTGCATTTGGGGTGTTTATTGTGTAAGCATAAAGTGCTTGGCTGAATAGAAACCAGTCTGGAAAAACAGGAAAGAAAGAATAGACTCTGCTGAGGTAATTCACCATTCAGCAAGCACAGGGGGATCGTTACCGGACATGCCAGATCTGCCACCTCTGACTTCCAGTCCTCTAGCATTCAGCCCAGGAGCCTGCCTTGAAACAAGGCAGGAGGGCAGAGTGGGACCAAGAGAAAGAAAATGATGGGAGCTAGTTTCATCCTTTTCCCTCCAGCTACTTTTGGAGGAGGGTATTAGAGGAAATGTGAGCAGAGAGGTGGTTTTCATCTTGAAGATTCTGGTGCTTTTGGTTAGTTTTCATGTAGGCAACGTAGTTTTGTTTCAGATGATGAAAAGGAGACATTTTGTGTTCAGAAAGCTAAGTAATTTGTGTCTATCACTGTGCCTGAATTCTGTGAAACCTGTAGTATTAGTGTGGATGGACAGACTTAGAGTCCCATGCTCAGCCCTGTCAGGAAAGCTGCCAGGTTTCAGCAGGTTAGCTTGCCCTGTTGTGAGGCCAGCCTGTAATGTCACAAAGTGGTTGTAGCTTTTGACAGGGTTTTTTTGTGTGTACAGTTGAAGAAGCATGGCTATTTTTGTTTACAGGTATTCCGTAGGCTTTTGATGTTTCAAAGGTCTCTAAGACGTTTTTGTTTGCAAGGTTTTCCACAAGAAAAGACAGTATTAAATCTGTAGGTAAACCAGGTTAATCCATACAACATGTTTTGGTTCAAAGATTTACTCAATGTGAAGGGCAACATGCAATGAAAACCTGGGTTCATAAGTGAGATTTGATTATTTATTTATTTATTATTATTTTTCAGCTAATGTAGTCTAATTCTAATGTCTTCCTACAAGAAGGAGCAACACTGACTTGCTGGAGCGTGTCCAGAGCAGGGCAACGAAGCTGGTGAAGGAACTGGAGAATAAGTCTTATGAGGCGAGGCTACAGCTACTGGGGTTGTTTAGTCTGGAGAAGAGGAGGCTGAGGAGGGACCTCATTGCTCTCTGCAACTCCCTAAAAGGAGGATGGAGTGAGGTAGGTCTTCATCTCTTCTCCGTAGTATCAAGTGACAGAAAAGAAGAAATTGCCTCAATCTGTGCCAGGTGAGGTTTAGGTTGGATATTAGGAACGATTTCTTCACTGAAAGGATGGTCAGGCATTGGAACAGGCTGCCCAGAGGAGGAGTCAGTGTCTCTGGAGATGTTAATAAAAGTGTGGACATGGCACTTCAGGATGTAGTTTAATGGCCATGGTTGACAGTTGGACTCAATGATTTTGTAAGTCTTTTCCAGCTGAAACAACTCCATGATTCTATGAATTTGTCAAGCACAATTTTACAGCTCCATTTTTTTTGTGATTTGTAGAATCATAGAATCACAGTCGGGGTGGAAGGGAGCTCAAGGATCATCTTGTTCTGACCCCCCTGCCATGGGTAGGGACACCTCATGCTAGATCAGGTTGTTCAGAGCCAAATCCATCCTGGCCTTGAAAACCTCCAGGATTGGGGCTTCTACCACCTCCCTGGGCAACTTGTTCCACCACCCTCATGGTGAGGAACTTTTTCCTAACATCCAATCTGAATCTACCCATTTCTAGTTTTGCTCCATTCTCCCTAGTCCTATCACTACCTGGCACCCTAAAAAGTCCCTCACCAGCTTTGTTGTAGGCCCCCTTAAGATACTGGAATGCCACAATGAGATCTCCTCAGAGCCTTCTCCTCTCCAGACAGAATAGCCCCAACTCTTTCAGTCTGTCCTCATAGTAGAGGAGCTCCAGCCCTCAGATCATCCTCATGGCCCTTCAATGGACATGTTCCAGCATGGCCAGATCTTTCTTGCAGTAGGGGCTCCAGAACTGGACACAGTATCTTAGATGGTATTTTCTTTCATTTCCAGCAGTGACTTGTCGATATCTTACTGCCTTTGTCTTTTGCTTGCTGCCATTGGAAGTATCTTTGCCCATGACAGCAATATGCTGAAGTTTTCTTAAAGGCTTCAGCTGGTCCTCTCAAAAATACATAAACCCATGATTCCCTCTGCTTCACATGGTATTTATTGAATGTAAAGAGATTGCCTCACAGGTAAATTGCTTTGGAATGTGTTTGTGGACATGCTTCTATGTGTCTAGGGACGTCCTCCTACCTCGCTACTATGCCTTGGTGAGACCACACCTGGAATATTGAGTCCAGTTTTGGGCTCCCCCAGTTCTAGAAAGACAGAGAACTGTTGGAGAGAATCCAACAGAGAGCCATGAGGATGATTAGGGGACTTGAGCATGTCCCCTATGAAGAGAGACTGAGAGCCCTGTGGCTATTTAGTCTGGAGAAGACTGAGAGGGGATCTCATCAATGTGTATAAATATTTGAGAGGTAGGTATCAAGTGGAGGGGACCAGGCTCTTTTTGGTGGTTCACAGTGATAAGACAAGGAATAATGGGTTCAGACTTGAACATAGAAGATTTCACCTCAACATGAGGAGAAACTTATTAACAGTGAGGGTGACAGAGCACTGGAACAGGCTGCCCAGGGAGGTTGTGGAGTCTCCTTCTCTGGAGACTTTCAAAACCTACCTGGATGCATTCCTGTGCGGACTACCCTAAGTGATCCTGCTCCAGCAGGGGGGTTGGACCTGATGAACTCTTGAGGTGCCTTCCAACCTCTGATATACTGTGATACTGTGATCTGTGCAGATATAAAAAGATATGTGTGTGTCTCTATATACACACACACATGCACACCCCCACAGGCATAACATACATGCATGAATGTTATGTGCAGAAGAAATTCTGGTGTAAAGAGCTGCTGGTGGTTCTTCTGGAATGTGAAACAGTGAGTTTATATGGAACACAGTGTGACAATAGCTGGCAAACCTTTGAGGGACAAGGAGAAGAAGATGTTTGGTAACATTCTGAAGGCTGGAAGACAAAATTAAGTGACCAGAGCATTTATGTGGAGGTGTGTACCCAGCAGCACCTGCAGGTTTATGCTGCCTGGGCTGCACTATGGGAGGAAGGAATGCCTGCCATACGAAGTGCTCTCTCAGAATGTTTTCCATTATGCCACATCCCTCTGCTCTCAAATCCAAACTGGAGAAACATTTGCAGTGTGGGTTAGGTATAATAAAAAGAACAAGGCTCTTGTGGGGGTGCAGAGAATAAAGAAATAGTGTCATGAAGGGAAAGTCTTCTGAACTTTGTATGAAGCCATGCACATTTGCGGATGAAGATCTTCATGCACTGCTTGCAGGTAACTCTCCAACTCCTTGTGAATCAGGAACTAGCTTAGCACACCTTAGTCAAAAGAGTGTGTATTTAGACATCTATGTCAGGAAAAAAGTGTATTACATCAAATCTGTCTTACACTGGGACTTCTTATTTTTTCACTGGAGTTTCACTACCCATAGCAGTGACCTCGTTTAGATATGAGTTAAGGAAGCAGCAATATGCTGCAGGATTATTTTTGCATAGGTGCATAAGTGGAAAGGGAATTTGGTGCTGTCTCACAGAGACTTGTGGGTCTCGTCTGTACTATAATGTTGCTCTTCAAAGGTGAATGTGCAAAATATGATCTGTTCTTATAGTTTCATTTATTTATGTCTTGCATCATCTGTGTTTTTCCTAACAGTAGAATAAAACTTACTGAATTGAGAGCTGATTATAAGTATTGTGAACAGAAATCCTTGTTCTGAAGAGCAAGACACTGGAGTGTGTTAGCAGCACATTTTCCAGATGAATTCCTTTCCTGCCTTATTTTGTGACCAGAATGAAGAAACTAAGATATGGAGACAAAAAGGGTTTTTTTTGTTTGTTTGTTTGTTTGGTTGGTTTGGTTTGCTTATAAGAAGTGACCTGTGCCAGCTGAAAATGCATTTACAGGTCTTTAAGCTTCCTGGGAGATACTGTGCAGAGTGCTTGCCTCCCTGTTCCGGGATTGTGTCTCTTCTTTGCTTCATGATATTTTGTATAATTGGTCTCTGGCTTTGCACTGCACATCACAGGGCTTTATTTCCTGAGAAAACCACAGGGGATAAAATGAGGTAACTGCAAATAGGTAAATGGAGCTAACTGTACTTTGTGACTTGAAGTCCTATGTAATTGAGATTGTGCCTGATAAGGTGATTAACCTTTACAAATCATAACAAAGGTTATTACAGCTGCTTTTATACATGGACGTAAATAGAGACATAAAGATGTTAAGTCACTCACTGAGCCGTGGAATGAATCAGTAGCTAAATGGAAGCCAGGAATTCTTTTCCAAGCTTTCATTCAACCACAAGACTTTCTGCCTTGTTGATTACTAAAGACTTTTAGTGCCACAACAAAACATGTTTTCTTCTTGTTCTTCCCCTTCCCCTTCCTTTAATTTTATTTTGTTTGGTGGTGTGGTTTTTTGGTTTTGTTTTGGTCCATGTTGTTGTAAGTGCATATTATTGCGATACTGGAATCAGGTTGAGTTTAACACACATGAATGGGTAAGCAGAGGTAGGAGAGACTGCAGGTGCTTAGTGCAGATTGGTCTTGAGCTGCAAAGCTCAGTGAAGGCTTTAAACCTTTGGTGTTTTGTATTTGGGCCCAAATATGTTTCCTTATGAAACATTAACATGAAGAGTCCTCCTGTGTAGAATTCTCTCTCCTGGCCTTTGTAAGATACCTTGCATCTCTGGAAGCTGAAGCCTACAGAGACAATATAACACAGTGTGGTCACACCAGGAATCAGCAGGAGATGCAAAAGCACAACTTGTTTTTTTTCCAGTTCAGCTTTTCTGCTGAACCACAGACACCAACAAAATCAAATGTTCCAGGTGGGAAAACACAAATAGTTATGTGTGGCAGAGAGAGGGAAATCTCATCACAGTCATTTGGCCTTGTCTTCCCTTGCATAATCCTTCTGCCAGAGCTTGGCTGGCAGCAGCACAGGCGAGGTCTGGGACACTGGTAGAACACATGCTTGAGTCATCACTGAGAAACCTGGAAAATTAAACTCACCTGTCTGCTGCTATGAGCCAATTTGCTCTGCCTGCAAACATTACTCACTGTTTTTTTTTTCTAAATGAGTGTATTAAATGGAGAAAAAAACCCCAACAAGGTAGAACAATGATGCTTATATACAATATGCTGATGCAGGCATACACAGTCCATAACTGTAGGCTATAATGAATGGAGCCTTCACTGACATCCCAAGCACTTGCTTTGTCTTCTCTAGTATATAACTGAATGCAGCTGCTTTATGCTTTCTGTGTTTTCAGCTCTTAGTTTAGAGTATCTCCCCCACCTCTGGCCTCTGCCCTAGTGAGACCTCACCTGGAACATTGCATCCAATTTTGGGCTTCCCAGTTCAGGAGGGACAGGAATCTACTCAAGGGAGTCCAACAGAGAGCTACCAGGATGATTAAGGGACTGGAGCACTGCCTTACGAGGAGAGGCTGAGAGCTCTGGGGCTTTTTAGTCTGGAGAGAAGACTGAGAAGGGATTTAATAAATGTTTATAAATATCTGAGAGCTGGTTGTCAAGAGGGAGGGGACAGGCTCTGCCCAGTTGCACCTGGACAAAGGGTAATGGATATAAACTACAGCACAGGAGGTTCCACCTCAACATGAGGAGGAACTTCTTTACTGTAAGGGTCACAGAGCACTGGAACAGGCTCCCAGAGAGGTTGTGGAGTCTCCTTCTCTGGAGACTTTCAAGACCCATCTGGGTGCATTCCTGTGTGACCTGCACTAGATCATATGGTTATGTGGTCCTGCTCTTGCAGGGGGCTTGGATGTGATGCTCTCTGGAGGTCCCTTCCAATTCCTAACATCCTGTGATCTGCAGCACTGGGAACTTACTATCCAGGACATATATGTACAAACTCTTTTGCAAGAGATATTTAAACAACCATCTCCACTCAGAAATATCTTCTGATTTGTGTTTCTGAGTTCTTTTTCTAGACTCTAATTTTTTTTGCCAGCTTGTGTCTTTCAACACACAAGCTGTAGTTTTAGATGAAGGTGTTCCAGGCCCAGCCAGATATCTGAGCCAGACTTTTAAGACATTAAAAATGAAAATTTGTCTCTATGATGTTTTTAATTTTTTAACAAAAAGGCCTCTCACATTGTAATGGCAGATTGCGATTGTTAAAAGACAAAATAAGTCATATAAGACAAAATAGGTGGTTCAGACTTGTTCCTTCGTAGGAACAAGTTCTTTCATTCATCTCCCTTTTTTTACCACATATCACCAGTTTGCTTCTTCTGGTGAGGAGGGGTGTGTGGAGTTTTTCCCTCTGGACTTTGGTGTGTGTGTGTGGGGGCTGTCTAGCTCACAGCCACCAAGCTTAACAGCTGTGAGGATAATGAATGTATTATCTGATGAGATTGTGTTGTTTGTGTTGTATGTCTAAGAAGCCAAAAAGGTCCAGATAAAATATAACGCTTCTGCAGAATTCTTCTACTCAGAGTATTCCCATTGCAATGTTTAATGTAGCTAAGGCTGAGGCTTGTTTTCCCCCCCAGATGTGGACATGTGGCATACTGCTTCCTTGGTAGTTCAGTGGTGTTGTGCCGACATGGCAACTTTTGATTCTAATTCTTGGTGCCAGAACAGAGCCATCTAACGCATAGCTTTTGGACTCAACACAGGTTCAACCCTGCTTGCTTTTCTGTGGTGGAGTTAACCAGTGGTGGGTTCAGACTCTTGCAGTGTCACTCTTTCAGCAATATGTGCAGCAAGCACTAGCCTTTCTTTTTCTCTTCTCCTAACCAGTGTCTGCTTATCAGTCTTAAATGTGCAACATGACAGTGATAGATGGTGGTAAACTATGAGAATAAAGTAAGATTATCTTTATTCAGCTTCTAATACAATGATGAGCTAGAGTGAAGATGAAAGTAACTAACTCCAGAGTGTGATGCCCACTTGGGATGCAGCCCCGCCCTTCCCTCACCCCACTGTCTCTTCTTCCTGCTGCATGTCCTATACAGGCTCAGGCCTGCTCCAGGAGCCTATTCATTAGTTTTGGAGAAAACAGAGGGAGTTGAAAATGTGATCTTTTATTTCCCTTCAAGGTTAGCGAGTTGAGCTGGTTTATGGAGGTGTCTGATGAAAGGGCTAAGGTGGAGGCAGACCCATATGGCTTACACTAGGAATTGCATACCCAAGACTGGAGAGGCAGAAAGAAAAAGGAAAACAGAGAGCTGGAAAGGGAAAAAAAAAAAGACTTGCCTGTTCAGGAATGCATTTGGTCAGCTGACTGTAACTGCTTGCTGTGTTTAGCCTTAATTATTTCTGCTTCCACTCTCCCATCTTTTAGTCTTCTAATTAGTAAGCCCTTAACAGCAGGGATTGTGCATAGTCTTGCTGGTAGACTCTGAGATACTACAGGAACACTGACGATTGCAATAGTAATAGCAATTCTAGTAGGTCCCATTCAGCTACTGGTAACTGTTGGACTGGTTCCTCCATTTAAATGTCAGTGTGTAGCATAGAAGTGATAACCTCTCTTTAAAGAAGGCAGAAGACAGTTGCTCTAGGTAACTCAGAACCAATAGGTAGAGAACTTGCTGAGTTGTGAAGCAGGAATTGGGTACTAAGCACTAGCGAATTGGAGCAGTGGTTGTTTCAAGAAACGAGACCCAGGTAGAGATACAGGCACAGGCCTCTTCTGTTCATGAAGTTGTAATCTTCACCTCACCTCAGATTTAGGCTAATTGAAGGAATTTTCCTAGTTCTTTAACATGCTTTTGAAAATTAGGTATTAATGGCCTGTGACAACAGTCAGTGCCATGGTATAGACTGGTGGGATCTGTGCTTTGAGCTTAACCCTTCCACAGAGGCATCTGCTTGCTGGGAAGCCCAAGTAGCCCCACTCCATACAGGGAGTGACCTGAACTGTGTCTTTGGACAGATGCTATATTAGACTCATAGAATGGTCTGGGTTGGAAGGGACCTCCGAAGGTCATCCAGTCCAACCCCCTCTACAGTAAGCAGTGGGATCCTCAAATAGGTCAGGCTGCCCAGACTTAGATGAAAGACTTAAGATGACACAAAAACTTGGTGTAATTTCATGTTGGAGGACATGTGTGATGTCATTCTGTGCAACTGAGGTAACACCTGGCTTTGAGGGCAAGAGCTGTCAACAGCTGAAGGCCACAGAAGACCTCCAGGAAACACAGCCTAGCCAGTTCTGCTTCAGCATGGAGACAACCCCCCCAGGCATAACTGAAATTACTTCCCTTGTTGAGAGAGTGAAGAACAAAATCAAAACAAACAAACAAACAAAAAACCCTCTTTGTGGAAGACATTGTAATTACAAATAAGAGCTTTATTTTTGTGGAAGAATTATTCAAGGATCATGAAAGGAAATAAGCCAGCTTGAGGATGTTGGACGACGTTACACCAGAAACATCAGTATTAATATAGCAAATTATGGAAAACATGGAGTTAGATAAAGTGCTCAATTTTCAGTCATAGCAGTAGGGTCAGTAGCAGCAATTACAAAAGGGCAGACCTAGGTTATTATAACTGAAGAGGCAATACATTTAGTTTTTTTGTATGGTGATTGGTTTTTTGTTGTTCTTGGTTTTGTTTTTAAGTATAAACCATTTGGAAAGGCCTCAGTGTCTTCCATAGCATAAAAAATAACAGAAGCAGGGATTGAGTGCAGCACAGACTGTGGCTGCAAAGTGGTTGCATGCACGTTTTATGCAGTGGTCCTCTCCTTTTAGGCATCTATCAAATGTTACCATAGATATTTATGTGTCAGGATCCCATGCAACTGGTATGTGACTCCTCGTCACCATTGACAAAAAATAACAGCACTGCTTCAGTAGGATCAGTCAAGTAATTCCCACAACTGTCAGAGCAACTAAAATACACGAGGATGCAAGCTGGGCTATCCCTGGGAGTCTCATTTTGAGAGACCCTCAGGTTAGATTCAATTGATCAGCATATCTGAAATGATATATACTCTGTTTGCTTATTTTTTTGGAGAAGGTTCAATATATAAGATTTTTGGGAAGAAAAATCATAAAATCTTTCTCTATATAAATAGATATCTTTAAAAGTTGCTTTATCCATAGAAAATTAGGATCCATATTCTTAATTTTCTTTGAACACAAAGTGAGAATGCCCTGCATAATCATTGTGCCTCTACACACACAGTGGTAGACCCTCGGTAGAACACTGTTGATGTTAGAAAAGCTAAACCAATTTACATCAGCTGGGAGTATGGTCCACAGGACCTAAGCTATACTGGAAGATAATAATGATTTCACTCTCAAGCACTGCTTTGTAAATTCAGCCATTAAAACATGGGAAGCAATTAACATCTCAATATTACATATTGAAATTCAAAACATGGCAAAAATAGTACAGTAAGCATAGAATTTTCAGCTGACTAGGACTGGCATTTGCTTGTATGATGGTTAGGTAATTCAGCTTCTGTGTAGTACAGGTAAATCCACAGATTCCACCGAGTTTGTGCACCTATGTCAAGCCTGCCACCAGCACCAAGGTGTCCGAGTATCACTTCTGTGTCCTGCCATGGCAAGGCTCCCAGCCACATGGTGCAGTTCTCAGCTATCTGAAAAGGTATTTTAAACTCCTACTGAAGCTAACAGGGATTCAGGCAGCTTATGGAAGGTAGGACTGGGCTTCAGACAGATCCCAGGACTCGGACTATTGCACTCTTCATCTCAAAAAGCAAGCTGGACACAAATTCAAATGGAATGAGGGCACTTCCTTTCTTCATGTTCTTATTCTTTTACTTGGCACTGGGTGTTTTTTGGAATAAAGGCCATTCTCCTGCCTGCAGGCAGCTCCATTCATGTGGCTGATACTTTCATGGGCACCTTCTGGTTGAGAACTCTCTTCAGTTGTCTGAAACAGAAACAAAATGTCAGGGAAGGCACCTACATGTCTTCCAACAGACAGTCAATGGACTTGGTTCCCATTAAGTAGCTCTGCCTGACCCTCCTTCTTTTAGTGGCACAACTTCTTAGCTTTGAAAGAGACTGAACCGAATGTGCACAAATGCTTGTAACAGGAGGCTTGCACCCCAAAACTAGTATCATCTAGCAACATCTGGTTCTGGGTTCCTCAGTTCAAGGAGGACAGGGGACTGCTTGAAAGAGTCCAGCACAGAGCCACAAAGATACTGAAGGGAGTGGAACATCTTCCTTGTGAGGAAAGGCTGAGGGAGATGGGGCTCTTTAGCTTGGAGAGGAGGAGACTGAGAGGTGGCCTCATTAATGTTTATAAATATGTAAAGGGTGAGTGTCAGGAGGACGAAGCCAGGCTCTTCTCAGTGATGCCCAATGATATGACAAGGGGCAATGGGTGCAAGCTGGAGCATAGAAGGTTCCACATGAACATATGTGAGGACGAAAAAAACACTGGAACAGGCTGCCCAGAGAGGTTGTGGAGTCTCCTTCTCTGGAGACATTCAAAATCCACCTGGACACATGATCTACTCTGGGTTATTCTGTTCTGGCAGGGGAGTTGGACTAGATGACCTTTTGAGGTCCCTTCCAACCCCTAACATTCTGTGATTCTGTGATCATCTAAATAGCCAATAATCCATAGCATCTCTGCTTTAACTACTACATCCCTAGACAGCTGAGTCTTGCCTTTGCACCATTCACAGCAGCACTGAAAATCTCACCAAGGGACAGCTCAGTAAGCTTTTCTACAATGCAGTGGGTGATGTGCTTTTAAGGGTGTGAGAAATTATATATGACTTATCCAAAGCTGGGACTGCAAGCTAAGTTCTAATTTGGATGCATGTCTGCCATTCATACTCAAAGAGCTATGGTGGAAACAAAATCCCTGGAACTCTTTGAAAACTTGGACAACTTCCAGGATAAAGGCTTGCTTAGAAAGCCAAATATCCATCAGTAGCATGCAATACCTAGAACTAGTAAAATTGTTGCCTGCTGAGCTAACACTCTCATGCGGCCCAAAGTCTGGTTGGTTTTGTTTGCACAGAAGGTAGGCAAGGCAAGTGGCTTGTCTACAGCCTGTTTCTGGTCTGCATCACTCAGCTCTTTTTAGATTTGCTTCAGTAACACAATCCACTTGGGTTTCTAGTAGTGGGTTATGTTCTGAGCTCAGTTCCAAGACAAAGAACCACTCACACCACCAAAAATGAAGGCGTGCTCTACAAAAGTAATTTATACTTGTTCTGTCAGACACTTATCTGAGTAAGAGTTAAAACAAAAATAAAATCCAAACATACTTTTCTTTTATACTGTGTTTTTGTAGAGGCATTATTTTCTGTCTTCATTCCAGTTGCCTCTTCCATTTCTGAAAAAAAAATAATTAAAAAAAAAGTTATAATGAACCAGGGCTAAGTAAGCATGCAATTTAACAGATGGCTGAAGGAAAAAATACCTAATCATTTATTCCTCTGGGCAGTTATCACACAGAAGAATGACTTGAAAATGATGCATCCTTCCTAAACCACTTTTCTGAGGCCAGTGTGATCAGTGCATGAGGAACTGGGGGTTTGTAGAGAAAAGAACAAAATCTATAGCATGAGGGTTCAGATAGACTTCCAGAGATGACTTCTGCCTTTGTCGTAGAATCATTTATGGTTGAAAAAGTCCAACCATAACCCAACTACCATGACCACTCAACTATATCCTGAAGCACCACCTGCTTCTTGAACACCTCCAGGGATGGCAATTCCACCACCTCCTTATAATTCTGGTTGCAACAATCTCAGGAAATGGGGCCATTCATGGTGGAATGGATTTGGAAGGTTCTTATGCTAATAGTATACCTGATGTTATTTTCCTCTGGATTGGTCCCCAGGTAGAAGACAAATAGTGCCTGAAAAAAGCTTCAGGCTAAATTTAAGTAAGATAAGAAAGGATCAAAAGCAGGATTTTGCCTAAAAGTTTGGATGAAGTCCATATGGGGCTGCTTATGTATTTAGAATAATTGGCATTAAGAGCAGCAGTTTGGACAAGTGATAGGCAATGTAATTGATAACTTTCCCCTGCATGTAATGGACCTGAATGTGGTGGCTGGTGTCACTAATGGGTCATCTGGTAATGAGAGAAGAGAATTCCTTTGAGCTCTAGAGTATACATACCTGTGAGAAGTGTATCAATTGTCTCCACTGCATGTTTTGCATCTTCCATGGTGAAACACATTGGTGGTTTAAATTTCAGTATGTTTCTGTGGGGTCCATCTGCACTAAGAAGGATCTGATGCTCTTTCAGCCTGTGGAAAGAGGAAAGACCTCTGTTAGACACAGGCATAGTGCGTCCTGTCAGACCCTTCAGACCCTTCTTTTTCTTAACACCATGTTACCCAAAACCTACACAAATTTAAATGGAAATTATTGACCTACTGCTGGGGAGTGTCATGAGCATTTGATCATTGCACACAAGCTTTACAAACACTTACTTGTAAATAAGGTGAAGGGCTTCAGCTGTGGCTGGTGTTCGCTTTTGTCGATCTTTCACTAAATCCACTCCAACAAACAACCCAACACCCCTGCAGCAGACAAAAGAAAATGCAGACAAGTGAAATCCAGTGGCATTAACCCAAGCCTTCTGCTGCAAATACAAAAGCTCTTCCTAACAACTGCAATTTCCTTGCCTGGGATAGAAGCAGAGCAGCAGGAAAAAGACTTTCCCTTTGGTCATCTTTTGACACTGGCTCTTTCAGACAATTGAGTGTGATAACAGATACTTCTGGATAAATTTAGCTGGCTCATTAAAGCTAAGTGGCCAGTTAGGAGTCATAGAATAATTTTCTTTGTCTCTTATCTTGTAAACTTCAAGCCAGGCAGCTGTGGAAGACAAATAACCCAAACTAAGAACTAAAAAAACCACAACCATTACCTCTCCCCAAAGAAAAAAGTTGAGGGCCGTTATCATGGAAGCAACATGAGATGAGGAAAACCCACAGAAATATCTCCAGATGAAATGGTCCAGAGCTTTGAACAAGGTCTCCACCACCCCAACAGCACACTGAAAACTGAGCTATTGCACATGGATTGCTCTTTCTCCTACTCTCTCCCACGGCTTTCCTAGCCATACTTGTACCTAAGCAGAGACATGGACAGTTTTGGGCAACATAATCATGACACAATGGTTTTGTGCAAACTTCATGATTTTTCTAGCACAGGTATTTTTTCTCTCTGGCATTGTTGTAAGGCACCCACCTGACATCTCCCACTAAGGGATGCTTCTCCTTTAGCTCAGCCAGCAGCTCCAAGAGATAATTTCCTACATGTGTAGCATTTCCTTGGAGATCTTCTTTTTCTATTATGTCCATCACAGCCAGACCAATAGCACAAGACACTGGGTTGCCTCCAAACTGATAATAAAGACAAATAAGAAAACAAAATCCATCATAAACATTCATCTATTTCTATCCATGTAGTTTTCACTTGCCCTTTCCTGCTTGGTATGTTGTGAAGACAGCTCAAAAAGACAGAGACTGTGTATATACAGGTTGTGGAGCACCACACCCCCACAAAGCTGGGCAGTATAAAAGGCCCAAGAGGGGCTTGCTCCTTTGCTTCAGGTGTAAGTAATCTGCAGGCTGAAGCCTTCCAGCTGCTCTCATGGTTTGCTGATTGCAAGTGTAGGTGAAATGCTCCTGTGAAGAGCAATGGGGAAGAGATGTGATATTTCTTGAACTGCAGGATATAAACCCCATTGAAATCAGGGGGATTCATGGTAGCCAGAAAGCAGGCTCAGTCACAGGAGCTCAAATGTGTGCTGGTAAAGGGTCAATGTTTTGTTAGGTGACAACTGCAGAGCAAGATCTGCCCAGGCATGAGCCCCACTAGCACAGGGTCTATCCTAGACAATGAAATTTTACATGGTCAGCATTTCAGAGAAAGAAAAAGGAAGAGAAGTAAGGAAGAATTTGTCTGTATGGATGTGAGCTGAGATGCATGACTTGCCAGAAAGCTGATGCTGGCCCATATTAAGATACATTGCTTGGTATAAAGCATATTTCAAAGTCTTTGCACTTGCTTTTGGATATTAGACTATGCTGACTTGAGCTCTTAGTAATATGCTTACAAATGTTAGCAGAATCACCTGCACAGCTTCTAACTGCTAAATGCAGACTGAAAGAAAAAAAGGCAAATCTTCACCTACAAACTTACTGTATTGAAGTACTCCAGTCCAGAGGCACCAAAGCTTTCAGCGATTTCCCTTGTTGTGACCACACAAGACATAGGGTGGCCATTGCCAATGGGCTTTCCCATGGTGACAATATCAGGCACAAAATCTTCACCTTGCAGTTGGAATGCCCAAAAATGCTTCCCAACTCTGCCAAAGCCAACCTGAACCTCATCAGCTATGAACACTCCACCTGCAGCATGCACATACCTGAAAACAAGGAGAATAGCTTGAAACACTAGTGACCAGGTTGGGAAAAAAGAAAGAACGTGGCTGCAGAAACACAGCTACAACTGTATCAACTGATAACGTTTTTAGTTTGCTAAATGTTCAGAAAAAAAAAAAAAAAGTGGTGTTTGGATGCAAAATAGAGGTACTGTAGTGGTACTGCTTGGTTTTATCTCTGATGGGTCAACTTCATCTTTATGGCCTGAGGATTAAAGACAGAAAATGAAAGACAAGTATCCATCTAAAAATGTTTAGCCAGCTGATGTTCCATAAAAAGCAGAAGTGGAATGAGGCTGTTCAAAAAGCTGAAATGAACCAGAGACAGTCAAGAAAAAGAAGGGGTGATAGCTGAATTTACTGAATAAGCCTATAGTGAAAAACCTGCTGCTTTGGTTAATTTCCCAGTTATGCTCTTTTGAAGTGATGTACTTACTCTGCCACTTTCTGGAAATAGCCCACAGGTGGAATCACTTGGCCTCCACAGCTCTGCATGGATTCAGCTATGAAGGCAGCAATCTACAAAAACCAAACTCAGGTGAGAGCTGTGACCATCTACTTGGCCCTTGCACAAACATCTAACAGTCTAGAAACAAATATTTAAATGTCTGCCTTAATTTAGTCACAGAGTGGGCTGGACAACTTGAGGGCTCTTGAGAACAACTACGGCTAAAGAATGGATTCATCTTGTAATCTGTGGTGCCCAAATTTGCAGTAGCCAGGGTCATCTTTGCAAGCTAATGGTAAAACAAGGGTCTCCATTAAGCCCTAGCCCTAAAGCTTTCAAAGTGGAAGACACTTACTGGTGTCAATGAACACTGGATCAGGCTCCTGGGAGCTCTGTAAATTTGTTTACAAATTCCAGTTTAGAGGAGACACGCAACATTTCCATTTTCCCCAAGAGGTTAATGAAACCTGCTTAATGCCAAGGCTCTTCATTAACAGGTCTGTGTGGTGATCAGCTTTTTTGTTCAGTCCTAAACACCAGGTAGAGGTGGGTACAAGTGGGTGAGATGACCTGAGGCTGTGCTTTGGACACCCCTGCTTAATGCAAACAACTACACAAGTAAAATGTCAACATGAGGCACTCGACAAAAGAGGAGAAAAATTCTACAGATGAAATAAATCCAGTTGCTAGGAAAGAAAAAGAAAGTTATTTCAAATCAGGAAGGGTAAGAGCAGTGGATCAGATACACTGGAACAGCGAAATTTGTTTCTTGCCAACAGCAGAGGTCTAGGCAGCAGAGATATATTACCCCAAAGTCTCAGCACAAGTCTGCTATTTAAGGGATTGCATCCCCACAACACTTGTGAACCCCTCCCTGAGCATCAAGAGGTCTCTCTGGGCTGGTGCAGTCTTCCTGGAAACAAGGCTGAGCAGCAACGTGTAAAGAACCATACACTATATTTGAAGAGGCATGCTACGGCCAAAGAGTACGAAGCTTCCTGTAGCAGGTGAGCCTTAGCCTTTAGCACAACTTGTCCTGCCACAGGTCTGTGTCACCACAACCTGAGAAACATGCAAAAGAAGGGAAACAAGGGAAGAAAAAAACAAAGCTGTCCGTTAGTAGAGAATTAAAAAAAAGAGTTGCTGAAGAAACTAAAAGAAGAGTGATGTAAGGATCATCTCCAATCTCTTGGTCTCCTATTCAACTCAGGATCATCTCCCACCCTCTTGTTGTCCTGTTCAACTCAGGACCATCTGCAGTCTTTTGTTCTGCTGTTTGACTCAAGATCATCTCCATCGTCCCCACTGGACTAGAGGGGAACATCTTGCTCCCATCTCCACTGAAGTCTTCTGTGACCTCAGTGGGCTTTGGCTCAAGCCCTACGTGTCTCAAAATACTGATGACATCATGCAGAACATCATTCTAGGTAAACCTGTTCAGAAATTGCTCCTTTTTATCAAGGCCATATTGTGTGTGATTGAAAGGTTCACTTTTTTTAGATGACTCCCAATTATCCTTAAGATACTAGACTCAGAAATGCAGTGTCAGGATTTTATCTAGCATACTTTCTCCATGTCCTGGAGGCTTTTATATATCCTTGCTAGAATTTGTGATGTTGTTTCTCAGTTGACCTCAAAGCTTATCTTAAGATAACTGCAATCTACTGATTCAATGAATAGGATAGGAAATTGAACTGCTTTGGTGGCAGCTGCTTATTTACAACTGCATTATTGATCCTTTCATTGATGCCTACAGCAACATGATAAGAGCATCAGATAGAAGAATGGCCTGTTCTGAACACAACACCCACTATAGAAGAATGAAGGGCAAGGGAAGCAAGGGAAACTGAGTAAAGAAACATGTCCTTAGTTGACTGTTTCATGCCCCCAAGGCCCACTTAACAGACCAAGCCTGGGCATTTCTAGGTACAAGACACACACCTTGCGTCCATTCTTCTGTGCTTCTTCAATAATCTTTTTCACCTCTTCAGCATAAGCACTTGCTGGATCTGGGTGGTCTTCTCTATATTTCCCTCTGTAGATATCTGGAGAAGGAGCCTGAAAAGACCAATGTTTAATTTATTTTATCTTTTTTTTTTTTTAATTCCATCCTATGAATGATTTACTTTATTTTCTGTTGCTCTGCTCTTTTGTCTCTCCACACAGATAGATAATAAGAGTCAGTACAGCATGAATTTTTGCATGGAATTGTAAAAATTCATGCTCCTAGGAGCTTAAACTCAATCCAGCCCTGTGGTGTGTTCGACATTGTGGGAAGCAACTTTTCAAAGAACCTTCATCTACCTTATCCACCTTTCAGGACTATCCCTCCCCTCCCCCAAGACTCCTCATCCATCACCTTATTTTTAGTTTCTTGGAGAAAGATCTATTTCTGCAACTGGAGGATGAGGTTTTCCAGTCTGTCACTTCTCTTCCAGCATCCTAGTCACAGTATGAATCTGTATTACTCTCCACAAATAGTGCTGGAAGAGGTTCAGTAAATAAGAGAAAGGAAGTGGTATAAAAAGGTACTTTGGCAGTGCAGTAAATGCAAGGAGAAAAGACCTGCTTGGTGTACACCTCTGGGCTGAGAATATTTTTTGGCTTTCTAAGTTACACAAGTTTGGGCTGAAAATCAAGCAGTATCCTGCTCAGTATTCTGTGTCAACTTGTGGAGTCTGCCTTTCCAGTTTTTGGCAGTAGACACCAAAGTCCTGCAAATCTTTAGCCAAACCAATGCAACAGGTATTTGCTAACTTCTTCAAACTCTGTAACTGTGCAGAGCAGTGACTCACAAAAGCTGGAGCACCATGAAGGAAATCTGCCTCACAGCTGAGTACCCTCTTAAAAATCCCAAAGCAAACATTTCTGCTGTATTTAGCCCAGTGACAAACAGCCAAGTGCATGTACTCCAGCATCAGCAAAACAGAATGAAAGTGTATTTACACCAGAAGTGGGTAATTCAATATGCTGCATGACAGGCATAAAAATGACAAAAAAGCAAAAAACCCCACACTTACCACATGCACAAACTCCTTCTTGCTGTCCTTTCCCAGCTGATTAAATTTGTAGGGGCTGATGTCAATCAGAGATGTAACATGGCCATGGTAAGCACTGTATGAGTATTAAATATTGAAGTCACTTTTCACCAATTGTATAGAAGAGCTACATTTACAACTTATATTATAAGTAATCCAGGATAAGCAACTGTATCTGCAACACAGCAGCACTTTGTGAAGAGATCTTGATTTAATTTACTCCATCATAGAACAGCTTAGGTTGGAAGGGACCTTTGGGATCACCTACTCCAACCTCCATGCCATGGGTAGGGATGCCTTCCAAACAGAGGCTGCTCAAGGCCTCATCCCACCTGGCCTTGAAGAAGGCATCCACAACCTCCCTGGGCAACCTGTTGCAGAGTCTCACCAACCTCATACTGAAGAACTTCTTAAGAAGAAGTTGCTGTTGAGTTTAATTCACTAGCAAGACAGGAGGATATTTCTTGCATAAAATGAAGTGCCAGGATGGGGCCAGACCAAGATGATGTCCTCTGGACAAGCACTGCCCATAAGGTGGCTGCCCTAGCAGACTTGCCTAGCAGTTGTAGGGTGGGATTAGCTCCCTCATTTCCAATCTGTGAGACCCATTCTGGCCAACACAAGCTTTGCAAGCTAGACCCCAACACCATTGTAAAGGCTCTCAAGAGTGTGCATTGCAGCAGAAGGTCTTATGCAGCAGCAACACACCACTACTTGCCCTGGAGGCCCAAGAGGCTAGACTCTTTGGCAGAAGCCACTTTGAGGATACAGCTAGATGTTGTTTGAATAGAAAAGATTTATAGTGCAGAGCATGCTGAACTTGATTACTACTGATGCCAATTTGATTAAGAAATGAAGAAACAGCCTTTTGAACCCAAGGCATTCATTCAGGGAATGAGCAATTCTGATCAGCCATGAGTTTGAACCAAAGGGAACCTCAAACCAAATCACAGACATGTCACAATCTCATAGTAGCACAGACATAGGATAGAGAGGATGTTTTCAAACAGCTTTGTCTTTGTACCTTTCTACTAGCCAGTCAACAAAATCTGCCACTGGATGCAACAAAAGAAAGCCCACCCTGAGATGGTAGCTAGGGCAAAAGCCTACAGATCCTTGGAACATGGGACAAGAAATACCCTGTGGTGCTCAGGAACACAAGATGTTGAAAAGAAACCGTGACAGAGTCAGCTCCATCCTCAGCTTCTCCTGGCAGAAGTTACTCTCAGTGGCTCCAAATTTTGGCCCCAAGTCAAGGAGGGAACATGGATCTGAGTACTGCCAAGTCAAGCTTTGTGCCATTCAGATAGAGACGTGCTTCTGTAGCTGCTCTGTCTCTTCTCCCAGGCAACCACTGGCAGAACAAGAGGACACAGTCTCAAGCTGTGCCAGGGGAAATTTAGGCTCGAGGTGAGGAGAAAGTTCTTCACAGAAAGAGTAATTGGCCAGTGGAATGTGCTGCCCAGGGAGGTGGTGGAATCACCATCCCCGGGGGTGTTCAAAAAAAAGATTGGATGTGGCACTTGGAGCCATGGTTTAGTTGTTGTGAGGTGTTAGGAATTAGGTAATAGGTTGGACTTGATGATCTCTAAGGTCTTTTCCAGCCTGGTTGATTCAGTGACTTTCTAATGACAACCTGAGAAGAAGATCCAGGCCTATAGCAGCCTTGCCAACCCTACAGCTGCACATAGGGTAGGGAAATCCTGAGAGGTGGTTGGCCACCTTCCACATGGCTGATGGCATTCACAGTGCCTCCTGATTTTGGAGCTGCTTGGTTTTGCGTGTGTACTTGTGCTCGCTGGAGGAGAGCTGACAACCACTGCAGCACCATTGCAGAGCCACAGGGTCTTTCTTCTTGGCTACTGAATTTGTACAGAACTTGTACAAAACTGGTACACTTCATCTGTACAAAAAGAAACATGTCCAGCAGAGCACGACAAACAGAAATCCCTTTTGCAGAGCAGCCCAGTGGCCAGACCACACACTGATGCTGAAAAACCACATTCAAGTCTCTGGCTTGAATTGCTTTGAGATTCTCTATGGGAAATGCCCACAGGTGAGTGGGCATTGGGAAATGTTACAGGTGAGTGCCATTCTGGGGTGATTTACAAGATTGTTTTTCAGAGATCTTCAAAACCTCTGTTTATCCGAATGTGGAAAAGGGATTTCTTGACCTGTTCTACTATGAAAGCAACAAAGCTTTTCTTTCAGCAAGCAGTGGAGTACAAACAGCAGGGGGCTGCTGCAAAGCTGCTTCTGAAGTAATGGCAAGAGTTGCCAGCTGGATTCACATAAGCTGCTCTGGGTACTTACTTTTCAAGAGCGATCACATCTTGGTGCCCACGGTACTGCCGAGCCAGTCGTAAAGCAAGATCATTGGCTTCAGACCTGCGTAATAACAGCCACAAACCAGCAATGAAGCACTTCCAGTTAAGATAGCATTCTGACACAGACTGGGAGGCTTGGAACTAATGGATGTAACACATCAACACAGCTGGCTCTGTTACCATACAGATTACAATGCTAAGGTTCAGACCATAAATGCCATGTAAGAAGGCAAAGGAAAAAAGCTCTTTGTACAAACAGCAGACAAAGAGACGCTTTCTTTCCCTCCCTCAGTTTGCTTGTAGATCTCTACCTCCTCTTTGTACAAATGAGATGGCTTTGCAGCTGAGAGTCACAAACTCTCCAAAGGCGCCAGCCTCATCTCCCATCCACTACCATAGCTCAGTCCTGCCCAGTACTTGCACCATCAGAGAACAGAGAACACAATTCTTGCTCCCCAGATGAAGAATCGAATTTTCATCCTGACCCATAGCAGCCTCTCTGCTCATGAATCCTTGCAGGTTGTCTCTGCTAACAATATAAGTGACCACAGACTAAATGGGCTGTCTAAAGAAGACTACTCATTTGTCAATTTACAGGTAACGTTCACCAATTTGTATAACAATGTTCACCAATCTGTAGTCAAATTTGCTTTTCCTGCACCCTCACCCTTTTTTTACATAGCATTCAGCATAGGGTGGTGAGGCACTGGAACAGGTTGCCCAGGGAGGTGGTAGAAGCCCCATCCCTGGAGGTTTTTAAGGCTAGGCTGGATGTGGCTCTGGGCAATCTGATCTGGTGTGAGATGTCCCTGCCCATGGCAGGGGGGTTGGAACAAGATGATCCTTGAGATCCTTTCCAAACCTAACAATTCTATGATTCATGCTTTGGCTCTCTTGCATTAAGCCACCACACTGCATATCTTTGTTGTAAAAAGGAAGGATCCTTCAATCAGTACTGGAAACATTTTTGTTGCTTATTATTAAGTCGTACTCATTAAGATTTAGACTAAGCTGTTCTGAGTGTCCATGTCAACCAGGAGCAAAACAGTCATAATGGAAAAAACAAACAAACAAACAGACAAGCAAAAACCCCCCCAAACCAAAACCACTGAGACCTACCCAGAGTTAACAAAGTAGCAAACAGAGAGTTTCTCTGGCAGGGTGGCTGTGAGACGCTGGGCGTACTGGACAAGGTTGTCGTGTAGGAACCGAGCATTTGTGTTGAGCAGTTCCATCTGTTTTGTGGCAGCCTTTATCACATAGGGATGACTGTGGCCAACTACAGAAGATATAATAAGTGGGGTGATTACTAGCAAGCAGTCAGTTACTGAACCACAGGAGGAGATTCAGGGCAGCCCTGTGAGCATCATCACTTGGAAGCAGCGCGTTTTGGTCCCTCTTAGCAAGGAAGGAACAGAAGCAGTCATAGAAGTTAAACTGCTCACCATGTGCAACGTTGTTGATGCAGTCTAAGTATTTTTCTCCTTTCTCATCAAACATATACTGGCCCTGAGCACGCACTATCTTCAGAGGGTCCTTGGCATAGAAAATTTTGCAGGAAGGCCTAAAAAAAAAAAAAAAAGCACATAATAAAACAATGCTTTTTTAGTTTTCTTTCTCTGTTGTTTCCTCTTCTTTGAGTGCTGAGGGGGTGCTTAGGAACATGATTTAGTGGTGGACTTGGTAGTGTTAATAGTTGGACTTGGTGACCCTAAAGGTGTTTTTCAGCCTAAACAATTCTGTGATTCTATGATCTTTTGCAGCTCAGGAGGCAACTGCCTCCCCCTGCAAAGAGCTTGTGAGTGGTTCAGGTGATGGTCAATCAGGGCTCTTGCCGTAATTAAAATCAACCTGGGCACACCTCCCCAGGCAGAGGGAACAAAAGTAAGGCTTTAATAGGGGTCCTTCTCAAAGTATGACTATCTGCAAGTGGTTTCACAGGAGGACAGGGATTGCAAGTCATTCCAGGTCCTTATATGTCCTGCTGTGTTTCTAGGCTGTAGCTCTGTTGACATGCCATAGGAACATGTATGGCCAATAACTGGCTGGGAATAGAGGGGAGGTGTTAAGGGTAGTTTTATACTATAGCCAAAAATAATTATGCAGCAGGTGACTGTACTGTATAGAGGTGACAGTCAAGAACAAAACACTAATGCCTCACAGGCTTTATTTTCAGAGGTGCTATCAAGGTCCTAAAAAAAATCTTACTATCTTATGCTTTGGATAAAAATCTTTAAATCACCTTTCATAAGCACCTAAGTTACACTGGCTTCCAGCAAAACTCAGGCTCCTTGTGAAAGTCTTCAGAGTATTCTTTAACAGTTTTTTCTTTCTTTTATTTTTTTTCCGCTCTTGGAGAACATGCCAGCTATGTAATTATGGTGAATGATATTACTGAGCAGAGGAGAAGTCTTCTGAACTTTTAGTAATGTTTATATAGCCTTGGATAAGCAAAGTTGTTTTCAGATAATTCAGAGAGTTATTGTCAGGTATGCTGAGATTATGAGCTTGTAAAGTCTGAACATGACTCCTAGAAAGCAAAGTCATTTACCTTTTAGCCATGTTGCACATATCTCTTTCTGCCACCGCTGGCTATTTTTAAGGGTCTTTTCCAACCAAAATGATTGGTACTCTTTAAAAGCAGTGCACATTACCATCATCAATATTGGCCATTTCCTGATTTATAGAAGCTTTTGCTTCTATATTGTGTCAATCTGTGCTCTGAAAGCTTCTTTCTGCTTGCCCAGCACATCCCAATGCTACAACCCTGCACAGGCAGGACTCCCTTAACACTGAGCTGGGCCCTGAAGAGAAGGCTGGCATACATGCTTTATGAGCCTATGACTTTTGTGAATCTTTAGTGGGGTTCCTATACATAACCCACACTCAGGATGCAATCAGTAAATAGCCAACACTGGTTTTAACCATCTGGACTTGTTTTTCTCTTGGCAACAGCTACTGAAGAAGGAATTAAAGCTGCACTGTCTGGAGGAACTAATATTGCAACACTGGGGGATCAGATACATGCACAGTTAGGACTCTTGCTCAGGTCACAAGTACTGGCAGGCTTCCTGCAGTTCCCCCAGCTAGACTCATCTTAAGAAATCTCAGCTTCATTTAACAGAGATGTCTATTTTTTTTCTCAGGAGTATGAAATTTATTCACAAAAACCCCCGGCACAGCCCCATTTGAGTCATACTCCTGGGTACCACATTCTGGCTGCTTGCTAAAAGAGCGAAGAAGCATTGGGTGTGCTGTGTTGGAGAAGAGTCTTGTGAGGAGCAGCTGAGGGAACTGGGGGTGCTTAGCCTGGAAAAAAGGAGGCTGAGGGGTGACCTTCTCGATCTCTACAACTCCTTGAAAGGAGGTTGGAGCAAGGTGGGGGTCGGTCTCTTCTTCCTACAACATGTGACAGGACGAGAGGAAATTGCCTCAAGTTGCAAGAGGGGAGGTTTAGATTGGACATTAGAAGAAACTTCTTGACTGAAAGGTTTCTCAAAGAGTGGAACAGGCTGCTCAGGCAGGTGGTTGAATCCCCATCCTTGGAGGTGTTCAAAAGAGGCAGAGATGCGGTGCTGAGGGACACGGTTTAGCACCAGACTAGATAGAGTTAGATAATGGTTGGAACGCATGACCTGAAAGGTCTTTTCCAACCGAAACAATTCGCTGATTCAATGATTTGTCAGATTGAAGGGCTGACAGGTTACGTCCCCCCGCCTCTAGCCGGGGCTTGCCGTGGGGCCGGAGGGGCTGCCCAGTCCTGTATAGCCCCCGAGCAGTGCCGGGCGGGTCCGGCCGCCCGCTGTTACCGCCGGAGACCTTCCTCCTCCTCCTCCCTCTCTGCCCTGATTTCGGCCCCGCCGCCGCTCCTACCCGATGTGCTTTCTCCGCAGGGCGAGGGTCTCCGCCTTAGTGTAGCGCTCCTCCATCCCTCGGCACGGCCCCGTAAGGTATGGTACGGCACGGCACGGCAAAGTAGGGTAGGGTACAGCACGGCAAGGTAGGGTAGGGTACGGCAAGGTAAGGTAGGGTACGGCACGGCAAGGTAGGGTACGGCACGGCAAGGTAGGGTACGGCACGGCACGGCACGACCCGCCGGGGACTCCCTGCCTCTTATGCCGGCGCCGGTCCTCGCCAAACCCCTCCCCTGTGCCTGCCTCCCTCCCGCCCTCCCGGAGGGGATGGCCCGGCTGCCCCCCACTCCGCCTCCCGGGGATTTTCCTTCTCACAGTCACGGAGTGGCAGGGGTTAGAAGGGAGCTCTGAAGATCACCTGGTCCAACCTCGCTACTGAAGCAGGGTCCCCGGAGTAAATCACACAAGAACACGTCCAGGCTTGGAATGCCTTCAGAGGAGACTCCACAACCTTTCTGGGCAGTCTGTTCCCAGTGCTCCAACATCCTCCCAGTAAAGAATTATTTCCTTCTGTTGACATGGAACCTGCTGCGTTCCAGTTTGTGTCCATTGCTCCTTGTCCTGTGAACATCACTGAGAAGAGTCTGGCCCTCCTAACACTCATCCTTTAGATACTGATCAGCACTAATGAGGTCCCCCTTCAGTCTTCTCCTCGTTAAACAGCCCCAGGTCTCCCAGCCTGTCCTCATAAGGTTCCAGTCCCCTCAGCATCTTAGTCACTCTCCACTGGACTCTTTTCATTAATTCCTTGTCCTTCTTGAACTGGGGAGCTCAGAACAGGATGCAGTACTCCACATGAAACCTCACCAGGAGAGAGTAGAGGATAGAGTCCCTCCAGATGTTGGCCACACTCTTCTTAATGCACCCCAGGATGCCAATGCCATTTGCCTTCTTGGCCATGAGGGCACATTGCTGGCTCATGCCTGCTGTCCACCAGCACTCCCAGGTCCTTTTCTGCAGAGCTGCACTCCAGAATGTCAGCCTGCAACTTGTACTGATCATGAGGCAGGAATCTCTACGCTTGCCCTTGTTGAACTTCATGAGGTTCACCTCTGCCCAGCTCTCCAGCCTGTCCTGGTCTTGCTGGATGGCAGCACAGCCTGACGGGGTGTCAGCCACTCCTCCCAGTTTTGCATCAGCAGCAAGCTTGCTGAGGGCATACTCTGTTCCTTTGTCCAGGTCAGCTTTGGGAGACTCATGCTTATTGTTTAGCCAGGGCTCAACCATGACTTGCCTTGGAGATTTTTCTAGCTGTTGCCACCACCCCTTGGAATTGCTCTAGCAACTGCAACCAGCACAAGCCTTCAGAACACCCACCTTGCTGGAGAGGGATGGCAGGAGAGACAGGTGGGCACCCTGCTCTGACAGCCAAGCATGTTGTGCCTGCAGTTCTGCACCTTTCCTTGGGCACTCTGACAGCAAAAACTCTTGTCCTCCAGCTATCATAGCTGGGGAGAACCAAGAGGTTGGTTTAATAAAAGTTAGGGTCAATTCCAGGACCTTCACAGCTTCTTATCTCCCAGAACCGGTTCATAAGTGTAGGCTGAGGTGTATACTTGTGTATGTCAATCAAAGCCACTATCTATATTTCTTATAAAGTGGGGCAAACTGCTAAGAACTATGGTTTTCTGGTTTGATACATGCTAAGCCTGGTACTGTGATGCATCAGTACACTCTCTTTCAGTCTAGGCAAGGCCTAAGTATAGCTGGTCCTATGATCTCTTTCTAACCACAGTGCCAATTGCTTGAATGTTTTCTTCATGGTTACCTGTGATAACTATCTCACTGGACATCAAAGCCCACAAGAAAAAGAGAGGATGATTTCATGGGGAAGGTCAGAATTCACATCAAGAGGCACTGCATTTCAAAGCTGCAAAGCTATGGGTGCAGCACCTCAGCTTTCCCTCCTCCCTGCCGTGGATGCGCCCTCTCCTCATATGGAGGCTGCTAGTTGAGCTGTGTGGGCAGACAGCAGCCAAACCTGTCCCCACACCCCTGCTCCCCATCTGTAGCTTGTCTGTGCCACCTGCAGTACTATCTTTGGAAGTTTTCAGGGAGCATATGCAGAGCCACACAATTTCCTGTGCTGATGACACTTGTCTTTTCTAGATCAGTCCCCAGGAAGTCATCCCAGATTTTGCAGACGGGAGAACCACACCTCCTGATTTTTGCATATTTTTGTATCTCTGCCAGTAAGCCACCTTTCTGCTAAGCATTTCTTTTCCTACAGGCTTTTTTCTTGAGCTTCTTCAGACAGAGTTAATTTTGAAGCTTTCACATGCCTGCCTCCCTGCTCTGTTGGAAGCCTTGCCTCACTAACCAACATCACAGCCATCTAGCAGAAGTGGTAAGAAGCACTAGCAGCTACACCTCCATATCCCAGCAGAGACAGCAGCTGCCTGTCCAGGCAGAAGGAGGTATGGACTTAAAAGGTATGAGGGAACATTCAAAGCTGTCAGCTAGAGTATTGTACAGGCAGCCATGGGGTCTTGAGACCCCCACTGATGGATCTGAAGAAGAAAACAGGGATTTAAATCTGCTAACACCCAAATGGAGCCTGTCAGGAATGCTGTCTGCAATGCTTTTCTGTTTTGCTTGTGTCCTCTGAACAATATTTAGCATAGGGTAGATACAGTTCAAGTTGTACTCATTACATACTGGAGCTAATTGCATTCCCTTTGTACAGTGATGTAAAGAAATGCTGAGCCCAGGCAGGGAATGGCAGGCAGCGTGCCACTCTCTGAGTCTAAAAGTATTTTGGGAGAGATGATTGCCCACACCCAGCTGGTGCCTGTCCTCTGCCAGTGCCACACACAGCCTTGGCCCTCCTCTGGGACTGCTGGGCATGCCATCACTGACAAATGTCAGCTGTTTATGCTGACCTGCCTGCTTTTGCTAGCACAGAAACCCTCTGCCACTGACGGATCTAAGGGCTGTGCAAGCTACTGTACTTCTGCTCCCTTCCAAGTGTGCATCAGCAGCCAGCCCTGCTTGTATCAGGGCTTTTTATTCCAGGCTTAGCAAAAGAAAGTTTGTTCACAGCTAGACAAGTAACTGCTGGAAGCAATAGTAAACAGCACTAGGAGAGCTCAGAGTGGTAGGTGAAATAGCTTGTAGAAGCAGGGGGAGGAGAAGTGGAGAGGGGGTAGTGGTGGTTGATGTTACTTCTCTGTTCCTTGAGTCATGGAAAGAGGCTTGGCAATTGAGAAAACATCCCTCCCTCTTGGCTCATAGCTCTTGCACGCTGTTTTGATATTATCAGCAGGAACAAGCCTGCCATGTCTCATCTGTAGAGCAGAGGAGGTCTCCCTCCCTCAGTTTAGCAGAGAGAGACCCTGCCCAAGACATAGGGCTTTCCAGCACCTTATCACATGGCTTTTCTAGACCTCTCCTACTTCTTCCATTTGCCCTCATAACTCTGGGTTTCCTTTCCTTTCCTTTCCCCTTTCCTTTCCTTCCCCCTTTCCTTTCCTTTCCCCTTTCCTTTCCTTTCCTTTCCTTTCCCCTTTCCTTTCCCCTTTCCTTTCCCCTTTCCTTTCCCCTTTCCTTTCCCCTTTCCTTTCCTTTCCTTTCCTTTCCTTTCCTTTCCTTTCCTTTCCTTTCCTTTCCTTTCCTTTCCTTTCCTTTCCTTTCCTTTCCTTTCTTCTTTTCCTTTTCTTTTTTTCTTAAATTTTATTTTCTATTCTTTTAACACTTGTGGGCTTTGTTTGCTGTTTTGGGATTTGGTTGATTTGTCTTTTTCCTGTTTCTTTGTTTGGTTGGATTCTTTTTTTTTTTTTTTTTTAAATACTGTTTTCTCCATCCTGCTCTGTATGCTTTCTGAACATTTTTAATTGTTTTGTATAGGGTGTTTTGGTTTGGTTTTTTTTTCATGCTTGTTTAAGGGCTATGTCCAGGCAGGGTACCAACAACCAGCAGCTTGGCTCCCTGTGTGAATGATGAAAAGGAGTAAATAACCCAAAATGCTGTGAAAAGTACCCAAGTAAGGTGCTTCCATCTCCCTGTTTAAGGAGTTAGTCTACCTTTGAGAACCAGTGTATTGCTGGTGCAGCCTGAGAAGCAAACCCATTAGAGATGGCCTGTAGAAAATGGTCTGCACTGAAGAGCTGTTTCAGCACAGAGAAGTAAAGATGGACAAATTGCACCTGTCTGCACCTTCTCAGAGATCACCAGCTGCTTGGTCTCTACTCTGACCCTGAGTCAGCCGAGTGCAGGATGTGTTAATTGGGTACAAGCAGGCCAAGGGGAAGGCAGAAAAGAGCAAGATTATGTTACATCCTGAGCTTCATGGCAGCATCACCTTCCAGAGGCATTTGCATGCCTGCTGGGACCTGGACAGATTTTGCAGAGAATCATTTCAGTGCTGAATGTACCCATGGTGTTTGCACTTCCAGGGTTTAAATACCAAATTTATTGTACACACATCTTTCTGTCCCCAGCTAATTAATGTAATACTGAGTTGATGCTTTAGATTTGATACATTTTTCTTTTTGGCTGTGTTTGCTTTTATCAGCTTTATCTCAACCAGAATCCACTACCTCACAACAATCTTAATATGCCAAAGAAAGGAGAATTCCCAAAAGCTTACAAAAAGTTGCCAGGTACTTGTTAGCTCCAGGATGGAGCAAGCCAGACAGAGGTGGTGCCAGTGACAGCTCATGGTCTCTGTTTAGTTGTTGGCACTTGGAAAACCTGCATATACAAAAATAATCGGGGTATTTATTAGCTATTGGATATTCTCTCTTGGTATAAGCACATGAGGAAACCTGCATCTCGGCTGACGTGACAGGAGCTGTGTCCACCTTTAATCGCAGAGACAAATTAAAGGCTTGATTGGGCTCTGAGTAAATGGATCTAGTTGGGGATGTCCCTGGGTTGGACTAAATGACCTCTAGAGGTCCCTCCCAACCCAGTGCCCTCTCTGATGATTTTAAAGCAGCATGAGTACAACTAAACCAGCAGACTGTCATCTCTCTGAGGAGCTTTATGTACAGCATTTCCCTGAATGCTGCAGCTCATGTGCATATATTTGATGCATGCAGGTATAGATTTGAGTATATACTTCTATGTTTATTTGTGTATATACTTATATACTTATTTGTATATATACTTATATATATGTGCACATACACACACACATATATAGCTATATACATGCCTCATCCAAGCTCCAACTTTTGAGCAAGAATCCAACCCCACTGTATTTTCTACTGCAGACAGGAGAAGAGAGGGAAGAATGCTCTATGAGAGCTTCATCTGGAAGTCAGCCAACAGAAGAGACAACAAATTAGTAACTCTGGAAGGATAATGTCTGCTTGCAGAAACATGACTTAAATATTTTGGCATTCCCTTGTTTGTTTTCCCTGCATGTTTATTTGGGTGCAGTTGTTACTACTTGCTGGAGCATGAAAGGTTTGTCAGCTCCCTGTTTTGTCTTGTTGTTTTAATTTTTAAATGTTTCTTTGTGTGTGGTCATGACAATTCAATAACTAGGTGAAGCTGTGAGAGAGGGTACAAAAAGCCACAGCTGTTGAGTTTTTTTGGACTTCTCTAGAGTCCTTGTTACAAATGAGTAGGGATTAGCAGCTTAGTAGGTCCACAAAGCAGAGCTGGATGTGAGTAATGGTCTTTAAGTATTTTGTTAAAAGAGTCATTAAAAAAAAATAAAAATAAAAAAGAGAGGGAGAAGTGGGAGATATATCACATGCAGCCCTGTGCATGCTTTGCTGTGGCATAAAATGATGACAGAAGCATCTGGATAGGAGGCAATGGCAGAGGAAAGTCACATCCCATGAGTGCAGCAAGATATCACAGAATGGTTAGTGTTGCAAGGGACTTCTGAAAGTGATCATGTAGTCCAACCCCTCTGATAGAGCAGGATCACCCAGAGTAAATCGGGCAGGCACACATCCAGGCAGAGTTTTGGATGCCTCCAGAGAAGGAGACTCTACAACCTCTCTGGGCAGCCTGTTCCAGTGCTCTGCCACCCTCAAAGTAGAGAATTTTTTCCTTATGTTTATATGGAAGCTCCTGTGTTCCAGTTTGTGTCCCTTGTCCTATCACTGGTGACTGCTAAGAAGAGTCTGGCCCCATGCTCCTGACACTCACCCTTTAGATATTGATAAGCATTAATGAAATCCTCCCTCAGTCTCCTCTTCGCTAGGCTTCTCCAGATCTCTCAGCCTTTCCTTGTAAGGTAGACGTTCTGGTCCTTTCAGCATCTTAGTGGCTCTCCACTGGACTCTACCCAGTAGTTCCTTATCCTTCTTGAACTGGGGAGCCTGGAACAGGACACAGTATTCCCTGTGAGGCCTCACCAGGGCAGAGAGGGGAAGGACAACCTCCCTCTTCTTAATGCACCCCAGGATGCCATTTGCCTTCTTGGTCAGTGAAGGCTATAGGATATAGCAGAGATTTAACTTCTGGAGGAGCGTGATGCTGAAAAATAACATGGAGGCAGTCAAAGCAGTGAATGTAAAAGCAGTAGCCAGAGGACATTGGTAGCTACCACAATGGCAATGACACTACAGAATTACAGACCACAGGCAGAGTGCTTTTTGGTGAGTTGGCCAACACCAGAGTAGCTACAGCGCTGAGAGGAAAAACCAGTGTGTATTGACCAGAATATACTTTGTGTTTTTTTCTTGCAGCAGCATCTAGAACCACCTTCCCTCCTCTGTGAAAGGAGAAGAAAGGAGAAAGCTGTGAAGAAGACAGACTGAGAGTGATCACGACAAAAGCAAGACCTTCACCTGGGCCAGGGCTGGGGAGAGCAGCAGTGCTGGCAGCCACATGTGCAGCATGGCAGAGCAGTCTTGGCTCTTGGCATCACCGGGTGCTTCCCTGGGGACACTGGGCATGTTAAGCTGTAAGCACCTCATCTGGGAAAGGGAGTAAAGCTATTTTTAGTCTCCCCAAGCATCTAAAACAGAGTGAGATAAGATTAATAGACATTTATAGAGATTACCAAGAGTTAAGAGTACAGGTCAAACACCCATGGTGCTCATTCTCTCTCTTAGCCTGGAATGACTACATTTTTGAGGTGAAGGAAGGGGAAACAATGGGGAGTTTTCCAGCTTTGTCTGAAATATTTGGGGATTTAGAAAACCCAAACATTTAAATAATGCTTTGAAGAGATCGCAGTTGCTGCACAGTGTTTTATATTTCAAAAGAAATCCTTTGTTCAAGGAGACTGCTGCAAGACTGTACCCCCTTAGACCAGGGTGCTTGCAAATACACCATCATTTTGCAGCAATTATTATTGCTGCAATTATTATTGCATGCTCCACCTTTTGAGAACAAGCTGGATTTGTGGTAAAACAGACCACATTTTCATGCCTGCACTGTTACTCATGACACTGATCATGTGCATCTTTATTTCTCAGCAGTTCAGGTTTAGTTTTCATCTTACAGAAGGGGGAGACTGGTGATTTTCAGCTTTATTTCTTTGGCTCCTGGAATGCCTGTGGACTTGCCTAAGCCATAGTTCTGAATCTGGTCAATGCACAGATCCTTGTGAAGCTTTTTTTAGAGTAAGAAAAGTCTCTAAGGTTTGCAGCAAAGCTTCTTCCTTACTTTTGTGGTAGAAAAGATGACTGAACAGACTTTGAAGGTAAAAGACACATTCAGAACAGGAACAGCAAGGTGGAGTTTTTTTATTGCACACCCTATGAAAACAGAACATGTTGCAAAAGTTCTTATTTTTGTGTGAGTGTGGATACTGATTGACACAACCTGCACTTGAACTTCAAACTACAGATTGGCACAACACACACTTATTCCAATCCAGACAGACCAGAACAATTTTTATGATTTTTGTTTTGTTTTGTTTTTTTGCACCATGAACTTTAAAACGATGCAAAATCAGCACCAATGGTTGGATTAAGATTTTAATAATTACACAATTTTTACATTATTAAAATAAATCATAAATAGTGTAAAAATAATTCTGAAGATCAACTTCTCACAAGCAAGAAATAAACAAACAAACAAATGAAAAGAAATCCTTCCAAAGTACAAAACTGAAAGAAAACAAAATAGTATTTCCACTGAAAAACAAGGAGAAATTTTAATAATAAAAACAAAAGCATGCTCTTTGACCAGGTGCAATTAAGTCAGGACCATAGGCCACAAGAAAGTGGTGATTAAGCATAAATTGAAATGGGTGATTAAAACCTTGCAAATCTTTAAACTACTCTTCAAAAGAGGTCTCATGATGTATTTACAGTGCTAAGACACTCCAAAAAAAAAAAAAATCTGGTATTGATAATGATACTGACCTATGTGTTTTCCCTCCCCAGGCATTATAATCCTTTTCCTTGTGATTTCCTCTGCAATAACTTACAAATTTCCTTTGGAATTACTTTTCATTGTATTTTTATCTCTTCTACTGCATTTACGAGACCCATTTGCAATACAAAAATAACAGCACATATAGATGAACTTAAAAAAAAACCCAAACAAATAAAAATATACATAATATATTCCAAAGGGGGGGGGGGGGGGGAATAGTCAGATACATACATCTTAGTAACACTTTTAAAGTTGTGTGATATTTTCCCAAACATGTACAATAATATAAGAATATCCACATATATGTTAACAGTATGTAAAACATTCTTCCACCAACCCAGCTCTTCAGAATACTTCAGAAGTGTGCAAGTACCAATGGCATCTGGGAAGTTCATACAATTTCTTTTTTTTTTCTTTTTTTAATAGCAACAAGTAAAACACTAACGGTCCCAGGTTAAGGTAAGGCCCCCTGTTTGCCAAAGAAAATTCAATTTCCAAGCAGCATTGATAATTTGATGCATTTAAAAGCAAAAATGAAACAAAAACAGCCTCTCCAAATCCTAATTTTTTTAAAAATACAAACTCCACTTATTTTGTGGAGTACCTTTCTCAATTTCTGTCAGAAATGATGGTGGCAGGCACTTGTTTCTAACAGCATTTAATGAATCCAACCACCATGTCAAATACTTCAATAACAGAGGGTGCATGAAAACCTTCATTTGTACATTTCAACAACATTCAGATCCATAAAAGCAAGTTGCAGAAAAAAAAAGAGAAAGATTTGAAAAATCAGGTCTTAGTTCTAACTCTAGACACTGCAACTGATTTTTTTTTCTGCAATAACTAAAAATTAGACTGTCTTTTCACCCTTATCTTTGCAGATATTAGAGTTTTGTGTGACTCTATAGTGTGAAAATGTAAGTCTTTAATTATTAGGTAAAATATAGAGATTTTAAAATGTAATTTGAGATGGTCACGCAGCAGAGACCAGGGAATTTGAAAGATCAGCTTCTGCATAACTTTAACATCTTCATCACATTCAAAAGACTGGGAGTATCTCTGCAGTTTTTACTCTCTGAAGTGGTCCTGGTTTAGGCAAAACTCCACTGTTGAGGTTGATATATTCCCCTTGTTACTAAGCACAGTACTTGGGTCCTTCCTTCTGCATGTCTCAAAGCACTTTGCAAGGGAAGGGTTCATCACTCTCCATGCTTCATTGCTGAGGAAAGGGAGACACAGCCAAGTGCAGTCTGGCACGGCTGAGCCCAAGTTTACAATCCTGGTTCTGCGGTGGTCAGTGGGACAACTCTCTCTAAGCCCCAATGTGATCTAGGATATGAACCACATCTCCTGACATGGCCCCCAGCCTCACACAGCACCACCTTCCCACAAGGACTAAAGGTCTGCTCATCTCATGTGGGGTTGCATTGTCTCTTCCACTGGTGTGATGAGGCTCACATGCACTCTTCAATGAGCGAAGCTATCAGTGCAGCCAGTGCTAACTTTCCATGCTGTGCATTAATCTTAAGAACTATCCCTTTTCAAACTCTACACTTTACACCTGTGCAGGGACATGGATTTGATCATCCTGAATCTCATTCATACCACTTACATGGTAATCTAAAACAATATATGAGCCACTGGATGGAGAGTGTCAATCTGTCTCGTTACACTATCAGAACCTGACATCAAAATCAGCAATAAATAAAAATAGAACTCAAAGAAACCCATTGCATCATTTTCCATGAATGAGAATTTCATGCTTTACCTCAGGAAAAAATAAGAAGGTGTTCAAAGCATCCTGAAAGAAAGATTCCCCAGTAGCTACTCTATGAATATGAAGACAAGAACCACATACGTCAGACATACTCCACACAGTGCTTAAAAGACTCGCTGCTTCTATAGCAGGACTTCTGCACAATGTGGTTATAATACACTGGAGTAACAGATGATTACAAAACTTGGTGTGGAACAAATACTGAAAACTCTCAAAGAAACAAACTAAGCATGCCTGAAAGAGCCAGGGATATAGAAACTGCATAGTCTAATACCACTACACATTTCTACAACTGGTAGGGGAACTATGCTCCCATCAGAAACTAAACAAAACATATCTATGTGGAGGAATGCTACTTAAAAGATACAACCAACACACAGGTGGTTCAAACTGTAGCTTTGCAATCAAAAAAGGAAAGAAAAAAAAAAAAAGAAAAGAAAAAGTTGTACTAGCACCAAACCCAGTTGCTTTTTAAACAAAACAAACGTTTTGTAAGTCTTCACAGGGTGCTTTTCTTCATGAAACATTAAACGGAGCTATTTTCCTTCTTGTCCTGAACATGCAACTTTTCTAGATACAGCTATGATTCATTTCCAGTCTGTCTTGGAGATGCAAATATTAATGTTAAATCTATGTATGTCAAATTGAATTGTTTATCTACTGTTCATCGGTGGTCATTTAAGTTGGATGAAACCTTCATGACATTAAACAATACAGAAGCTTAAAAAAGGTAAGTTAGATTAACTGGGGAAAAAAAAGGTATTCCTACCTGGTGGGAGTTAAATAAAGAAGTTACTTTACAAGATAGAAAAGAGAGTGAAGGTGCTTAAGTGTTTCTTCAGCAGGGTCTCAGTGTCAGGGAGTTAAAGGAAAATTGAGTTTTGACTAACAGTGTCTTCTATAAAGAAGAAATCATGAACCAAGGTTCTGATAGCTTTACTGATGCACACAAAAATGAGGACAGTTTGAAAAAAAAAATAAATTTCAAAAAGTATGGAAGTGCCAGTGACAGCCTGCACTTCATAGCTTCTCATCTTTTGCTGTTTCTTAAATGAGTTGTGTTTATGGACACTCTCAGCATGAAACATCTACCTGGGTAATAAACATCCTTCAGGATGTTGCATTTGAACACACTGAGGGACATATGAAAACCTACTTTGGTTTTATAAAATACCCTTTTGGTATTTTATAAAAATGTTTAACTTCACATCTATAACATACTTAAAATAAAATGTGCCAAGTCAGGACATAAGTATAAAAGACTCTTTTCTGCTAAGGCAGGCAGCTTGCTCCTCAGCCTCTTGGGTTTTTGTTTGGGTGTTTTTTGAGATGCTGCTTCTTATGCAAGCAGACGAAAAAGTGTCAAGTGGGAGGGCTTACATGGTGCTCCTCTTGCCCCCCTTCTGGAAAGTCCCTCATTCATGTTGCTGCTGCAGCATTTTGACTATTAATACTTAATATTTAGTTTATGCCATGTGAAGGCTTTTCACTATCGTAATCATGGTTACTCAAACAGATTAATACTTGCATCTCTGAAAATTTAAGCAAAGAAAAACATGTTTCCTCTAATGCGTGAACACTTATTTATTTCTTACTGTTGTAAAGATGGAATTAAGCGGTCAAATATATTTTCAGTATGTATATCTACATAGTGTTGGAATTTGGGGTTTATTAGTGAGGTATTACCAGATGCAGGCCACTAAATTAATTTTTAGTTTTAAAAATCTGTGGAAGGTTTTCCCCCATGAAGAGCTGGTTTTGTCTCTGATATGCCAAAAAGACAATAAAGATTTAGCAAAATGAAAGATTGAATGATAGAGGCCTTTACATTGATCTGAGATTGTGAAGCAATACAAAAAGTGCAACCACAGCAGAGCCCCAACTTCACATGATCTACAAACGATGGAGCAAGGAAAAATGTGCATTCCAAGAAGGGCACATGGATGGAGATGGGCTGTCTCCCTCTACTTCAGTTTTGGTCAACACAAGAAAGACAACCCTCTGAAAAGTAGCTTAAAGAGTTTGTGATTATCCTGCTACACACTAGGAAAGGAAGTGATATAAAAAGGATTTCCATCTGCCAAATATGGCACCATTGGCCATAAACTAGTCTCTCTAACTACAGTGCACCGTATGAAGACTCAAAACTGGAAAAAGTACCTCATGGCGAAACCTGCAAATGTGCACAAGTATTTCTAGCAATAAAAAACCCAAAAAACAAACAAACAAACAAACAAAAATAGTGGAGAAGCAAATCTTATCCAGAAAACTAGAAAGCTCAACATTGGAACAGAAATGCTGAAGTATCAACATCTTTAACAGCATAGCATGCTGACAAGTGTGCAGTGGCAGTCACACAGACTTGTTTCTCTCCAATGGTTTGTGAGTAATAATGTCTACTAAGGTCACTGTAATGGCAGAAAAGGAACAAGATGAATAAATCAGTCTGTGAAGCACAAAAATAAACTCTTTTCCTTTTTCAGACTTGAAGGCTTCAAAAGCTTTGAAAATTAAAACTCTTAATACTGAAAACAAGATGATCGTGTGGCTTGAAATACTTTCTTCAATGCTGTCACCACGAATGGTAAATAGATTGCTGAAATGCAGCCTTTATGGCAACAGTTATGGGAAAAGGAAACAAAATTAACCACAGCTTCCAAAATTCTGCAGAGAAGTTCAGATGCTTTTGTGTAATTTACACTGAATCACCTGAAAAACCACACACTGGTACATCCGTCTCTGGTCAGTTCCATTCTCCTCTTCCTCCTCCAGAGGATGCTCCAATCCATCCCCACCTCAAGAATGCTTTTTCCTCCGGCAGTCCTAAAATAACAATACTCAGAGCAGGTACTCTGTCCATCCTTGAGTAAGGTTGAGAAGCTTCTGGTCTCAGGTGGTGTCTGCCATCAAATGATCCCTGCAGCACCTCTGCAACCTTTTCAAACAACCCACAGAGAAGTCTGGTTTCGTCTTCAAACTTCTTTCCTTCTCGATTAAGGACTCGACGCAGCCTATCATGAATTGTCTTCACGGCCGCGAGCAGTGCAAGGCAAACCGATGCTGATTAACAGGCAGGACCCTCTTTGATCAAAGGGGCCAGGTGACCCACAGGACTGAAAGCCATCCACCTGCAGCTGGAACTCTATTCCCCAAAAATTCAAGGCCTCTTTCTATCCTCCTCTGGTTTATCTCTTTTTAGCAATAAGCCAGGGTGTGACTCCCTTGAGATGACAAAAGGAAAGGATTCAGAAGCTGGAATCAAAGGTCACCGTGAGCAGCCATTTAGCACATGACGTGATCACACAGCAAGCAGGTTTGGCACACAAACTCATGCTTTTAGTCCATACAAGCAGAGACGGTGGCATGGATCAGTGAAGTGTTTAAGATGGACATGGAAGCCAAGTCAGTAAACTCCAATGGCAGCTGGTACAGTACATTTCATAGCATTTTGCCTTTATTTGGTCACAATTTCTTGTAAACTAGTTCATGGCACTCATTGTCCATGCGGGTCCACAAGCCAAAATACAAGAATTTATGGAAATAATCAGATTTTTGTTACTGATTGTTGCATTGAGATCTCTCTCTCATTAGAGAGAGAATCTTTGCAGGTTTAACCTGCAGTTACATATCATCTAACTGCAGATGTAAGTGAAAAAAAAAAAAAAAAGATGTACACATGGACTATTGCAAACAAGTAGAAGCAGCTACATGTAAACATATCTCAGACTTGTAAAATCAAATTTTCAGTTTTCAACTATAAATACAAAAATGGAGCACTATATACACAACTTCATGCTTGTAAGGTTAGATTCATCACTGCAGAGACAAAAAGAGACACAGATTAATCAAATTAGTAAATAAATATTTCAGATTTCTATCCGAAATACATTGAGTTGCAAATGCAGACAGTTATCTCCTCGGCACCAGTTATTATTCAGAGTTAAATGCACCTAGGATTTCACTTATGCTTTGCTGTCTAATGGATTATACACTAGTATTTCTCCACCCACATTATTCAGAATGCTATATTTTTAAATCTAGCACTGCTTAGATTAAATCTTTACTAAAATAATATTGCCGGTTAACATCAGCATGTGACATAACAACCAGGAGAATATAGTGAGGAATAGACAGGTAAGGTGAAGGGAAGGCAGGATGCATTGTTCTTCTAGGTATCCCAGAAAAACAATACCATAGTAGATTAATAAAAATATTAGATTAAAAGTTACAGGCCCATAATCTTTTCTTTAAATAATAGGAAGCAGTAATCCTGTGTAGAAGCCAAAGAACGTGTAAGTTTTCATATGAAAGAGAAAAATCTTGGACTTTCCAAACCCACTGTTTCTGCAATACTGCCTTACTTCTACATAAATTACAACCTCATCATATCAAGGTATGGTATGATAGGAGAGGTCTTGCTTTGTGTTGCTGCACTCACCTAAGCAGCTCTGAAGTATAGATTCGTAGAATGGTTTAGGTTGGAAGCGACCTTAAAGATCATCTAGTTCCAACGCCCCTGCCATGGGCAGGGATACCTTCCACTAGAACAGGTTGCTCAAGGCCTTATCCAACCTGGCCTTGAACACCTCCAGGGAGGGAACATCCATGACCTCCTTAGGCAACCTGTTCCAGTGTCTCACCACCCTCACTGTAGAGATTTTCTTCCTAATCTCTAGTCTAAATCTGTCCTCCTCAAGATGAAATCTCTTCCCTCTCATCCTCTGACTACCAGTCCTCATAAAAAGTCCCTTCCCAGCTTTCTTGTGGACCGTTTCAGGTACTGGGAGGCCACTGTAAGGTTTCCCCAGAGAATTCTTTTCTCCACACTGAACAGCTCTAACTCTCACAGCCTGTGTCCATAGGGAAAGTGCTCCAGCTCTCATATTGAGTATATCTTGATACTGTTCAGTATGGCTATGACAGGCATCTCTGTGTGCCAAGGATATACTGCCTCTGAAAAGAAAAAGCTCTGCCCATCCTACCTTTTGCCAACAGCCAGGCATTGGTAATCCATCGGGACCCTGTTTCAAGGGGAGGGGAGGAAGAAGGAATTAAAAGGAAAAAAAAAAAAAAAGTCCATAGTTAGGTTTGAAAGGATACATATTCCATCAATATCTGCTAGATCAGCTAAAGCAACTCTGACTTTATATCCAATAAGCAGCTATTAGTTCCTAACTTATTTCCTCTCCTTAAGATGAAGGAAAAGCCAAAGGAGAGAAGGTTTACACTGTATATACACACGTGCACCTGTCTGATATAAAGATTTGTTTTTTTCCCCCTAAACTATTAGAACATCTTCATCACTTTCTATTGCTGCTAGAACTTGAGCTGCATATTATTTTAATCTGTTGCAACAATCTGTAGCTGAATGTACAAAATTAACAAGCAAAGAAATATTATTACTTCTATCTGGAGGGTATCGTGTTTTATGGGTCCCTAGGACAAGGTTAACCCAATGATAAGATAACAAGACTCAAATGTGAGAAGAATCTTTTCTGTTTGTTTCCATTTTTAGCATTTGAATGAAACAGCAAAATCACATGTCCTGAACGTACCTCAAGTGACACAGAGGAAGAAAGCATCAGTGGTGGATGTGGTAGAGTACAGCAGCACTATTTCATGGCTTGGACAATACAGCCAATGTAATGCATGTAATCTCTTCTTGTGTTAGTGAGACTCGATTTCTTTCCTCTCACCACCCTACTTTCATGTATCTCCACGCATCCAGCGAGATCAGAGACAACTTTTGACTACAGCCATACTGATTTTCACGGAACTAATTCCAACTTACATGGCTATATAGGGCTTATCCAGAGCTACATGCTTAGAATTAGGAGCATATATCATGTAACCACTTTATACATGACCAAAAAAAAAAAAAAAAAGGATCAAGCCTTGATATGTTTTAGAATATAGAATAAACAATACTTTTTAATGTGGATTTACACGTGGAGGTAGTGGTGAATGAGAATTTTTGAATGTGCTTGCACATTGACTAGCCAAGCAAGTACTGTTTGCTTGGCAGCTTTTCCTAGCAACTTCCTATGAACTGACTATTTTCAGTCCATCAAAGATTGTTAGTGAATCTCCAGATATAAGTGATAATACAGAGAAACTTTTTAAATTACAAGAGCATGCTTGATTATCCCCAACAAAATATGAGATATGGTTACCATTAATTGGAAACAAACAAAATGGACTATGGAATAACCTTAATGGACTATGTATTTAAGCTTAAAATCCACTGACTTCAAATTAGAAGCACTGTAGTTGAAAGAGAAAAATCTATTTAATTGAACATACATCTTAGAGAACCGTGCTTAGCCACCAACAATATCAGAACATGCAGATCAAATTTTACTGCAAGGAATTAAAATCTTCTTTGTAACTTTAGGAAATGTGTATGTGCTGGTTTGTTTTTTTATTAAAAAAAAAAAAAAGATTGGAAAAGAATTTGAACTTACTTTGCCTTTAAATAAAAATCACTATTGCCAGATTGGTACAAAGGAGAGGGTCAACAAGTAGCATTTAGTATAGGTGGGAATTTGAATTCATGCTAACATAGGGTGGGGAGTGTTGTGTGTATTGCAGGAAGGTAAGTTTCAAGGGTAAGACCATTCAATTGAAGGCGTTAAAGACAGTGAAGGTTTGGGCTGCAGACTGTTATCTTCTTACAAACTTCAGGAAAGCTTTTCATTTCCAGACCTGTTTGAATACTACTTGGTGAACGGGCCAGACACCAAAAATACTACTTGTGTAAGGTCTGGGAGATCAGGCTCCAGCTTGGCTTACTGGAAACCTATGTCTAGATTTTTAGAAATGATGTTTCCATCATTCTGTACATAACTCTCGTTTTGGCCAGATCCTGAAAACATGCACCTAAGACTGCATGGGATTTGGAAGGAAGTCCAGGGTGCAGAGTAGCTCTGGGACAGGCTAGGGTGAAGAACTGAGAGCCAATGCAGAGGGAAGTCATCAGACTTGATTAGAAGTGGACATTGTGCTGGATTTCTACAAGGACTTGTGGTCAGGGTGAGTAAGGCAGTAGGTATTTTGTGAGGGAAATAGCAAACCAAGAACTCTCAGGGAAAATGTGGGAAGGATACAAACTTAGATTGCCATGTGATGTGGGAGCAGACTGCTGAGCGTTAGGTCTGAGGTGTCACAAAAACGTGTGTTCTCTCACTGCGGTTAAGATCACTGAAGCAGCTGATTTGTTCATGCACATGCATGTGTTACATGGATAATGTAAAGTCAGCTCAGAAAACCATTACTTTACATTGAGCAAGGCTGACTACAAACAAAGGAACCGCATGCAGGGTTGGTAGGAAAGAGAAATACTGTACCAATTGGCAAGGGGCATCCAGCCCATCCAGGCCAGGCTGGCCTGGCTCCCCTTTTTCCCCCTTAATTCCACGGAATCCCTGTTTGTAAAGATTAACTTGCAATGTTACTGTCAAGAAAATGCCTTCAGTATTGACTTAGTTGGAGTGAACAAATGACAATAGAGAAGCAAGAGGAACAAGTAGGAGTACTGTGTTTTTTCTGATTTCAATCCCTGGGACACTGACTTTGACACATCCCGAATTTCAATCCTTTCCAACAGATTTGAAAAAGACACAACATCACCAAATCCCAGAAATTCATCCTGAAGGTCTTAAGTCTGGTGCTTTCAACCAAATCAAGAGGTTGACAAAAAAGTCTGGTCCTGAACTTGCTAGAAGTCAAGATAAGGCCAAGTTAACTAAGGGCAACAGGTAACACAGTAGCTGGTGCTTGTTCCTCTTCCCTCACTTCTTGTTCCATCAGTCTACTGCAGGACAATTGATTGTCCGATACACAAGTGAGACGTACCAACGGGCAAGGTGCATCTAATCCAGGAGCACCCTGTTCTCCTTTCTCCCCTTTAGGCCCTTTTTTGCCTTTCTTTCCCTTTTCCCCCTGTGGATACAACGGTTTGGATAAAACAAGTTTCATTCTTTTGGAAAAAAAAAAAAAAGAATTAAAGAAAGGTTGGTTTAAAAGTTTGGGATTTTCTTTTTAAGCCAATGGAGAGCTGAAAGGACACTTACCACTGTGTTCTGGTTTGGATGGTGCATTATGTGGAAAAATAAATTATATGATCACAAGCAAGAACTGCAACGAGTCAGTATTAGTTTGTGTCGGTATTTCATATCAGTATTATGAATGTTTTGAATTCTAGAACAGGGCTTGAAGTCATTGATTTCTTGAGACAGGCAAATCTGCAGATACCCCCAATCCATAGTCTGAAATGAGAGGTCTCCTCTTTGTTCTAAGTGATGGTGCTGGAGTGCACATGCACACTAAGTTCAGTTTGTCTGCTTCCCCAGAAGATTTGTCACTAGGCAGAAGTAACTTTGCCAGAGCAGAATGCATCAGCATAGTCCATCTGAAGAAAGACCTGTGGCATCGGTTCTTTGTCTGAGTGATCAATCTCTGGCTAAACTCTAACAGCTTCCACAGTGTCACATCAAGGGTGAAGCTGTCCCTGAGCATCATTTGCTGAACTGGCTCTGCACTCTGGTATGAGTTTGGGACAGATCCTGGCCACAGAAACTCGCAGACATCACTGAGGGTCCACTCCTGTCGCTCCAAAACCAACACAGCCATTTCAAACCCTGTTATAGGAATCAAAACATTCAAACTGCTTGATGGAGAGGTGCTATGACACTTTCAATGATTTCATAAGGTCTTGGTACAATAAAGCAATCAGAAGTGATAATTAGAGTTAAACATCCCATCACACAAATGTTCTCTCTACTGCAGGCAACATTTCATCTACTTATTTTGCCAAAATTCAGTTCTTTGATTTCTCACTGAGTTTTCTTTACAAATATAAAGCTCCAAATGCTTTAATTACTCATGGAAATGAGCTGACTTCTCTCAATAAAGCTGCCTGCAAAGGTGACCTCACCTTCAAGCAGTATAAGATATTTAGAGAGTTCATTTTATAATTGATTTCACACCAGTTGATCACAATGGTAAATGAGTTTCAGGTTTGCTCTCAATTTCACAAAAATAAAAAAAAGGTTAAAAAAAAAAGAAAAAGACACTAATTGGGCTAGGATTGCAAAAAAAAAAAATGGGATAGGAAGGATGAATAAATCAGGAATATCACAAAGAAATGGGAAAAATAGTCATAGGAAAATTAGTATGACAATTGGAGAACCAGCAAGCGAGGTTGTGGCTATTGGGAGGATTTAATTTGTGAGGAAAAGGGTAAAAAAGACAGAGGAATTGTAAGGAATGAAGGTAGAAGGAGAAGGAAGGAATGCCCCTTTGGAAAGGCAAACAGAATTTGGTCAAGCATAGTAAATAGACATTTAACTAGTACTACACCAGTACAGAAAGACTTAATCCATTAACAAGAGAGAGAGAGAAAAAAAAACCCCAAAACATTTTTACACAATTAAAAATTAATTTGCTATATCATATTTGAAAAAAAAAAACAAAAAAAAAGGAAGGAAATCATGTTATTGATTTACTGTCATAGCACACTTGGCACATTCAAATGAAAAAATCTTTTCCATGACCAAAACATACTGCACTCACAGCACGACAGGAGCAAAGCTTCTTGTCTATCTTTTCTGCGTGCCAAAAAGTCGCAGGATAATGTTTAGGAGAACAGTAACCCAAACATTACCCTCCTTCACCAAATTCTGAGATAGTGACGTCAAAAATTCCCCCCAAGTCAAGAACTGCAAGTTAGCTTAGTTTCCATCTAAGACCTACAAACAGAACTGAGTGGCACAGAAGCCCAACAGTCTCAGGGTCAAATCTGGTGTTATTTACGCTGGATGCAACACCAGTGTGTTTGCTGTGAGGGTATGGAAGCACAGGGCATGACATACTTTCAGGCTTGTATTTCTTTAGCTGGTTGTGTTACAAGTCAGTAGATAACTACCTAACTCCCAGTTTTGCAGGGGCAAACCTGTGATCTGATTCAAACCAATGCAGCAGTTATCTGTGTAGAGAACACTCTGAATCTCATGAGTACTTTATTGCTTTTTCCATAGACTGAGTTCTTGGCTCTTAATCTTCCTCTCTTTGCCCTGAACCACAAAGATTCACAGAAGCTACAGAGAATCTACAACTGATGAAGATTTAAAAAATTCCTTCCTGCCCTTCCTCAGTGCCTAGAGAAATACAAATTCGTGGTGCTTCCTTAATACCACTATGGTCTGAAAAAGCTCCAAACCTCACATGCACAGGTTTTCGTCAATTCGGAGTGCAGATGCAAAAATAATGCTGGTTTTCCAGCTACTGTTGTGATTCATCACATTCCCTGGTCAACATTTATAACAAGAGGCACAACTGCACATTTGGAATCAACAAACACCTTTTGTTAAAAGTTATTATTTTTTAAAAAGGATTTTTTTTCCCATTCACACAACTCAAAAATACAAAAATCAATTCTACAAACCTTCCTCATGCTGAGTGCTCCTGAACTATAATTTTATAAAAGTAATTACATCTAGAACACTTTGAAAAATTATTTTTACAGCCAAGTTACACAGATACTATAATGCAAACACTGACTTGCTTTCACTGTAGCAAAACTACTGACAGGCTAAAATAAAAATAATCAGTATAAGATTAATTTCAAACTGAAAAAGTAAAGATTTCTTCCCTGCCCATCACAACAAGTCTATGAAAAAAACAAGTGTCCCTTGTTCTCAAAAGAATGATAGTAATAATGGATATTTTTGCAATGCAATTTGAATTAAGTTTCTAAACTGGAAACTCACTTATCTGAACTTGTGTGGTGTCACTCTAACAAAGAATAGTGTTATCCATTTGGTGTGGGACAAGTAGTCCTGTGGCACATGCATGGTGCACTGGCATCAACAATTACACTGCAAACAGGGCCAAGGAAGAGAGCCTGAGGTCTTCAGTAGGAAATTACTGCCACAGTGATGTTTCAGCCATGTCTGCATTAAACACTTCAGGTTGGCAGAGATTTTCAACAGGCAGTAGGACGGATTGGGGAAAATGAGCCTAAAACCAAGCTGTGCTTTGGGACATGTCAATATTGCTAGTTCTGTGCATAAATTTCCATGGATTTTCAGGATTTGGCTTTGTATGTATCTGTGACCTGCCTTTTGGCACACAGTAAAAACAAAGTTCAGTTCGAATGGGACAAACTAGCATAAAGACAGCAGAACTGACTAGGCTGAGGCATCAAGCAACAGTTAATAATACTGTGGTCACCTTTTCTCCCTTTTCTCCTATATCACCCTTTTCTCCACGAGGACCAGGGAAACCCTATAAAAACAAAATGGACAAAGACAGGTTGACTTTTATTCACATGCAGGTTAAGCTTTCAAATACTCTTAGAAAACATTAAAAAAAAAAAGAAAGAAGATGATTTCAGGACATGCTTTCTATGTACATGTGTGTTATGTGTGCACACATGCATGCAGGCAAGAGCTTAGGAGACAAACTAAGTCAAAGGGGTTTGGTAGAGTCATTTTGCCAGCAATGGAAAGAAATCATATCACTCAAAATGGCAATAGTCCGTGCTATGTAGCATATGTATGTTCTGGAAAAGACTCTTCCAAGTTAGAGATTTTGATGTAGGAGCAAAGGAAAAAGCATTCAGGAAGTCTTAGCATGCCAAAGAAAGAGCCTATATTTTGGAATGCATCCCAAAAAGAGGTTACGGAATTCTTCTCTAACTGGGATAAGTTTACTTAATAAAATGTTAGTGGCTCCTTGTTCTCCTACAACTGAGTCACAAATCTGAGTATTTTCTTACCAAGTGCAATTTTTCAGCCTATTGCCTTCCAAAGGACCAACTACCTGTATTATTAAGCACTCTATCTGGTGGGATCTGTTGATAAGGGGTATGTATTGCATAATCTTTGTCCTCTTTATCATAGAAAAAGAGCAAATGCAGCATTTGTCAGGCTCTCTGTATGCACTGCATGCACACTAAATGAAAACAAAGGTGTTACACTCAGTAAACTACTCCTTGAGAGATGCTTACCTACCATCAAGAGTATATTGGTCAGACATATTACTTACATCAAGGCCAGGCTCGCCATCTTTGCCCTGCCAAGGAACCATATAAGCTACATTAGTGTCCTTAAGTGACACCAACAGCTGCCCTGATGCCCACCTTCTGTGCTCCCTCTATCTAATGGCACCCCATGTTGCTAAGGCTGCACACACAGCATTGCCACTAGCGAAGGACATTTCTGTCAGTGTTGGACATTTCCAGGAACTGATAACTTGACTGTAAAATTTTTGCTTGACTGTAAAATGTTGTCATGAGCAGAGCCCAGGAGCAAGCTAAAACTACAATACAGAAAAGCCCGGAATTTTTCAGTTTTAGTTCACAGGAAAGGGAAACAGGAATTGGAGTATTTATTTTTTTTTTTAAGGGGAACTTGCAAAGTGACCCTTGAAGAAACGTTTGCTGCAAGCTCATTTAATACTCCATGGAGCCTGAAAACTGTCAGTAGTTCTTGACTCCTGATTTAATTAAATGAATCCAATTAAACCACAATTCTGTATTCCTGCTTAAATTAATCAATCAGATTAGACTGGAGAAGGTATGGAAATGTTGCAAGTCTCTTGCAGAGGCTGGTTGTGCCTGGCCAAGCACGTTCACTCGGCTTTGCTTGTGTCAAAGTGCAGAACAAATGTGTTTGTGTACACAGCTGACCCAGGCATCAGCAAAGTCAGCTGATGTTATTTGGGCAATTCATGTGAGGCCAGAGGAAGTTCTCACTCATATTTTACAGAATCACAGAATTGCCTAGATTAGAAAAGAACTTTAAGATCATTGAGTCCAGTCATTAGCTTAACACTGACAAGCCCTTGACTAGACCATACCCCAAAGCACTACATCTACTCTTAAACACCTCCAGAGATGGGGACTCCACCACCTCCCTGGGCAAGATGTTCCAATGCCATATAACCCTTTCAGTGAAGAAATTCTTCCTAATATCCACCCTAAACTTCCCTTGGTACAACTTGAGGCCATTTCCTCTTCTCCTATTACTTGTTAGTTGGTTGATCAGACCAACCCCCACCTCTCTACATCCTCTTTTCAGGTAGTTGTAGAGAGCAATAAGGTCTCCCTCCTCAGCCCAGACTAAGCAGCTCCGGTTCCCTCAGCCACTCCTCATAAGACTTGTTCTCTAAAACCTTCACCAGCTTTGCTGCCCTTCTTTAGAAATTGATAATATCATTTAAATGGCTGATTTGAAGCATACTGTCTCCACCTATGAATGATCAACAGTGAACTTCTCAAATTGCTTCTAAGCACACAGTACAGAAATGAAAACAAATTGGTCTCTGAAGTGTCAAAACAAAAATACAGTGGTGAAGTAGCCTCACAGCATGGAAATCCAAGCATCTATTGGCAGTAAGAAAATCACAGCTTTCCAGAGTCCGTCGTGGACTTCTGTTGCTCTGACATGGTCCCCAGACAGCTGACAGCCACAGACTGTGGAAACAGGAGCACTTGCATTCTGCATCTCTCCTCTCTTGCTGGTTCCTGTCAGGTCTGTTTCATTACTTTTGCATGACCACGTACACGGGGAGGAATCTAAGTCTGAGACACAAACCAGTGACCTTGTGCTGTCAGGGACTGTTATCTGTCTTTGCCTTTTCCAAATGGTCATATTGCTAGGTGAAAAGCAGTCCTAAAGCACACAAAGTTTAATCAAGGGGTGATGAAAAGCACAACGTGTACAAACTGTGCAACTCACAGGCAAGCCGTATGGTCCTCTGGGTCCAGGGTCACCTGCAGTTCCCTTTTCACCCTAAGAAAAGATTACAGAACAAACAAGCAAAAACATTGTCTGTCTTGGAAAGGATCTAGACCAAGTGCTTTAGGGTAAAGTTTATGCATTCCTAAATATTTTGAGTTAAAAAACCATCCAGGCTGTTTTATTTTTAAGAAAAGATTAAAAGGATGAAGAGAAGGTGTGTGTTACCTTCTAGGCAAAACTACTTTTCTGGCATATATTATTACATTTGGTTTAAAATCAACTAGTACCTGAAAAATATTTTTCAAACTGGACTTGCATCAATTTCAGTTTGAAGCTTGTAATAACTGCAACTTCACCCTTAGTAAAAAGCCAATGTTTTAATGAAAACTGAGGAAATACAGCACCAAACTCCAGCACAGTGGCCCAGGTGTGACATAGTGACAAGCAAAACCAAAGTGTCAGTCAGTCACAGTCTGTGTTTAAGCAGGCAATGCTATTAATGGTGACACTGTGAAGATTTTCCCATGTACTGCACTGTGTTGCTAAACGCTCTATTGGATTCTAGATTAGTGATGTCAATACCATGGTTTATTAAACCAAAACTATATTAATGTGCAAAGCAAGCAAGTACAGAAATTCCTCCATAAGGTTGATCTCATCCTACATTAAAATCCACAGAGAAATTACTTGTTTCCAGAGGGACGCTACCAAAAGAATTCTGTAGGCTTAACATAGAGCAAACTTTTGCAAATGAATTGAAATTTCAAGGCAACAAATTTTAGGCTAACAGCAGCAGTCATCCTTACTCTCCATATGTTCTTTCTCAAGAGTGTTAGGTAGTGATAGGACTAGGGGGAATGGAATAAAGCTGGAATTGGGGAGATTCAGGCTGGATGTGAGGAAGTTCTTCACCATGAGAGTGGTGAGAGCCTGGAATGGGTTGTCCAGGCAGGTGGTTGAGGACCCATCCCTGGAGGTGTTTAAGGCCAGGCTGGATGAGGCTCTGGCCAGCCTGATCCATGCAGGGGGGTTGGAACTAGATGATCCTTGTGGTCCCTTCCAACCCTGACTGATTCTATGATTCTATGATACAGAGTTAAACTTCCTGAGTCAGGCAACATGAGTCCCTGGAACTGTCAGCACAGCCCTCTGTGAGCTTGCTAGGGAGGCAGGGCTGGTAAGTAGGTGCAGGCAGCAGTTCTGTTTTAGACTGTGGTGCTCTTTCTTCTAAATAAAGACCCTCAGAAAAAGTCATATTCTCTTGGGAGAACTAAACTGCTCAGCGTCTTGATGAGATGAGAAAAAAAAAAACTCCTGGCTGCCTCCAGTTTTCAAAGCTCATACTCTGGATTTGTTACATTGGGCTTTACCTCCTCTCCTTAACATAGCCTAATGCAAGGCTTCATGCAAGGCTCCTGGCATACAGAAGTGCTGTTTCCTCCTAGAAATTGCTGCCCTTAAGCTCTTGAGATAATTCTGTGTACAAGATCCTCTAAAAAATCTGAGGGTTTACTAGTCGTTATCGATCCATTACTCTGTTATTAAAAAGGATGTAGATGTGTGCCTCCTTAATAGTCGGGATCACCCACACAGCACAGCTCTGCAAATGGGCTGCTAAGCCTCAGTCCTATTGACTGGATAATGCAAAAACTAGGCACCAGAATAAACTGAGCCTGAACCTGTTGTTGGATAGTAAGGAGTTTGTTGAATAGTAAGGAGAGTAACTGACATTTGATCTGGTTTAGATACTTGATATTTTTGCAGAGGTGGACACTGTATACTGAACCTCAGTCTAGTGGTGATTAGATGTGTCATGCTTGATCTTTCTGGATTCTCTTAAGCTCCAGTCATTTCTGAGCAGCACTTGGGCAGTACAATAGGAGGGATTGGGCAGTAACATCTGATTTTCAAAACAGTAAATCCTTTGCAGCTTTAAAACAAACTTTCTGCCAAGAAGAAACTAAAGTCCTGACCTATGTAAGCAATAGCCACAAAACTGTGTGATCGGCACTTGAAGTATGTCAAGACTAGTTAAGTATCACTTTTTTTGTTTAAACCTTCAGCAGCAAAGGTGGCTGTACCAAGTCTCAAGACAGGCCTGTAATGTTGCTGAACATATGGTAGACATAAAGATATTGCATGTATCAGTCTAGGAAATAATCTGCTATGTAAGAATATGCTATGTACATCTGCTGTGTAAGAAGATATTTAGAGAAATGTATCTCACCATTTTTTTGCCTGCAATACAAAGCACATGCTGAAAAGTGTTTGGAATATCAGATGAGGTCCTGAATGTTTATGGATTATACAAGACTAATGAACTGTCAAGGGTATACTCAATCATCACAATAAGCATTTCTTTCAGGCAAATAGACATTCACAAACTTCAGAAACACTTTTAATATTTTTTTTTTTTGTAAGACAATTTGTCCATGCCCAAAGAACAAAAAACATAGTCATTGTTTTTACCTCCTATTTCACTTCCCTTTCCTGAATCATGGGGTGAATATGAACTACCATTTGCATCACTAAAGCTGCATAATTGTTGTCTCCATTAACATTGATATGGAGATGTCACAACACTGCCATGGTGACAAACATTTTAACCAAATTAAAGAGAATGCACTTTCCCTCCCAGGACAGAATGCATGTAGTGATGACAATGTTGCACAGATTACCCCATCTGAGAGCCAAAACTTTGTCTTTGCTATCAAGGCAAGACTTTCAGGACATTAGCATTTCATTAATGCTGTCTTTCAGCTTCTTTTAGAGGGACACACATTACTGGAAACACATTATGCCTGTCATAACCCTTCAGGTTCACATTACCTTTCACTGCTAGTAATTTAAGATGTTTATCTGTTTACCAATGTTCTCTGTTTTCTCTTAGAAATTAATAAGAGATTATTAATAGAGATTAAAAGAGATTAATAAGTGCACAGCCAGATTCAGAGGCCTGTTAGGATCAGCTCCTCCATTTAATGAAGGGGGTTTCAGTAAAAACTGTAAGCTTCCAGCAGAATGGTGTTTTTAATAGCCAAATATTAAGATCTGCAAGACCTAAAATTCATGTTTTCCTTATTTCTGGTGCCATGCACTATTTTCCTAGTCCATCCTCTCATTATCTAAATAAGTTCTGTATAAAGACTGTCTGGTGTTTCTTATTTTAATTAAAACAGATAAATTGGAAAAAAAAATCCTAATTTGTGGAGCAGTCATTCTTACCTAAGAAGATCAATTCAGCATTGCCTCAAATGCAGCCTATGTAACAATGGACTCAAGATTTATATAGAACAAATCCCTAGGGTGGTTTCATTATACTTTCTTTCCTGAACTTTTAAGGAGACATAAATATATAGCAACCAGCATTTTACATCTCTCCTTTTAAAGTGGGATTGCCTTTCCAGATTTTAAATAATGTGGATTCAAGAACATGGCTATGTTTCACATTAGGAATCCCTAATGTCCTTCCTTAGGAAAAGACTCCTCCAAGTTAAAGATTCCAAGGCAGGCTTCCTAACCTATCCTTAGGTTAATATTGGCCCAAGGTTTTTCTTATCAGTATGGACAAGATGTGATCCTGTCCAGTGACAGTGAGCAATGGCACCATGCATAATTTAAAATTAAAAGGCAGAGTTTGAAATCTGGAGGCAAAAATGTTTTCCTCCTGCTTTCACATAAACGAGTTCAACAGTTGCAAAAAGAAAGCTGCAAAACTGCATTAAAAACACACAATTTGTTGCTCAGATAAGCAAGCATTTATCATTGCCAGGCACACATCAGATCATGACACTACAAACAACTCCTCCCCAACAGGACTGAATAATTCAATGAACAGTTCCAGCAATAATCTTGCTGCAGCTGATCGCTTGTAAGAACTATCTTGTGAACTTCCTCCCACTATTTTACCTGCACAGAAAGTAGCAGGTGTGCAGGAATTTCTTGCACACCTTGGTTTCTATATTTTTGCAGATCTATCTCACTATGCTCATGCAATTATTGAACTGATTTGCATCACAGTAGTTGCTATCCACTTTGTAACTATTACTTGTCAAGAGCCAGGGTAGGGCTGATTCTAGAGCCAGCTCTATGAATTGTTATAACTTTGGATATTTTCATGAAAAAAAAAAATCAATTGTAATTATCTTCTATACATTTGGAGACTAGTTTACATTAGAGTATCTTGTTTTAGAAAGAAATTTCAACTCAGAGTACATGCCCCTACCCTTCAATATAAAAGCTCATAATGAAAGAATAGAATGCACAGCATTTTTATCTGCTTCTACATATATATGTAAAGTATTTTCTGAAGTTCAGAAGATGATGTTCAGCTATCTTTTCACAGAGCTTATGAAAAAAAATAAGAAAAAAGGCTTGAATTTGTAATCCCTTAGGAAAAAAATAACCAAACAAAACCCCCCCAACAAAGTACCCAAGACCTTCAGGCAGTTAACTAGCCTGAGTGGTACCTAGAGTGTACTGCTCTTAATTTGGACTCTGCCTCATGTCTTGCTTTTAATTCTCAGCACACAGCTCTGTAGAAATGAATCACCCAGTCCCACATACCTTTCTCAGATACACTGCTGTTAAAGCTAACTGGACTTCTGCCATATGGCTGCCTCCTTACTACAGCAAGTCTGAAGTCATTTTAGCACAGCTGTTTTGTTAGAGTGAGAAATTCAAAGAGACAAAATTCTGGGCTGGCAGCTCCTTGGAGATTTTAGTTAGTCTAAAGTATCATCTGTTTTGTTGTACAAGTTGATGGCTGTATTGTTAAAGATGACAGGCTCACAGTTAAAGGTTCCTATCCTATTGGTAGAAAATTTACTGGGAGCATTTCAGATGTAATCAGAGGGCTCCTATCTTCTAAGCTTGCCCTTTTCCCCCCCTTCTTTTTCTTTTTAGGAAAAAAAAAAAGTAAAGTTTTCTAGAAGCTAGAGATAAAAATAATGAAGTGCAAAGAAGTAAGAAATACTGTTTTTTTGGCCATTGCATACACAGATAAACAGATCATCCTACCTTCTTTCTTCCCAGTTTGTTCTCTCAATTCATTTACACAAAATAATGAAATCAGCCAAAATCACATTCTGTGTAGCACTGTGAATTTGAAAGCCCAGTAAGTTTCTGAGTAGTCATGACAAAATGCCAGCTCCTCTGAAGTATGAGTTACAAAAGCAACCCTTAGAGAGTTAAGTGTGTGTGTAAACAGAGCATATAGACAGCTCTAGGCTGGTCCTTAAACAGATGAGATACTGTTATGTTTGGTAACATCCAGGCACATTGTAAGTATCCACATGACATTTTGCCTTTGCAACAGCTGCTTTGTAAAGAGAAGCACGAGGAACACAGACTTACTCTGTCTCCTTTAGGACCTGCAGGGCCATGGGGACCAACTGGGCCATCTATACCCTACGAAAGGAAACAAAGAGGGTAAGAGAGAAGTCTTGATCTTACAAGCCTTTAGGTTTAATAGTTGTCTTCTAAGCCAAAAACTAACATGGAATCAGTTTTGTTGATTGAAAATTCAGACTTAAGTGTGATAGGACCTGGCCACATGAATCTATTGAGCTTTCAAAACTCCTCCTTTCAAAGTCCTCCTGGTATGATGTAACCCATCCTTTATTAGGGTTTTTACTTTAGGCTATCAAGATTTGAAATTTATTGAAAAAAATTTTATCAGGAAAAGCGAAACAGCCGAAAAAAAGATTTTTTTTTTTTTTTTAAACGTTGTTAAATTTAAATGTCCACCTGTAAGGTTCGAATTGAATCATAGAATCATAGAATCAGTCAGGGTTGGAGGGGACCACAAGGATCATCTAGTTCCAACCCCCCTGCCATGAGCTGGGACACCTCACACTAGAGGTGTGACTGTTGCAGTGATCAGCTTTAGACAGACAACTCCACTCCTCTTTCACTGTATCCATTTCCTTATGACTATAAAAAGCAAGCAATTTACCATTTAAGTTTAATATGAGAATGCCTGCAGCAGAACCCCAGCACATCCGTTTAACTGATTCCATATTAGCACTGACCAGGAATGTTTTCCTGGGTAAACTAAATCCCTAATCTTACTCAGGAAAATAAGCACCCCAATCAAGGCTGTCGTTCAAACAAAAATCAAAACCTCTTAAAACAGATCCAGAACTCCTTCTACAGAGACTAACATTTTCCTTCCCACACACGTTGCCCTACGAGTCTGCTTGAAGCCCCCTCTTACGGTGCATGAACATTTCCTGGGGTCTTCCTTCCTCCATGCAGCACGTGAGGGAGGTGGGTGAGCCGCAGGAAAGGACATGGACTCGGTAAGGAAGAGTGACACAGAAAGACGAGGGACTCACCCGGGGTCCTGGCTTCCCGTCAAAGCCAGATGCTCCCTGTGCGGTTAGGTGGAAGCATGGATGATGGGTACGACACGAATGACAAGAACGTGAGATTAGTAAGTGGTGCTGATGAGGAAACACAGTTCAAACGTACAGTACAAGCTGTGACACAGGGGTCTGGAATGGGTATCACATCACTACCACGTGTTAGTCAAAAATTCACATCAAACATCAAATGTCTGATTCTGTTCTCACATCATTGTAACCTCACTGGCCCATTCCTGCCTTTATGTCACACGATATTAGACCAGGAAAATGCTGAGCTCTAGGAGAGCTACAAACACCAGATGTTAGGGTGGGTTTGAGCCTTAACTTGTAAATATTGACTTTGCAGTCTTAGTCGTATGCTTTCTAATTTGTAATTAATGACAATATTGAACGCAGAGAAATGTATGCTGACCCTGATGGGAAGTATTTAAGTGCAAGAACACTGCATTATGCAGCCAACAAAATCTGGATCCTGACTACAATGGCCCCATTCATTTCCCAGAGCCCGGGAGACAATCACATTTCCTGTTTTCCCAGTACGCTCCGAAGTTCAGAGCACAGTCAAGGGCTGGAAGCGGGCAGCACCCGGCACCGCGGGCTATTCGCTTCAGCATCCTTGGGGACGGGATGACCTCTGGTGGGCTGCATGAGAATAACAGAGCAGCAAAACTGCTCCACTATCCCAGCACTGCTGGCAGGAATGCTGGGGTTAGGGGGAACAAAATTATTTGGGGCATAGGGAATAATCTAGGAAGAAAAAAAACAAAAACAAAAAGCAAAACACCCCCCCCCCTCCCAACCAAAAAAACCAAACAAAAATCCACTTCCCTGTCATTAAATGTGAAAATGAGACATTTTTAGAAGGGCAGACACTTGGACTTTGTTCTTTAAAATGACATTTCGAAATACTAAGCAGGAGCAAGCCAAGATCTATATAAATGTGAAAAACTAATGGCATATTTTGCTCTGGGTTAGAACAAACATTTCTGGCAGAACCAAACCATTCTTCTTTCTTTTGGCCATTTTCAGGGGGGTTGGACCAGAACTCCAAAGCTCTCTTTCTACTTAGCTCTCACTGTCAACTTAAAAATTGTATTTTATTTTTTTCCAAATAAATAAAATTTTCAGTGAAGCTGACTTCTTTCAAGGGCCCTGCACAAAATGTCTGAAAATATTAATCAGGAGGATTGGATCACTTAAGTCTTTTTTCCTCCACTGGAGAGGAGAGGAAAATAGAAAAAGAAGAAAAGAAATAAAGAAAAAAAAAAAGGTGAATTGTTTTTGTGAGGAGAAAATAAACTAATTTTTCAGAGTGATTTCAAACACACAAAGTAAGCAAAGTATTTTCTCTTTTGTCAACCCAAATTTTAAGACTCATAATGTTTCCATGTCAAGATTTTTTTTTAAGCTCCTTCATTTTTTTCTAATACAAAATTTATGCCAAATACTCAGAATGGAAATTTTCAAAGGAACAAGGCAAATGTAACAATCCACTATTCCTAATGAATGAAAAAAATAATCCCTAAACCAGTTTTTATTTCGCCCCCAGTTAGCACTCTCCATTTTCACTGCAGAAGTGCAAACAGAGGAAGAATAACTGAATAAGGAAGATCCTTTTCAAGGCAACAACGATACAACACTTAAATAACAATATGACTTATGTAATGGAGGTGATGGCATCCTTGTGACACTGAACACTTTCAACTGACACATAACAAAACAAACCAAAACTAACAGCACTGGGGATCACAGGACATTACTTTGGACAATAGCACAGATTCGAGGTAAAACAAAACAAGGCTGGTGCTCTACTCTAACATTGTATATTCTATATATGCTGTTGAGTAAACCAGAGCTGTTCATCAGGAAGAGAAAGAATTTGTGCTTTGCACTGAGATTGAATAGTTGGGTTTTTTTACTTACTGGAAGACCAAGGGGCCCTCTGTCACCCTTGTGACCTGGTTCACCCTTCAATCCTTTAAGACCACTTAACCCTGGTTCACCCTAAATGTAAAAGTATAAATGCCAAATTTTTGGTGCTATAACAGGTGCTTAAGTGGGGACAGAAGAAGCCAGTCTTAGCAGCGGCTGCAAACTCCAGTCTGAAACAAGGACACAAATTCAAACTTTCCAGCTTACTGCCAGTTTACATGTTGATATAATGCTGGGCAACAGCACTTGGGAAGTGTCTGCTGGAGATTTAAAATCTGTGTGAAAACAAACAAAACCAACCAAACAAAAACCTAGAGGAAACTTTTGAGTAACAGATCCTTTTGAATCTTTTCCTAATAATTGTCACTACAATTAGATGGCTTGAATTAAGCATGAGATTCAGGGATTTTTGGAATTTCCTCAAATCCTATAAACCACCCTATGCAGATAATTCAAACTGAAAGAAAACTTGCAGAAAAATAAGCCTCAAATCTGCAGGCTTCTACAATGGAATCTCCTGAAATGTACATTTTGTAAGGAAGCAATATTTTTTTTTTCTTACAGCAAACTGGAATTTGCAGCAAAATCTTACACAAAGATATTTTTAAACCTTTAAGCATACATAATTAAACAGTAAAAAGTTAAAAGAAGCAGTATAGGCTCTAAGTACCAAAACTATTTGGGAGGTTTGTAGTTTGTGTGTTTATACAGAGAAGTTTAAACAATGTACCAAGCGGCACTTGTCTTGTTGTAAGTGTTAAGTTATGCATAGATTATTGCATTAAACATCACTAAGAAGATAATGGTGGGGTTGGACTTCCAATAAATTGTTCTCACATTATAATAAACTACTTCAGCTTGAGGGCTGCCCAGTCAGAAAGAGTACTGACCAAACCTGCCTCCTTTGGGAAACACAAATATGTGGGTATTTCATCCAGGTTGCTCCCCATGGCCTTATTCCTAGGTTTCCCTTTAACGTATTATGTTACCTTATATAGTATTCATTTTTAAATTTTTCTTTATATCTCATTAGAATCTGGTCTCCTGCTTTAAGCAACTCCAGACATTATATGCCTGCTTTGCCTAAGTAGCCATTTATTCATTCTTCTTCTGTTTGACTTGATGTGACTTCAGAGCAGTAGCACTGAAAATGCTGGAGTTTTGGAAACAGACCCATGAAATCTCACAAAAGCCTGAGTCTCAGGCCAAAAGCCTGAGGTAAGGCAGAACTGGTGTTAAGATGAAACAGACTTGACTTCAAGAAATGATTTATGAGTCAGGCTTCTTGAGCCAAGGTAACACAAACAGTCTCATAAGCAGTCAAACCTGTGATTTTCTGTCTCACACCTTAAAAACCAGAACAAATCCCAAAACCTAAACAACTCCCTCTTACTTTTTTGGAGAAAGGTGCATGTGATTAGGAATCCATACTGATTAAAATGATCATGCCTGGCCACATCCCTGGCCTTAATGAATGCTATGCTATAGTTTTACACTGGAATAGTAGTGACTACTGAATTAAAACATAAGCTAAAATATTCCAGCTCTGCCAAAATCCCCTTCCAGAGTTGTATTCATTGGCTTAGAGAGTCTCTACAATGTACCTTCCTGCACTATTCAAATAGTAAGCAGATCTGCCTGGTCAGGCATTCTGGGTTGGAAAACATAAAAATGCACCCATGAATTTGTGACAAGGAACTTGCATAATGTGTGAAGGAACTGGTCAGCAAAATCCATGGCATCTAAGAAAGGGAAAGGCCATTTGTACTGGAAGAAGGAGGAGATGCATCAGAGTGTAACTGCAGAATAGTTTATTTCCATTCTCTGAGCACATGACATGCTTTTATGTTCAAAAGTAACTCCAATTAAAAGTGTGATGGTGAGCACCTTGCCCACAAACAGGAGGAAATAATTTAGTGCCATGTCACAGATACTGCTAGAAAAAATGGATTCAGCCAATGCTCAGCAGAAATCCTGCTCAGAAACAATCACGGGACATTTAAGGCTTTAAGCTATCTGCAAGACTAAAGTCTGCTTTAAGGTTTAAGAATATCATAAGCACTTATTACATGAGACATAAGACAAAACATAGCTGCATGCATTAAAGAACAGATCATGCCACTTTACAGGCATCAAGAACATGACTATTCAAGACAGCCATTAATTTACCTTTGGACCAGGCAGTCCGTGAGGTCCCTGAAAAAAAATATATCGTTTTTTATTATGAAAATCTGTCATAAAATTTGTAGGAGTTTGTTGCTCTTAAGAGGTTTTCCTCCCGAAGGAAATGCTGTCACCAACAACACATGAGTAAACAGCTGATTCAGAGAATGAACCAGGCCACCAGTCTTTTAATACAAACATAGAATCATAGAATTGTCAGGGATGGAAGGGACCGCAAGGATCATCTAGTTCCACCCCCACTGCCATGGGCAGGGACACCTCACCCTAGAGCAGGCTGCTCAGAGCCCCGTCCAGCCTGGCTTTAAAAACTTCCAGGATGGGGCTCCTACCACTTCCCAGGGCAACCTGTTCCAGTGTCTCACCACCCTCATGACATCCAAACTGAATTTACCCACTTCCAGTTTTGCTCCATTCCCCCTAATCCTATCACTACCCAACATCCCCAAAAGCCCCTCCCCAGCTTTCTCGTAGGCCCCCTTCAGATACTGGAAGGCAGGTGCAATTTGTTTCTCTATTTCCTATGAATTTTAAGACATGCAGAAAAGGTTCCAAATTAGGTCCTTCTTCAATGGTCACAAGCTCTCATAACACTTCTATTAAGCCAGCATTATGATGACAAAGAGGGCTTAAGCCCTTTCTAGCTCTGCTCTCCCTCCCAAGCTTACCATAGGGCCTGGAGGACCATGAGGCCCCGGTGGTCCAGGTGGTCCTATCATCTACAGATAAAAAACAGTGGCATTAAATCATGCAGAGTAAAGAAGTCCTTCACAGATACCAAAAAGGCAGACTGGTGCTTCATATGTTGGCAAGCACTTACAAACACAGCACTGCAACAGTGCAGATTGACAGCGTGTTTAGAAAGGGGTTTAGGAACGGGATTCAATTTGATTCCTAAAATAGGGCACCTGGGTGTAAATTTGCCTGTGCCATATGGTAGTGTGCCTGTCTCCTGATTCTTACTCCCAGGGTCAAAGATACACTTTAAGACACTGGGAGGAAAACCCCCAAAATCTCTAAAACAAACAGTAATGAGCAGGGATGCTTGAACTTATTTTATGGTATGTGCTCTTTAGTTGTCTCTGTACTACATAATCAGCAGAAACAGATGATGTGTGATTTTATTCCTGCCCAAATGCTGATGAATGACGAAGATACTAAATTGAAGCTAGGGCTTGGTATATTTTCAAAACTGCCTTCTGTCTCTCCTTTGATTTAGCCCACTTGCACCAAGAATTCCCTAAAGTCTTTAAAATAGGTAATCAGGTTGCTCAGCATTTAGTGCACGCATAGTCCATGCTGGTTTTCTGTGCTCTTAACAAATCCATGGAAGAGAACTTCATGACGATATTTACAGTTTAATATCATCTCTCTTCCTGGATTTAACCTCAAACAGCTGCTACTGTGACCTGCAAGGTGGCAACAGTGATGGTGAATCAGCTCTCCAGACTTATGGGCAACTCCTCTGCTACACTATACACTGATCATGGCAGTAGAAGCAGCAAAAGGAGTTTTGAAATGTAAGACAGATTCCACCATCTGTGAAATCTCCTGAAAACTTAGAGCCTTGTTTCAAGTGAGAAAACAAACAGACCAAGATAAATTAGTGAATTGATCTGAGGTAAATTAATTCACTAATTAATTTAGTGAATTTATCTGGGAGATACAGGGTGCTTAGCTTACCCTGCAATGGCAGGGAGTAGCCTCTGACTCCTCAGAGCTATGGCTCTAAATACTCAGGGCTTGTCACTGCTGACAAGGTTGTGGTAGATACTTGCTCTGAGGTTTCCTGCATTACTGTGCTATGTTTATCACTCATATCACAACCTTCCCATCCAATACCTTTTTTTTTCTTTGCTTTGGGTTTGCTGTGTGTTTGTTTGTTTTTAATGCCTTTACAATTCTTTGAAAAATCAGGAGAATGTCTGGTCTCGTAAAACTGGTCTCCAACCCGGGTCACATATTCCTGACATTGCTGAAGTCAGTCTAGGCTGGTTGTCACTGGAATTGCTGAGATGCCCAAAATACAAGGTGTTGAAGGAGATTGAGGTTGTGGGTTTTTTCATTAGTTTTATCTCTTTATTTTATCTTGCAAAGCATTTGTCTTTTAACTAATTAGAGAGCCAGCAGGCTGTCACTGAATTGAGCAGGGCTGTTGTTCATCGTGAAAGAATAAACAGAACAGGATTTATCACAGAATTACAGAATATTAGGGGTTGGGAGGGATCTTAAAAGATCATCCAGTCCAATCCCCCTGCCAGAGCAGGATCACCTATACCAGATCACACAGGAACACATCCAGGCAGGTTTTGAATATCTCCAGAGAGGGAGACTCCACAACCCTCCTGGGCAGCCTGTTCCAGTGTTCCACCACCCTAACAGTGAAAAATATGTTTCTCATGTTTCCATGGAACTTTCTATGCTTCACCTTCCACCCACTGCCCCATTTATCTCTAGAATTTCTTCATGCAATAAAATTAATTTCTACTTTCTGTATTTAATTCTATGACCAGAAGTTCATTCACTCTCAAGATGTCAAAAAAATATTCAAAGAAGAAAAATATTTTGAAAGTTCAAGTGTAGGAACCAAAGATATCAGGAAAGATCAGTGATGAATATGAAACACTGTTCAGAATCCAAAGCTGGAGAACCAGTGCTGGACTATGGTCACTGCATCACTACACTGAGACTTACTGAAGGACCTTGGGCACCAGGCAAGCCAACGTCTCCTTTTTCACCTCTCATACCATTGGCTCCCTACAAAATCATTACAGAAGAGCATTTACAAACAGCTTTATTCTTATTGGCAATCAATAATATTTATTTACAAATAATTATAGAAAAAAATTCCAATGCAATACACATATAATGGAATTTAAAAAAAAATGTTGGTGTTCCTTTATTACTTTTAATTTTTTATATCATCAGCTATCAGTTGTGACTTGATGTTTATGACAAGTCCACAAGCTGGCACTCCATATATAGTACTGTGGATACATTTTTGGAATGGTTTCTATTTTCACTGAGAAATGTTACATTTATATATTTTTATAGGAATAGGAAGAATGTATCTCATAAATACTTTTTCTCCCTCCTCAATCTTAAGTCATCTGAAATTCCTGACAAGTGTTCAAATGACCTTTCTCCAACAAGCTACACTTGCACAAGCTGTGCTATAATTTACAGGAGAGGTACAAATCTGATCAGCATGCCAACCAAGCTCTCTCAGACCAAAGCAATATTTTCTTTGAGTGTAAACGGAATGAAAAGTTCTGACAATCTTACACCTCTTCCTAGGTTAGCTGCAGAACAATCTCAGAACTTTCCTCCCCAGTGCTTTGTGTCCCATTTGCAATTTATCAGAACTGTTGGAAATCCCTGGTGGCGGAACAGAGAACAAATACAAGTACTTGTAGCTAAAACTAATTTATTTTTCATACTCACTGGCAGTCCAGGCAGTCCAATTCCTCCTTTTTCTCCAGGCATTCCAGGATCACCTGTATCTCCTTTTGAGCCTTTAGGACCCTAAAATATCAACTTATTCAGCAAGTCAAGTGTAAAAACCCAGAGAACCAAGAGAACTCTAGTTTTGATCCTAATAACTAGAATAAGTCATATTATGGATTAACTTTTATTACTAACATGTAAGAAATGCAGCTACTCTTTAGACCACAGAGTATCTAGCAACACAGTAATGATCTTTATAAATGACCATAATTACATTGTTTAGATGATGAAATCTAAGCTACAACTTGGGATAACAGAATTAACCTCCTGAAATCAGCTATGGTTGCTTACATGATCTTCATTACATAATTCACACACAATGTACCTGCTCCCCATCAACTCCTGGAGTTCCTGGGGATCCTGGTTCACCCTGCAAAAGATAAGGCAGAACTGGCTTGTCCCAGACAATAGAGGAAAAAGGTAGAGAAACGGCAACAAACAATGAAAAACCCAGAGTATATTCTATCAAAATGAACAGCACATGTAAAATATGCAATATGTTGAATAAAAAGCCCCTGTTTGCTGCACAACCTTTAGGTCATACAAAGGTCAGATAAGTGCATTAAAAAAAAAAAAAAAAAAAAAAAAAAGAGGAAATGCCAGAACTCAGAAATCAGATGAAATGATCCCAGTCCAGTGGAAACATTTTCAGTTACTGGAACCATGGCTCTTGAAGTATGTAGGGTAGACAGAGCCTTCATGTTTTCTTTCCCTGGCTAAGATAAATCACCCAGTGAAGGAGTTCACAACATTGCCCTGTGACTGGTTGCTGAAGAGAATTCTCCAAGGGATCAAGTTACATTGATGGGTAGATATTGGATGTCTACAGATGACTATGATGTCATTATGATGTTGGAAACAAACTTGTGAAAGGTTGAATTCTACTTTACATCATTAACTCAAAATGAGAATGCTCACCCATACAAAGGAGCACAGAATCACAGAATAATAAGGCATGGAAGGGACCTCTGAAGTTCTCTAGTCCCACACCCCCTGCCAGAGCAACTTCACCTGGAGCAGACTGCACAGAATGGCATCCAGACGGGTTTTGAATGACTTCAGAGACAGAGACTCCACCACCAATCTGGGCAGCCTGTTTCAGTGCTCTGCCACCTTCCACACTGCAACTCTTGTGTGTTTTTCAACCTAGTCCAGGCTGCAGAAAGGCTTGGCAGATCCTAGGTATTCTACTGGGTATTCTATTACTAGTTTTCACACAGGAGAACAAACCTGTTTCCTCACAATTTCTCAAAACAAATCACTGTATTTAGCACTGTATTCCCAAAGGACAGCTTAGACGGAGACTGAAATCAAGATGCCTAGTACTGTTACTGGAGAAATGCTGACCTACTCTTGGAAGGGCTTACAGTACAGTCACTGGTGGAAGATATGCTATCATAAAATCACAGATTGTTAGGGGTTGGAAGGCACCTCCAGACATCATCGAGTCCAACCCCCCTACCAAAGCAGTTTCACCTCAGGTAGGCCACACAGGAACACATTCAGGCAGGTTTTGAAAGTCTTCAGAGAGGGAGACTGCACAACCTCTCTGGGTAGCCTGTCACAGTGTTCTGGCACCTTCACAGTAATGAAGTTTCTCCTTATGTTGAGGTGGAATTTCTTGTGTTCCAGGTTGCACCCATTGTTCCTTGTTCTATTGCTGGGCACCACCAAAAGAGCCTGGCACCTTCCTCTTGACACTCACCCCTTGGTTATTTACAGACATTAACAGGATCCCCTCTCAGCCTTCCCTTCTGCAGACAAAACAGCCCCAGGTCTCTCAGTCTTTCTTCACAGCAGAGATGCTGAAGTTGCCTAATCATCCTCGTAGCTCTCCATTGGACTTTCTCCAGTAGATCCCTTCCTCTCTTGAACTGGGGAGCCCAAAAATGGGCACAGTATTCCAGGTGTGGTCTCACCAGAGTAGAGTAGAGGGGGAAGAGGCAGCTCCCTAAACCTGCTGGACACACTTTTCTTGATGCATCCCACGATACCCCTAGCCTTCTTGGCCACAAAGGCACATCACTGTCCCATGCATGACTTGATGTCCACTATGATTTCAAGGTCTTTCTCCATAGAGCTGCTTTTCAGCAGGACAGTCTGTACTGGTGCCTGATGTTATTCCTTCCCAGATGCAGGACTCTATACTTGTTCTTACTGAACTTCATGAATTTATTGAACTAGTATTCAAGCTACAGGAGAACTATCTCAACTAATTTAAAAGCAATTTCAGGAGGGTCTGGTTACTGCAACACTTCTCTTTTTTCAAAGTACAAATAAATTTATTATTTAAATTTCCTAAAACAGTGCAGCATATGGTGCTCATTGTCTCTGTGTGGGCTGCTCACCAACAGTTCTGGTACTACACATAGCACCAGCCAGGTGGGATTAGCAGACTTGAGTTTGCAGCCAGGCTCCTGCCCACATGTGCGTGTTGTAATTTTTACTGACGTGAGAAAATATTGTGCTTTTTTGGGTGGGCACCACTGTAATATAAAAGCTGCATTCACATGCACTCAGACTGTGGCCAGTGCTACCTTGCACACGGTTTTGCTGACCTCATTCCCAACCCACCCAGAAGTGATGTTCATGACCCACTTGTCTGGTTGTGCAACTACTTTGCAGAGTCCTAGGGAACAGCTTCAGTGCAGATTCATGGAGGAGATGCCTTTGCCCTCTTTCAAGACTAATTTAATTTTGCTGCTTCCCAGCTCAGGGCCTGTGTGTGGCAGCTAAACAAAGCGCATATTCTGGAAAGCTACATTTCAAAAGACCAGAACACAAAGTTTGAAACATGCCATTTTCAGTAAAATTCCAGTTAAATATGCTGTACAAGAGAGCTCCAGGTATCTGTGTGCACACTGTACACCCAGAAAATACCTCCACCCCTAAGATAAAATTGGTAAAATGAAAATAATCACCTTTGGCCCTTGCAGCCCTTGAGGTCCTGGTGGTCCTGGTGGCCCCTAAACAGAAACATTAAAACCTCTCAGTTTTTAAATTAATTCCTGCAAAAATCGTCATGTAAACGCAGGCTGGATGTTAATAGAGGTACCATAGCAAAGCTGGGTTCTATTTTTAACACAAGAGGAACAAAGAACAGCTATGGACAAGCTGTTAATCTATGACAACTCTCAACAACCAGAAAACACAATGTTAAAGAAACAGTACAGATCATATTTTAAAATAAAATCCCACTGTTCCCCGTTGATGAAAGGGCAACGCTCTCTCTTAATGGCAGGGAGACCAAAACTCTTCTCAGCCACATTTGCTGCCCTCACATCCTAATCCAAAACAATTCAAAGTCAGGAGAAATCTCAGCTGATTGCAAAGAAGATTCTTCTAAAAGATGCTAAGTGCTTTTGGGGATACCCAGTGAAATTGCCATGAAATAAATTGTCACTGTTTATTCCATTTCTACACCAGGCTGTGGACACTATCATGCATCATATATTGGTCTGGATGGTGCACAGTAGGCATGCTTTAAAGCAATAAATCCCACAACATTTAGAAATCCCTTCCATTAATATAAAGAGAGCATTTGTACAGATGGGAAACTTGGACTAACAGCAATCTTCAGAAAAGAATTGAAGGGAGAAAAAAAAAAAAAAGAAGAAAATAATTTGTTTATACCGAGTTGCAGCATTAAGGGAAGGCTGAACCTGATATGGGTCTGGCCTGATATGGGTAACTTTGCCACAGAAACTGCCTGGAGTAAGAACACTGGAGAGTTCAGTCATCCACACATTTTGGGGACAGGTGCTGATAAGATGGGACAAGGGAATTCCTCATACTTGGGCTTTCTACTTAGCTTTGCTTATTTATAGCTAAATGAGACAGGCCTCTGCTCAGAAAACAATTAATTTGCATCTGGTCTGAAAACTCCCAAATGAAGTTTCTTCACAAGCCAGTTTAGAAGAACTAAAGTTCTGCCTTGAAAATAAAGTTCCTAATATGAAATTATTTGGTACTCAAATTCTGCTTCATGTTTTTGCTCGATTCCTCTGTAGACACTGAGGGAACACACATCAGAACTTCCAAAAAAGTTATCTGCCTACATCCCTACCTACTAAGTTCTCTATTTTCCTAGTCTCTTAAGTGAACTGAAGTTTTGCCATTAACTCAGTGGGAGTGGAACTGGTTCCATTGTTGAATGGCTTTCAATGGTGGGTTCTTTGTTATGGAAACACCAAGCAAATAAATAAACACACATGTGATGATGAACCAAATTGGCATCCATGTCCTAAACTAGCAGTATTATGAACATGCTACAACACAAAGAAGCTCTGCAACAGACAGCAAGTCATGAAACAGGAATTACCGTGACAGTCAGGGTGGCAATCCTCTGTTGGCAAAATGGATACACAAGAGACACCATTACCAGAGTTGAACAAGAATGGAAATTATTCTGCTTGCTACGACTATCACCTCCTTTACAAAACCTGTGCTGTATCTGGGAGGCACCATGCCTCTAAAAAGCCAGAAGAAAACCCATGTTGTTTTTAACTTCTGGTTTTGTACTAGCTGCTTGGCTTCTACGGAAACCAGGATTTTACAGAGGTGAAAACTACAAGTTCTTGTACAATTGAAGGGATCAAATAAATTATGACAAAATATCAAAATCAGAACAAAAGTCTTCCAAAAGGTTTTTAAAACAATTTTAAGAACACAGAATGAGTTGATGTCTTCAGCTGACTAAAGGACTTGCCCTGTGTTTTTCAATCTCCATAGGTTTTTGCACCAATATTTAACTAATAATACAACTCCTATCGTGGAGAGAGAACATTACTTTTCAGATAAAAATGCAGATATGCAAAATAGTTAAGTTCTAAATCCAGAACTGCTGTCCACAAACCCACCTATATATTCTAATTTTGCTTTAAATGTTTGGACAGACAAAAGATATTTCCATCGTGGAAGGAGGCAAAATATCTTGACCTGTCACTATTTGTTTTCCAAAGAAGAAACTAAAAGCAAGTGAAAAAGTTTTTTAAACTATTTAAATTGCTTGCCTATGTTTTTAAACACAGTAAATTTCCACAATACTGCTGCTTGCTCATGGTTTCCTGTTGCCTGTGAAGAATCTACTGGCCTACATGAAATATTTAGTTTTCTAATTGTTTTCCTATGTTCAAAGGTTTTCAGATCTGTTTTAAGCTTTAACATAATCTTCATTTGCCAGTGCAACAATACATACTGTTGTCAAGAATCTGGAACCTGCTCAATACAAAGCACTTGAAAAATGAAGTTCTCTAACACATGGCTTTAATATATCGATGCCCTTTGCGTTTTAATACATTAATGGAAATATAGCAAGAACTTTAAAAATACTGAAAAATTCAGTTTATCTAGATATGAAATCTTAAAATAACCATTGGAATTTGATGTTTGCATGTTCACACTAGTAGGTTCCTTTTCAGAAACATATTCAGATATTAATATCTGATTCTGTAGTCCATACAAAGGTTGAACTTTTGCAGCTACTGTCTCTTGCCTTAGGAAATTCTGCAGAATGGATCTAAAGAACAATGTTGACCGAGACAGGAATTTTGTATCTGGTCCTGCAGATACAAAAGGAGTCTTGTGTGAACTGTGATGGTAATTTTAAGATCACGGTTTTCAGTGCTGATGGAGTAAGGCATTTTATTCTCCACTGACACATGAGATTGAGTAGGAAGCACAGGCACAGTAACTAAAGTGTTCTGAAGCTTCTAGGGTGCTTGATGATTTATTACTAAATTCTAAAAAAATAGACAGGCAGCCTAGATCTTGCAAACTCTTGTCAACTTCTTAAATCAGCAGGCCAAATTCTGTGCAAGTTCACAGCTCAGTTCTGAGCACTGAAAGACCTCATTTGTTTCTATGGGAGAGCTGCAAATCTCAGAGACCCTAAGAATTTGGCACCAGGAGACTTAGGTGCTTGCCATCTGAAAGGACTGAGCTGGATTTGGCAAGGATATTGCCGACTGATCCTATATAACCTTACTTACACCATCCTTGGACGGTCATTCCCGTTAATATCAATTGTTTGTTACCCTGGATCAGTAGGTGATGACATTTGAAATGATTTACAATGGGATAAGGGTCTCCTAATACGTTTCAACCACTGCAATGGGCCTTAGTCCCTTTTTAAGACTTCTTTTCTCGATGCAGCTTTTCTGAGGGATCTTGGAAGTAACACTGATGCCAGAGTTAAGATTCAAAGGCAGAATAGAGGGGATACAGGGCCTGACAGAGCTGTGTCTGGTAACATACAGCATCAATTTCAGGCTACTTTAGGCATCTAACTCAGAACGACTTAAAAGACTGACAGCTGAGTGTTTGAATTCCCTTAAAAGCAAGCCAAATGAGGCAGATCTAATTCAGAGCCTCACACATGCCTATGTAGACTTCCTGACAGACACCACTCACAAAGAGTGGACCTAGCCTTAACAACATACAGGCTTTTAGATTTTAGTAAAGGCAGTGAGGTTTTGGGTTGGTTTTTTTTCCTCATTTTTCAAAAGAGTCTTGAACACCAAATGACTGGCCAGACATCTATCCACTCCCACTACGTAAATGCAAGGCAAAAAAGCTCAGTAGCTTCAGTGAGAAAATGTTCAGCTGCACAATGAGCCAAATTTGGTCTTGAGTTGCACATAAGCAAGCCATTCACTTGGTAGAGTTACACTGCACATAATTTGCATCTGAGTATGCTGCAGTGTAAATCACGTTGACTGCAATGACATATGTCAACTCGGTACTTTGCTTTTATGCAAACACTCATTCATTCTTTTTGTAACCCCACTTTAATCCTCCACACTTTTCTGCACACCAGTCAAAATAAGTTTTCTGGAAATGAATAAGCAGGAAGATCGGTGCTTGGTCTATTTAATGTACTCGAGTTGCTGATTGAATCCACAGCTTGCTAATGGAACCACATTATATGGTTTCCAAATCTCAAGTATTCTGCTCTTTGCATTTTATAGGAAGAAGAGGAGGAAAAAAAGAAATGTCAATATTATACTCCATGAACTGAAAAGCAGACACTTCTCTTGAAGCTATGCATGTGGTTTATTACATGAATTCAGCACTAAGCATCGGAGCCAGCAATGAATCAGCTTTATCCTCATTAGATGATGTCAGTGTTCTCCAGGGGAAATGAAACTAATTCCCTCAGCTAAACTGTATCAAGGAAACATTTTGTCTAACACCGAACAGAAAACCTGGTTTCCAAACATAGTAAGAGATTCCTGATTAATAAGCCCAGTAAATCTTTGCACACAAAATGGTTTCAAAGTCTATACAAAAGAGAAATACAGTGCTGTCAGACTGCTTTTTCCCAGACCAGATTAAGCCACTCCAGCCTTGTTTGCATACCTGCAGAGCTTCATGGATATTGCCATTATAATCAATTATCTCTGTTGCACCTTGATCACCCTTCTGTCCAGGTGGTCCCTGTAAGACATTTTCCACAAGAATTGTGAAACACCTGCCAAAGACTACTTAGACATTTTACTACTGAACCATGCTTTGACTTGATTGTGCAGTTTTGGAATCTTGTACTTATAATAACTACAAACCACAAAAGGCATCATTACATTAAAGATTGCTTTTCAAAGAAAAGATTTATTTATTATTTTTAAAGATAAACATAAACAAGCAAATCACCACACAGTGACTTGTGCTGCAGTGGAAAGGCAGATTTATTATACTTCTGAGGTCAAATATTTAAGCAGTTCCTACACTCCAGTTCTCCATTGGCTGTGAACCATGTCAGAACAATCTGGCATGTAGCATCCTGCCCACAAACTGTGAAGAGGAGACTGCTTCAAATAGTAGCAAGGGCTGTTATTCATATTAAAGGACAATTAGCAACACATGTCCCACCAATATTGTGCCCAGTTTCACCAGTTTAACTGGAGTTGCTGCTATGATTTCTATTCAGTGTGGCCTGAATCTAAGAGTACAAAACAAACAGTTGAAAGGAGGAGACTTACTTGTGGACCTGCAGATCCTGGGTCACCTCTGTCACCTGTATCACCCTATGTAAAAATGACATTTGAAAACAGATATGCCATTTGACAATATATCAGGTAGCTCTTCCCTTTTGAATATGTTTACCTTAAATAAAATGGTTTGAAAGACAGAATGTGGATCCTAATTAAAGGAAAAATTCCTTCAGAATCTATGTAGTGGTGGAGTGGACAACAATGCATTTGGTTCAATGTGAATTGTTACAGAGATCTATATTGGTCTGGAATATGAAATCCCAAAGGATCAATAAAAGACAGATTACCAATGAAGTAATTTGTGTAACTTCCCTGCTCTTAATGGTGCTAACACCAAAAGCTTTTAGAGAAGGCAAAATGAAATCATTCAGTCTGTTTCAAAGTGTCTAAACTTTCCTTTCTGTAAACAAGACTCTGTGAACTTTCTGAACTTCCCTGCTCTGAGGGGTTGTTTCCTGCACAAACACATCACTGTTGGCATTAGAATTGCTTTACTCTCTTACTGCAACAGGGTGATGATCTTTGTCATCTTGCATGCATGTCTTCCTGGCTATTAGTGATGTGTTTCAAGTGATGGAGGGAATTTCAAACCTGTATGCATTCATAATTCACCATTCAGTGACTACAGTTCCTTTCATTTTGCAGTCACTCTCATAGCAAGATCTTAGGTTTTTACATTGCCCAAAGTCAATTTTGGTAAGAATTGTAACTTTTGCTCCTGTTGAGATCTATAAAACTTTGGTACAGCTCAGGGAAGAATGATTAGTTCACCATTGGGAATAGAAAACATAGAAAACAGAAAACTTTCATGGGGGTAATGAAGAAATATGAAGAGAAGGCTGGTGGCAGGACAATCAAGGTTGTGCCATCTGCCTTCTTTTCAGTGTTGCCTTGCAGCTGGTGAACATGTCATTGGAATTGTTAAAAAACCCAAGTTCCCAGTCACTAGACTGAATTCTATGGGCCAGATTCTCAAGACAGTAAAATGAAAATCCTTTTATAGTAAAAAGGGAATTTAAAGGGTTAGTTTTATCTTTTTGATTTGTAGGCAAATGAATGGTTGTTTTACTCTTCTACTCCCACTCTGATGCTTTAATCCCCTCAGCTCCCTCATTTTCCAATGTTTGTTTCTGGTGAGAATAAATAAGTGGCACTTACTTAGTCATATCCTTAAGCACTGTGAAAGAGCTCTTCAAGGACCTTACAAGTACTGCAAACAGTATCTCACCAGCCTACATTGTCTTCTCATCTTTATTCTGAGAGTAGACTCAATAATTGCCTAAACAAATCTATTTTCATTTTGCTTTGACTCCATAATGTAACATGAAGGAATCCTGTGAGCACAGTATTTGCACAGTGGATGAAGTAATGGAAGAGTATGCATTTTATCTTTCTCTACATGTATGTGCATCAATTACATCATACAGACATGTGTGGGTGGATGGATGGGTAAAATCAAAGTACTGTTTTAAGCAGGTAAAACTGTAACCTAACCTAGAAGTTTTGCCTTTGTAGGACTTCTGGTCTTCACATCTCATCCTGCAGTACATGGATTACCACTGATTTCTAATTCACCAAAGTGTGGATCCCCAAAATTATCACAAAAATCAATTAAATCTCCATGGGCAACATCAGGTGTTGGCTCCTGGCATGTGGGAGGACTAACTCATATCAATTAGGCAGAGAGAAACCAATTTGCATAGGGGAAGCCAGAGCAGAGTGGAATAGGTGTCATAACAGAAAAAGAACTAGAACCACAGTGTTTAAAACACAAAGGATTCAGCTCCAACATCTCAAGCTGCAAGTCAGAAAGTTTCACTTATAAAGAACACTGCAAACTGTTACAGGTTCTTTCAAAGAGATAAGTGAAGCTTCTATGAACTGTTACATGTAATTTATCCTAAAAATCGTTGTGCTAATTACACACTAAAGCCAGTTTCTTTTCTACTAACCTTTGACCCTTTTGGGCCTCTAGATCCAGGTTCACCTGTTTTCCCCTGTTTGAAGGAAGGTATATAGAAGAAAAATGACAGAGAAATGAGAATGCAGAGAAAAAAAGAAATTAGTAATGACTAACTATAGGATGGAACAGTAGAAACACTTAATTTTTTTATGATCAAGATAATGAATCTACAAAAGCATCAAGTTTAATAGTACCTATATGAGATACATTCTTTAACACCAGCATGCAAAGGACACAGATTCCATCCTTTCAAAGGAAAAGTAGTATTTGTGTTAGTAAGGAGTAGGCACAATTAACAATGGTTTGCAGGAATGACCTATGTCCTTCCATAGCTCCTGAAAAATGACAGCTAAGGCAGAGAAGCTAGTTAAATATCCTAAAATAAAGGGGTTAAAATAAAGAATTACCACATCTTCTTTTCCCCATAGTTCAAGTGAATAGAAACTATCTAGGCAAGTGGCACAGAATTTGTTTTATGGTTTCCAAGGTGCATTAGAAAAAGAAAACTTGGTGGTATTGGCACAATTGAAAATATGAAGACAATGCTAAAGCGTAGTTAGAACGATCTCTTTCTTACAGAGTTAGAAACAGTATGCAAAATGGATTTTCTCTGCATTCAGTAGCTACACTGGTCAAAGTGTTCAGACTTTGATGATGAAAGTTAGGGACTGGGAGGTCAGGACTTTAGCTGGAATGAATTAGGCCAGCTCCATGACAGTGTGTGTAGGTAGTGTCTTTACTCTGTAGACCAAACAAGAGGCCATTCAGACTGCAGTTCCACAGCTGTGAACACAAAACCGCCATTGTCTTTTGGACTGAACTAGAGTATTTGACAGCATCTACACTTAAAAGCTCACTTACCAAGTTTTAGTTCTATTTTTCAGCAGAACGAGATGCATTTATAGGTGTAAAACTGACAAAACATTTCCAGTGTAAGACTGAACTGACCTTTGGTCCAGGCATTCCAGGTTCACCTCGCTCACCCTTCCCAATAGGGCCTGCCTCTCCTCTGTCACCCTGTTGAAATAGATATAGATATGTCTTCAACAGTCTTTGACAGTCTTCAACACACCACCAACTTAGCATGACCAAAGGAGACAAATCATCAAAAGGAAATATTTTTCAGCTTCATCTGTGACAGTCTTCTTAAAGGCAAAAAAAAGTGGGCTTCAAAATGGAAAGGGGATTGTAAGGGGTTTTATACCCATTCCCCCTCCCTCCCCCCCCCATTTTGAAAGGACTGGAATAAAGATTCCCAAATTATGAGATTGATTGTAGGATTCATAATGTTTTAACTAAACAAAGGAAGAACTAAAAATAAAAAGAACCACATTTAGTGGCTCTATATTTTCAGAGCCTGGTTTTGTAGTATCAGAGTTGTAATATCTATACACATTTTCAAGCTTTAAAAAAAATATAAATTACGAAAATATAATTCCTTCAGTCATGCATCTTCTGTCTCAAATGTAATTTGGGGGATGTTAACCCGAACAAAGGCAATGGATGTACTTATTTGAGGGCATCAATACAGAGATACATATCCTAACACTGGTCCATGAGCTGTAACATCTGCCTTCACATTGTTTGAGGGCATCAGTACAGAGATACATATCCTAGCACTGGTCCATGAGCTGTAACATCTGCCTGCACATTGTTTGAGGGCATCAGTACAGAGATACATATCCTAGCACTGGTCCATGAGCTGTAACATCTGCCTTCACATTGTTTGAGGGCATCAGTACAGAGAAACATATCCTAGCACTGTCCATGAATTATGACTTTCCACATTTTCCTCCATTAGTACAATTTCAGTCTTTGCTACATGCTGAGGAAGTTGAATTTGACACTGGCTCTAAGGGTTCTGCACCAGAGTGTTGGACAATTACCCTTACCTTTGTTCCTGGTAGCCCTGGCAACCCAGGTTCTCCTTGTGGACCAATGAAACCTGGCTCACCCTTTAAAAGCACAATATGAGAGGAAAGGCAGATTATTTGTTTGACAGTATGTAATTACAGTAGCACAAGTTTCTTTTGGATATCTTTTCCTAGTATTGCTTACAGCTCTCCAGCTGTGACACAACAGTTATCCAGAGACACTTTTCATCAGGGGCAACTTTCATCAGCATAAATGCTTGTAGCAAGCCATCACACAGCACATGAAATGCAAACAAGGCAGAAGGTGTCCAACACAGTTTTATGAGGTTAAGGGCTGTTAATATACAACCTGGACTATAATATATCAAACTAATATCTGAAGGCAGGAGAGGACTTCTGAATGATTCCTAAATGTCAAAAGGCACAGTTCACATCAGTCATATGTGATAAGGCAGTTTCCTATTGTAACAAGTAAATAGGTGGGCAGCCAGAGTAAGGGTATGACAAAGCAATGACAAACAGAGAGCCAGATGGTACCGTTGCAGGGTGTTTTCAAGGGAGGTGCTTTGCTGCATCACCCTCTAAAATGAGATCAAAAGCATTCTCCTTTCAAGTCAGAGGCTCCCTGCACCATGGTACTCTCCCTCCTCATTCTGCACCTGGATAATTCTCTGGCTGTGAACAGCTGGAGAGAGCCTCAGCTCTCCTCATTCCCTGTGTTCTGGCCCCCTTCCTGCCCATTTGTTTGTATCAACACAACAGACAAGGAGTCAAGCTGAGCTGCAGCAGACATAGCATTAAGCAAGGAGTATGGGTGTATTTTATTACCCATCTCCACACCTGAAGGGGGATAATGGGAAATTAATAAGCCATATGTTTTCCTTCACAAACTCTCCTCAACAAGGTTTCCTGCTATTTAATCCTGCATTTTTTCACATAGAGGAGATATATTGACAAGCTATTGCTAATTTTAAAAATCAGTAGTGTCAGCTAATTAATAAAGATATATGTATTACCCTTTTAACAATATCACTGAACTTAATGATTAAAAATTACCCATAAAACGCCTCTTTAAATAGCTAAAGGACATGTGTCATAATCCTGTGTTGATAGAATTGTAGAGACAGTGAATACATGCAGTTGAATAATGCAGCTTCTGTCCCTGTAGAAATACAGGCATGTTGCATGAGGTGCTCAAATTAGGAAGTGTTCTTGCACTTTCACCTGTGCCCTCACTAGCAATCCATCATTAACAGTTCAAAGCTAGGAAGGTTTCTAGCAAACCTGCAACCAGAGAAATCTCTCCTCCTGTGGCTGTATCAAAGACCAGAGCAAACTTTCAGTGACCTCAATTCAGATTATCAAAAAAACACAACTAAATGTGTTTTCTTCCATGAAGTTCCAGCTGACAATTGTTCAAGATTGGATTACTAAGGAATAAACTAAACCAAACATGTCACAGAGAAACGGAGAGGTTTGCTGCCATAGGAAAATAACCTTAGAGTTTATATAAATCTCTGTACTGGTGCACACCAACAAGGGTAACAAAAGTTTTTCATTGCAAGAACAATGCAGCTTCAGTCATTTATTTTAGAACAAAAAGGCACTTGATAACCCCAGATTGCTCCAATACTGAATTTACCAGGACTAATTTCTTGGCCAGCTATTTATGACTCCAGGAAGAACAAACATGCAGTGACAACATGATTCAATCTTTTCAGTGGTGAAGCTTGGAAGTGTCATTACAGTATCACAGTCTCACAGTATATCAGAGGTTGGAAGGGACCTCAAGAGATCATCAGGTCCAACCCCCCTGCCAGAGCAGGATCACTTCGGATAGTCTGCACTGGAACGTATCCAGGTGGGTTTTGAAAGTCTCCAGAGAAGGAGACTCCACAACCTCCCTGGGGATCCTGTTCCAGTGCTCTGTCACCTTCACTGTAAGGAAGTTTCTCCTCATGTTGAGGTGAAATCTTCTGTGTTCTACTTTGAACCCATTGTTCCTTGTCTTATCACTGTGAACCACCGAAAAGACACTTTTCACTTGAAACCCACCCCTCAGATATATATAGACATTGATGAGATCCCCTCTCAGTCTTTTCAAGACTAAATAGCCCCAGGGATCTCTGTCTCTCTTCATAGGGGAGATGCTCAAGTCACCTAATCATCCTTGTGGCTCTCCATTCGATTCTCTCCAGCAGGACTCTATCTCTCTTAAACCAGACATTCTATTAATATACAGCTTTTCAGTCACATCCTCACACTTAGTTCAGGAGTGTTCCAGTTTCATACCACAAGAAAAGTTCCAGAGAAAGTCCAGGAAGATGTCCTACCTTCCCCTTAAACCTCTAAAGAGATGAGAAGAAGGTGCTTTGCTAGTGGAATAGATAATGGAAGAAGATGGTGACTGAATTAGCCCAAGTAGGATACAGATCTGAAGGCACAGAGCTTTGAAACATTAAGTATGGAGCAGAAGAAGTGGAGTGTCAGTAGGGACTAGAAACTGACTGGCTGAGCAGCAGCTCTGCTGAGCAAGATATGGCAGTTTTGGTGGATCTCAAGCTGAATGTAATCCAACAGTGCTCTCTTGCCATGCATGAAACAAATTGCAGTAGTTAAAATCTGGCTACATGAGCAACTGGCTACATCAACAACTTCACTACAACTTCTTACAGTAAACCCAAACTTTTATTGAGCAAGAATCTTTTACAAACCTCTTTGCCTACCAAGGTGAAGGCAGGGAGCACAAATTCTGGGAAGAGGAGTTATACAGGTCAATTTTGAAAGAAGAGTAAGGATCTAGCCTATTCAGAACACTGCTTGTCAGCTGCCTAGAAAGCCATCAGCAAGTGATGGCTGTTTGTGCATTTCAGTTGAACCCTTTGGCATAGTAAAGAAATCAGTGCTTAGAAACCACCACAGTGCACAGGAAGTCAACAAGATGGATTTCAGCATTCAAACTTCATCTGCTGTTAAGGCTTGGAGCAATTTGTATCAATCATACAGCACAGGCAACTCAGTAGTTAAAAAAAAACAACAAGCCTGTGAACTGCTTTCAGTTTGCAGGAGTGATTTTTTTATGCTTTTAAGAATAATTTTTAATGGCTTGGTATGTTAGTAATTTAAAAGACTAAGAGACTGTTTCTTTGTGTGCTCATTTTCACCCTCAAATGTTTGTCAGCTGTTGAAACATTAGTGGGTCACACAGCAAATGATGTACTACTGTTCACAAACCTTGTTAATGGGCATTTTCAGCTCTTTGCATAAATTGTCTGAAACAGAAAAGGGCCCTATAATGGCATGCTGTGCAACCAGCATAGTGTGAGCTCCATCACAATCTAACAGAAAAAAAGCCACCTTGTAATTTACTTTACAAGACACTCAAATTTTTATAAGGATTATTATCTAGACATATTCATAAGTGGTTTTCATGAAGCTCTAACCTATTATGGGCTGAGGCAGAGTCTAGCTTAGGTATTAGAGGTTAGCCCTAAGACACACTATTTGCTGCCACTGTCTTAACTTTTATAGAATTGGCTAAAACTTGGGCTGAAGATGCAACAGTTGAAATGCCATTTGCAATACTAATTGCTGTTTTAAACATCACTGATTTGGCAAAGGTTTATTAACAATCTAGTTCTAACACCGTATTCCATTACAATCAGCCTTCATTTCCAGCTAGGACACACACCACCACCATTATTTCAAACTTTGTTCTCACAGACAGGTCTAGTCCAGTTCTAGTGCCTGAAATACACATCTTGATGCTGATACCAGCAACCAGCAGAGAACAAGAGTTGTTGGACACACTGTTTCCCCACAGAAGGTTCTGCTTCCTATAATTCTTCCAACGAATGCAAAACATTTTCCAGACCAGATCAGTGTTTGCCCCAAAACAAAATCTGTGCTGCAGAAAAGAGCCCAAATGAAATACACATCCTTTCATTGTTGAAATTATTGTTTTATTACAACAAATGAAAGTATTTGAAGCCATACATAAGTTTTTTCCTTATTGCTAAAGTCATAAAAGAAATGTCCCAGTTATTCCCTTTATGAATATAAACTATGCATGAGCTCCTGAATTATTTTTTTTAGGTCTCATGACCACCTTACTATTTTTCTTCTACATCAGATGATTGTATGTTTTTCTCTGTGCTGCAGAAATGAGATGAAGCCAAACTTTAAACCAAGAATTTCCAAGGAATAACATAATTTCAATCCTTATATAGTACACCAGAGAAGTATAAATGTCATCCTGTCACCTTTATTCACATAGTTCATTGATCCTAAGTATTTTACTAAATGTCTGCCCCAGTGCTGGGCCCAGGGGTAGTTCTGTGCCTCCAGGGCTGACTGGCAGGTCTGCCATGGAGCCAGGACACACACACCTTTTCTTGGACTTCACTTATCAGTCTGAATGCATAAAGGTCAGGACTCCTGCGTGCATGCCTCTGTGTTGGGAAACCATGCCAAAGCATCCAGAATTTCTGTGGAGGATTCTGGTAATGTGGGTCCACCTCATAGTTTCCATACACTGAAAACCTAGCTGTGTGAGCTGTGGGGAGAACCCTGACATCTTCCAACACACAACTTGAAGGGCAGGCTTGGAGCTTCCAAACAGCTGCTGTAGGTCTAGCGGTTCTCTAAAACTTCCTGCATCTGGCATGGGGCAAGCCTGCAAACTCCTGAGGAATCACAGACCTTGGAAGAGCCGACAGCCTCCTTTCTACCAAGCACTGATGGAAGGGTCCTCATTGCAATCACATCAAGAGACAATGGTATGCTTATTTTAAATGTTACCCTGACACACTCATAGGCAAATAAAATAAAAACATTATGATGTTCTTCCCTTTCCTAACTCTACTGAAAGCATCATGCAAAGCTGGGGATATGTAGAAGAGCTAGCAACAAAATCCCCAAACCCAGAGGCAAGGCAATTTGAAGAGTAACTATGAAGTTATAATAAAAGTGATTTGGTTCACATGTCCCTGTGTTGATTTTCCACAAACTGCCATCTGCTGCCCCCAGACATTGTTTCTGAGATGGCTGTTAAACAAAATAATGCAACTTTTCCACTTTTGAGAGGAGTAAGGGCCAAATTCTTGGGAGTATGGAACAGAGAGCCCACAGCAATGGAAGCCCTGCTCACTCGCGCCCTGTTTGTTTCTGCAGAACTCAGTTCCAGTGGAGCAATTTCTCAGGAACTCCGCTGCCCTTAGGCTAAACAAGTCAGAGGGAACAGCACCTTATCCTTTCTCCCTGGGAAGGGCATTAAAAGCTCTTTTTATATAGCCTGATGTTCATGAGAATTTTGCTCTCAGGAGGACTACAGTATTCATCTCACAAGAAGGAAATGAGCAAGGTGAAAGGAAATCTGATAAAACCCCCTAACCCTGTTTTATAAGGTCTCAGTTAAGGCTTTTCATACCAGTTCAGAATTGGCTCCAGAAATGGGTGGTTAAAACAGGTTGTCTGGCTCACTCATCACATTTGAAACAATATCTTTAGTCCCTAATCAGTCTCTAAACTTAGAAAAACAATTCTGGTTTAGAATTTCCAAATGCTAAAGGCTAGAGCCTTTATGATTCATTCAGAGAAGCAAAACCTTACAACCTGGCTAAAACCCTGAAACCTCACGAGGAGTCCTACTTTTGTAGTACATTTATTGCTTTTTAGTGAGTGTAATTTTCTCAGTGCTTCTAAGTTCTGCCTGCTTAGAAGGTATATGCTGTTTTGGAAGGGTGCTAAGAGAACCAGTAATAAACCTGATGAATTTTGCATGCATTAATCATATCAGGGACTGCTCACTTAAAAGCTAATTATAATTCAAGTCAGCATTGAGGATTAGAATAAAAACACTTGTTGTGATAGGTGCCTCATTGTTAATTCTTTGCAATGGCTGAATAGCTAAATAATGAAGAATCTGCCCCCAAACTGTTTCCTTTAGAAAACAGATCACAGAATTATAGGAGCTGGAAGGGACCTCTGGAGAGCATGTAGCCCAAACCCCCCATGCTAGAACAGCTTCATCTAGAGCAGGTTGCACAGAATGGCTTCCAGGCAGGTTTTGGATGACTCCAGAGATGGTGACTCTACTTCTCTGAGTAGCCTGTTGCAGTACTCTGTCACCCTCAACATAAAGAAGTTCCACCTCACATTTAGGTGGAACTTTCTGTGTTCATGTTTGTGGCTGTTACCTCTCATCCTGTCACTGGGTACCACTGCCCCCATCCTCCTGATGCTCACCCTTGAAGTATTTATAAGCATTGACAAGATCTCCCCTCAAGTCTTCCCTCCTCCAAGCTAAATAGCTCCAAGTCCCTTAGCCTTGCTTCTTAAGAAAGATGTTCTAGTCCCTTATTTGTCTTCCTAGCCCTTTGCTGTACCCTCTCAAGCTGTTCCCTGTTCATGATGGGGAGCCCAGATGACAAATATAAGGAACTTCTGCTACTGACCTGAAAGATAAAGAACTTTTTCTGCATGCACTCATTTCTGATCATCTAAAATTGTGTATTTATGGCATAGAAATAATTTCAGATGATTGATGTGAAGTCTTCTTAGAGGATGGCAAATATTTGATTTCTGAGTACAGAATACTATTTGGACTTTAAAATTATTCATCTGTTTCAAAACTTGGGATATAGATTGGCTTTTTTTTAATGTTTGTTTCGGTTTTGTTTTTTTAATTTTTTTTAAACAAAGAAAAATTAAACTATGATATAAAATAGGTGCTGTGAAATAGATCCTTATAAGCTCAGCCTTCCAACTAGTAATAGCTTTAGAGGAAACATCCTGTGTTTCAGTTACTTATGTTTTAGCCTTTTCCAATAAAGAAAATGAGAGCTTTCATGATTTGAAGGATATAGTTTCTGACAAATTAATAAGAACTGCCCCAGTAAATGTTTCTGACGTGCATACCACCCAACGGTAATGATGATTTCATTTTCTGGCCTTGATTCTCGGAATTAGATATGGGAAATTACATGTCTACCCTATGCAAATGATTACTGCCATAACATATGGAAACTAGACAGCTAGAAATGATGGAGCAAAGCTAGATATGTAACTCCATACAAACAGGTATATACTTGTATATATATTTCCATTCTGAAAACTGAATATTGAAAATTAATTGCGTAGCTGCATAGCATAATTTGTTATTTTATGATTTACCTACCCCTGCATAGAGCTGCTTCTGAAAACCAACCCTTCAAGTGCAGGTACTAAAGTCCTATTATTTTTTAGATCCGCTTCCATTTTCAACTAGATCATGCATCCTTATAGTCTACCTTTCAGTATTTGACCTATACTATGCTGCACATCCTCTGCTCAGACAGATGACCCACTCCTAAGAACACTGAGCGATGACAGGTTGGAAATTAGTTCACCCTTGAATGTTTCAAAATATGTATCAGCTAAGCCAAGTGAATATCAGGGAGAAACTTTCATTTCTATGAAGCAGAGCTGAATTCCTACAGTTTTCAGTTGCTGCAATTAACCTTTTCAGCACATTTCTGTATCAAGGATTTGGAGATGTCTGTCACAAGGTCACCTGGTCCCTTCCAGCCTTTGAGTTCAGGCCAGAAATAGTTCTGAGTATGGTAACCTATGGGGTAAAGATGAACTGAAGCCTGGGCAAGAATATACTAGCCCTGGAGAAAAAGGAAAGTAAAAGATCTAGGCCCTGCAGGTTTCCTGGTAATAATTGCTAACAAGGGGGAAAAAAGCAAACAGTAATAATGGAAATATGGAAAAGGAAAATGCATTAGGAAAATGTTCTCAGCCCCTAAGAACTCCTGGGGAAAAAACAGGGGTTTGAAGAACTTTCCTATAGGTGATGCCTGGTGTTAACTCTGAAGTTCAATGCTTGTAACTACCATTTACTTTAGATTTTCTTTCATTTTGTCACCAGGTGACAAGAGCAACATCTAAACACATGAGATTCAACATCAACTGCTATATTTTCTAAAGGAGTTTAAGTGGGAGACTAACTTCTATGTGTACAGGTTGAAAATTCTGCCTCTTTATCTCTGAAAGTGTTCTTTTGTAACAGAACTCACTGGGAGTAAGAAGTAACAGCTCTTCTAGAGCTAAAAAATGAGTTCTGTGCAGCATCATGTTTTTCAGTACTTACATGGGATTAGGAAAGTCATAGGATAAAATGAAAATCAATACAGAACAGATGAAAATTAGAACTGGTTTTCCTTTTATAAAAACAAAAATCCCCATGAAGCCAATTCCCATATCCTTATCCAGGTTCTTCTGAAACCTTGCTCAGGCAGAGTCCCAGGGAAGTCAATCCACAGTAACTGTATAAAAGGACACAAGATGCTGCATAAAGGAAAGTTGACTGAATCAGGATTTGAAAACACAAAAAACTTCCCCTACTTCCCAAAATCAGAAGGGCTAATCAGCCTTTCTTTTCTCATGCCATATCATTCAACAACATCACAGAACAAAAACTTGATTGCACTCACAAGCTTTGTTTCAGTATTTGTTTTAAAAACAGAGAGAGAAATGCCAGAAATGCTGAAGAAAAAAGCCAGATCTTGCATAAGATCTTGCTGCTACTGAGAAGAGGCTTGTGTTCTGTGAAAGCTTCCCAATGCAGTGTGAAGTAGAGGACTGCAGTACTTCAACACCATAAAAGTCAAGACAAAGGATTTGGGAGATGTCTGACATTACAGTGGGTAAGGGTATGCACAATTGCCATTAGAGCAAGAGAGTGCTGCTTTGTAGGTATCATCTCATGGAAGTGATGAGATAAACCAGGTCTATCAAGTATGCTTCACAGAAGGTATCAGGCATCTGCCTGGAGTCAGTTGGGGGATATCCGAGCGATGAGTTAATATTCTGTGTTTAGGTGCCTTACTTGCTTCCTAAGTGACATGGTGGAACACATTCAAGGGCTCATTAAGTTTCTAGCCATTCCTAAACAGCAACAGGTGCTTGAGAAACGTTTCTCCAGCATGTCACAGACAGCTTCATCACTGTCTTGGAAATAACTGACCGCGCTTGTGTTTCCTCCGTGGCACCAACTGACAATGAGGAGACAACAAAAAGGAACAGGAAGAACTCTCAAAGTGTCTACATGTGCATAGCGAATGGGTTGAGAAAAGCAAGTAATAAAAGACCCTGCTTCATACTCTGAATTCAGATATGATACTTGCATGTCCATCCAATGTTGCTGTTCATTCAGGCTCAAATATCACATTCAGCCAAGCTCTAACAGGTTCCTGGGAACATTGATTAACTAGTTGAAATGGCATTAGAAGAAGCTGAAGCTTCCCCAGTGATTTAAATGTATTAATCCTTTAAGTAGTTTGAGTACATGTTCAAGCATATGGAACTGAATGCCTTGGAAAGTTTCTTCTGCCATGAGGAAATGTATCTGGAAAGATATGGTCCACTGCCTGGCATGTCATTTACGTTTTCACAGGCTGGCCTAGCATTTGTAAAGAGTACTGTGTATGTCCACAGTTACCTAACCATCTCTTAACGCAGCCAGCCACTGTGCAGAGACTCATTCACAAGAAAGCAAATTTGTGGCTTATTTAGCAGATTTAAAGAAAAGGAGACTTCAAATCCTTATACAATAGTCAAAGGGCAAATACTTAAGACCAGAACTACATCCAAGAGGTTCCTATTCATAGAATATCCCTGTATCTTCATCTTTTCTTCACATGGACATAGTAGAAGATATCAAAGGAAATTTCAAATTCAGGCAACATGCAGTCGTCTCTTGCATTTTTTCTCATCTGTCTTGAAGATGTCCCAACACAACAGTCTATCAACACCAACAACTCCAAAGGTGTTAGAATATAAGAGCTCTGTAAACATGATCCTCAAAAAACTAGATTGTTCATTTGAAATCACGTGGGTGATCAAGTGGGGAGGGACTGTTTACAAAGCAGTAACAGTAGGACAAGGGGAAATGGCTTTAAACTAGAGCAGGATAGATTTAGATAGGATATTAGGATTCTTCCATGAGGGTGGTGGAACACTGGAATATACAAAGGCCTTGAATCAAAGAGCACTCTTCCTGTAAGTCTGATGTGACCAGATCTGCTTTGTTCCCTTCTAGGCACGTTTTGCTAGCTTGTTGTCACCATTTAGGGATGCATCTAGCTACCTCTATCCAGAATTTCACTAGATGGAATTTCTTCACTGAATCACTACTAGTCTCTTTGTAGAATAAGATTTTAGTAGAAGCTAGAATTCTCCTAAAGGCTTAATACTTGACCACATCATTCCATCTTATTGTGCAGGCAGCTGTACTGTTTTTCCACCATACCCACTGAATTCCAAAACAAATTTTCACTGAGCAAAACTCCCACACTTCATCTATTTTTCACTTCACATCTTGCTTTTCAGGTGAATCTGAAAGATGTCCTTCTGAGCCATTTTTTCCACCAATAAATAAAGCTTAACAGCACTAATTTTCCCAGAGTAGAGACTCAGATTTAGAGTTACTTTTTTTTTTTTTTTTAATGTACTTGCTGAAGTTATGGATGGACATTCATGGTCTGCATGAACATGGTATTTTCAGGTGCTACAGCAAACAAACTATTATGCATGTTCAATTCTTCCCATAATTCACTAGTAACATAGGGACATGATGCTTCATTCCTGTGGTAATTCACAGGTCCCTTGACAAAATCACTGAAAATGTTAAATTCCATGAGAGAAATTCTGAATCCTACCAAAACAGAAAAAAGTTTGACCTCTCTCTTATCCCCCTTGTTATTGGACAAATGATATAAAATATCTCCTGTGCTCTATGCAGGCCAATGTTAGAATGCAAATAAGAAGTTTCAAAGAGATTTTGTTTTCTGAAAGAACAGTCTTTGCCATGAAGAAGCAGCACTCCCTCTGCACTCTCTCAGGATATATGATGCCATTCACTTTCTGCAGAATTATGCAGTCACAGCTCAAACTGTGCAAGTGTCTGCAGCTTCCAACGTGACTAGAGAGGCTAGTATTAAACCAGCCCCATGTATTCTGTATCAAATTACTTAAAGATCCCAGACAAACCAGGAGGCAGGGACTAAAGCAGTTATTAGGTCAGGGACTGTGGCTAATACTGAGAGGAATCTTACTGAACTATTTTGACTTGTCAGTGGAAATCACTGCTGTGTAATGGAGCACAGAGGGTTTCTGTCCACAGCACCAGTTCTCCGCAGCCTGTGTAAAACTAAGGCAGTTCTCTGGCTGAAGGGTTGCTAAATTCAGTATATTATTGCTACTCAAAAGCACCCATCAAGGTGGAACCCAAATGAAACTTTGATGACAAGCCTCTTCTCTTAAATAAACCCACAAAAACTTACTATGTTAGATTGTGTTTTCAAAGCACTGGACAACGATATTCTACTTTATATTTCAATTTAAGATATGCTCTTTGTTTACTCATAGTCACTTAACCAATTTTCCATGCAAAACCTTTCTGTGACAATCCGCAGCAGTTCCATACCAGAGATTCAGAACAAGATATAGCACAAGTACAGCAAGTCAATTTTAGCCACATTCTTGCAGTCCCACCCTCTTTTGGTGACTCCCCACCACCTTTTTCAGTGGCCCCCCATTATAACAGAGACTACAGTTTATTTACCTTTATCCCAGGGAGTCCAGGAAGCCCAGGAAGACCTGGTTCACCCTATACAGGAAAATTACATAATATTACAGGCATTATTCAGTTATGGTCACTGTCCTGTATATTCTGCAGCAAGATAAAAGAGCATAGAGAACTGCTAGCCAGTTCAAACAGGACTGATATTTTTCAAAATGAGTGACTTCAATGTACAATTAGTAAGAATCATGTTAAGAACCTAAGTAACTTCTGGGAACCTTGGATGTGAAGATGATACTGAGGTAGAAAATACGCGTCAGAAAATTCAAATATTAATTCACAGTAGCCTTCACCAAAAGAGAGGAAAACAAGCAGCACTGTCTCATTTCACATGCTGCCATTTCACTTCCATACTTACAAAATGTTTAATTCTGTTCCATTTTCAGCTGTGAGCTGTGTAACTGTCTGATTTAGCTACAAAGCAATTCAGAAGAGCACGGTTTAAATCGTGCAGTTCAAACAGAACTGCCTAATTATAACTGGGCCATCATTTTTATAGAGCTATCCATAGCATCATTTCAGAACTTGCTATTTACCTATGAATACAAGTGGTGTCATGAAGGACAGAGGGAATGTAACCTTCTATTGCTTTACCTTATGCCTTGCTTATTTAAAATAGCAGTGGCAAGACCTATAGAACTGCATTTACAAGGGTAGTGTTACAACAGGAGCTGAACACTGAATGGGTTCATTTTGAAATGAAGTTGGGACTAGTCTATGACAAGAATGACAACATTCACATCAGTGCTCATTTTGAGATAACTACATGGAAATATGTTGCAAAGGTGATGAACAGAAAGAAAAAAAAAAGAAAAAAAAAAAAGAGCAACAACATGTGAAAAAAACATTATTTTAAAGGCTGGAGACCTTATAAAAGAGATGGATTCTAACCAGCACCTTGGATCTGAGTATTCCCTGAACTTTCTGGAAGCTCAGGTCTGAACTTCTGAAGCCAACCTTTATAATGAGTTGAACTATATTCCAGGTTTCGTAGACTCCTGAGCTTTACAAAAATCCAGATTTCAGCTCTGTGGTTTTGGTGCATTCATGCAGATTGTGCTATTAAAATACTTTATGTGTGTGTACAGACAGACACATCCATTCATACACTCACATGTGCACGTGTATACATACACAAACACATGTATACACAATGCAGATGTTCAGACTACAGTAGCTAAAGCCACTTCTTGGAGGCAGTAACATTAAATAGACTTGAAGTGCTAATAACAAAATTATACTCTGCCATAAACTGAGAAACACAACAGAGGGGCTGTAAATTGCTTTACCAAATGGAATGATTTTTCAATGTCATAAAAGAATCTGATAACAACTTTTTCGTCCATTTCAGTTACTGCAGAATTAGAACTGCTCACATTGCCTCAAAGCACAAGAAAGATCCCTTTATCCCAATATTAACTATTAAATCAGGTGAAAGAGTAGAGGCTAGGATACCATTTTCAATAGACACTATTATTTTCTCGGGATGTTGCCTAATGCATTCTAAAGCAGAAAACGAGGTGTCTCTCTTACAAAAGAGCAATCCTTTAAAAGGCCTCCAATGCACTCATTCCCAACAAAATACTAGCTCCAAACTCCTACTCCCTCTGTCTTTTGGTTTCTTACTTGACTAACTGTATAAACAACACTACTGCCATGACTTTTTCTCATCAAATTGTGGAAACACTGAATTTCACTTGTAAGCACAGCATCTGAATAACTGATGGTCTTTGCTGTAGTAGGTCATTGTTTAGTCTTACGTCAGAGCTAAGCTTGGTGTGTTCACAGACTCCCATAAAACAAGCAGAAAGGATCCATCAAAGACAGTTCAGAATCACATCAATCTAAAACAATTTAAATGTCTCTCAAAGATACATTAAACAATATGAAACACAATGAACTCTCTAATGTTTCATTGGAATTAATACAGCAGATGAATGCATTTTTTTTTTGATCCTTCCTGATACAGAAGATCTGAGTATGATTGATGAGAGGAAAGATTTTCAAGGAAACCAAGGCTGTATATTAACTCCATTTCATAATGCCCAGCTTGGCAGGACAGGTTGCTCTATTACTTCTGCAGTACTTAGGGCACACAACAGCCTTGTCGGGCCACTAAAATACCATCACATTTCATTTCATGTAAGTAATATTCAAGTGGGCAGCTCAATATTAATCTGTTCTTAGAAGATAGATCATGAATTACTCGAAGAAGAGGAAGAAATAAAATACAAGGAAGAAGGGAAGATACAGGAAGAAAATGGGTACGGGACAGTAGAGGTAAAAGTAGTGAGATGATGTGAGGGTAGGGACATGCCTCCATCTGGAAAAAGGGTTCCCCACAATCCAGTCTGGTGAAGAGAACAAGTCCCTGTTATGCAGGGTGAGAATAGCAGGCACAGGATCCATGGCTGGAGGAGGCACTCTAAATGAACACATTATGGGGGCTACTGGTTCAGGCCGTAGACGTGAATGTGGCATACTGGAAGCTTGCAAGGTGAAGTGGAAAGAACACACTAAGCTCCCTGACTATAGAGAGTCTGGCCTGTGTTCCCCTCACTTCTCCATGTTGCCTAAATGACATCAAACCTGAATGCCTGAGGACTGAAATCCAGGAGCCTGCAGATAAATCTCAGCTAGTTTTCCCTCCATGGCAGCCAACTAATGAGAGTATGAATCTCAACAGGCCCTTAAGTGCATTTTCTAGTTTATTACCCAAGCAAATCACACACTGCAGAATGAACACACTGAATGATTCCATGGATTAGATAGCTCTAAACTACTTTGATTACCTTTCCTAATTAAAACTGCATTTTATTGAAGAACTGCATTTGCAGCCATAATAGTCTTTGTTTAGTCTGTAATAATTGATGACAGCTGTAATTTCTCAAACAAAGTAAGCTAAGTTATTTTATTTTATACTTATGTGTGTTTTGGGGTTTTGCTTAGTCACCTTGAGTATTACAAAATGGTTGTACTGCCATTCACTATGCAGAAATTTAGCTCTTGTTTGTCTTGTCTTATCTGGAATGCCTGCTACCTCAACTGGTGTCTGGACTCTGCTCCACTTTGGCAACAGTGGGTAATTTTCAATGTTGTAAGAGGCAAGAACAGTCCTGAAAGCTCCTGAGGGAAACCAAGTAATGCAAACCAAAAATCTGGTTCCTTCATTGTCTCTTCTCTTTTCCCTTTCCCCAGCTCTCCCAGCAGGACCTGCCTCCTACTCTCATGAAAGGCAGCTGAAGGCACAAGCACTCACTGTGCTCAATGTACTATAGATTCAGAGAGGAAATTCTCCAACTGCAGAAGGCCTCATGCTGCACAGATGTATTATAGGTAATGTTGGACCTTTACTTGCAAAAGTAGCCTCAGCTATACAGCATCCAGGGGAAGGAGGAACAGGGCAGCATTACCTAGTCTATGTCTTCAAAACACACCACGTGCCTCTGACAGTTTGATTCACAGGTATATGTGAAAGGAGGAATTCTGACCAAGAGTACTTTTCTTCCTAATAAGTTGTAATAATGCACCACAGTCTGAAGGTTAACACTCATTCAAACATGCAGGACTGACTTGTGGTCATTGATGGAGCAGAGCCATTCTGTGTTAGTCTCACCAGCTGTAGTTGGGTAAGCTTTCAACGCAAGCAGCGTGCTGTGGCTAGAAGGGGAGGTTGGTTAGTCTAACATCGCTTTTCGTGTTCATTAGTATTGTCATTCCTGTGCTTTTTTAAGATACAAAATGATCATACACCACCTGTGTACAGGCTTTGAGTTGTTAAATTGTACTGCCTTGGGCTTGTCATAATATGGGGAAGGGCCACTAGTAACAGCTGTTGATCAGAATCCGATAGAGAAGAAAAGGCAAATTGAACATTTCCAACTCATACCTTTTGTCCTGGACGTCCAGATTCACCGGGTTCACCCTGAAAGAAAGGAGATGAAAGACATAAGATCTGACCAGAAGGGTTAAAAGCAGAACCACCACAGACTAGTACCCCAAAATGTCTGTGATGCTCCACACAGACCAACCACCCCTCTTCTCCCTGTACAACTGCTTTACAACTACATTACCTTAATTCCTGCAGCAGAAGAACCGGGGTCACCCTGATACAAAATCCACAAGAAATAAGGACATTTACTACATATACAGTTTATCAGGAAACGGATGTAACAAAACATGCAAGAGTCCAGCAAAACAACTATCTAGCAAGATTACATTCCTCTGTGCTGCTACACAGCTATTTACCCAATGAATTAAAGCAGAGGGATTCAGAAAAGGAACAGGGATGGTTTCAAGAATGTGCAGAGAGATTTGGTTTCGTTCATCCAAACAGCATAACAGTTAACCTCAAGCTTCACAACTAATGATGTAGAAGAAGTAATTGTACATTTTGTATAAATGTACTTTATAAAGCCAGAAGAAAGGGCATACTTTGACATCTCTACACTGCTGATAGACATTAAAATAATTTACTGCCATTTGCAAAGAACATGAGCAATCTTTTGACCTAATTCTACAGATGGCAAATATCAGCTCTCAACTGACAACGCTTTTTGTCCTAATGAAGGTTCACCTGGAAAAAAAGCCCACAATGGTGACCTCTGTGTGTATCCCCATCAGGACAGGTCACAGTTCTATTTCCACAGCTCTTCAGCATATTTAAACTGATAGTTTAATGCAGTTGAAGTGTTATAATTTACAGGATGTGTACTCAGGAAAGGTCTCTGTTCTGAGGAGGCATCTAACATTCAAAAAGCTTTGCCTGTATTTTGCTGGGTTGACTGCAATTAATAGGCAGCAATATTCACAAGGGCAGAGGATTTAACGAGTGACCTGGCTAAGGAAGCTTTTGGCTCCCAATTTTGTAGAGTTGTCACAGAATCCTTAAAATTCTTCTAAACTCACTTTGCCTTATATATTTCTTTTTTTCTGAAATGACATGCCAAACAAAAATGAAATAACTTAAATTAATGAGAAGTTTGCTAGTCAAACCACATGCTATTGAGGATGGCTAGAGTGCTTATCTTTGGAAAACTGTCTCATCATTTAAAATTAAAAATACATTGGTTTATTGAAAATTATGAGTTGCTATAGAGTAGCAAGCTCAAGCTCAATCTCCACCTAAAGCCTGCTAGTGATTTAAATAGGTAGTGTAGGAGCCAGTTCTGTAGTCCACTTTGAAGGTGTATAAGCAGAGTGTAAGTGCTTAATGTTGTTTGCATTAAAATACGAATAGTGGACAGCCATTCCTGATGGTTCAGCAAAGCCATGGGAAATATTCTGTGAACACCATGGCTTTCAGGTTGGTTTGGGGTGGGTTCATTTTGGTAACAGCCTCATAAAAGTAAATGGTACTAGATAACATGCTCACTGCTCTTTTAAAATAGGAATAGATTTTCTTGACACGGTTACTGAAGCTTGTGTGTGTGAAGAAAACACAAACCCCAATATTCTGAAGGGTTGATTCATGTCAGGAAACCTGAGCTGCCTCATTTTGATAGACAAGCATGAGTGATACTGCTGATACCCTCTACAAGCATGTACAACTGCAAAGCCTCAAGGACTTTTTTATAGCTATAAAGTGTCAAAGCAACTGGTAAGAGACATTCACCAGTTAAACATTTTAAAGGATAATGATGGATATGGGGAAGATAAGACAAAGTATTTATAATCCACCTTCATGCAAGAATGAAAATTAATTTGAGATTAAAGAAAAAAAATCATGGCACAGCATGTTCTCAGTTCTCTGATGAGTCAGGCAGTTTGGAAATGAAGCAGCTCTATCAGGGAAACATGCACACAGAAGGAAGATGCTTGATCGTTTCAAGGGACCCAGGCTACTGTAGAAGGGTAGAAGCAAGAACTGAAGTCTGGCATTGATGCATAGGAAAGGCAAAGACAGCTTTCTTAAGTCACAGGTCAAGAAGTAGATATTCAAGCCCCTATTCCTGAGGGCCACTAGGAACAGCAGTTCAGAAAAGAAAGCTGCATTAGTTGAACAAACAGGAACCCATTTCTCAACCAAGTCTGAAACTTTGTCACTTGATCTCTCTCACCATATAAATGAAAATCTTGTATTTATCTCACAGAAACATTATTTCAGCTTTTAACAAAATGTTTTTCAGCTTTGTGCACTATGAATTAAATCTCTTAAGCGTATGTGCAGCACAATGATCTAGCACAATGGTCTCTGCATTTCTTTACAGAGAATTAACAGGTTGTTTACCAAGCAGGAAGGGTTTGTATGTATATTGTTGAACACCTGAGAACTGAATGGGTACTAGCCTTGTCTCATCTCTGAACACATCCAGCAGCTCTCTCAAAAACAGTCTTTGAAAACTGAGTATTATCAAATCTTACACTCCTCCCCCACAAGTGTTCAGCTGGCACAAATTTTCAGTACTCATCTGGAAGTGAAGTTCCATAATGCAATACATGCTCCAGATTTTTCAGACCTACCCAAACACAAGACAAAGGTTGTGCAGTAGGGGAAAAATATAACAGAAGAGAAGTACAAGCATGATGCATCAATAAGTATGGCTGTGAAGCTTCCTGGAACTTAATTTCATCTGCTTCTTTTAAGACAACTGACATATTCTTTCATGTTAATCTCCTGCTCAGTAGAAGGCAGTGGAAAACACAGTAGGAATGCTATTGAGCTGTTCTGAAACCCTGCATTATAGTAGGGTTTAGAGTCAAGGTAAGTTTAACTTCCTCCCTCCAGATGATTATACCGAGAAAAAGACAAATACAAAAAATAAAGGGAAAAAAGTCAAGGTTACTTTGTGAACATACTGATTAAATGTGGTTGTAATAGTCACTGTGATTTCCTCTAACGCTTATATGATTAGGGATTGCTGCACAGATTCATGCTGGAATTATACATAATGATCATACAGCAAAAAAAATCCCCCTGTGCTGAAGAGCAGGAAAGATTACAGTCCTTGTTTAGTAATAGAAATGTAATGGCACCAAGTTCAATGCTCTCTCCTAAATTATCTGTCCAAAACACCCTCCTAAGCACCCTAAAACATGCTGTTTGCAGAACTAACTATCAGAAACATCAAACTGCAGTTCTTCTGTGAGATCTAGATCTCTTTTTTTCCTAGGTAGCCAACTGTCCTGCAGGCAGGGAAAAGAGAAGAAAAATAGTGAAAGCTGACTAAGTCACAGTTCTGCTCCCTGTTGTAAAACTTCATGCAGTGGATTGTAGCCTGTAACAGTTAAAGCAATGCACTCCTCACAAACAGTGTATCAGTGTATGTTCCCATGTCACCACCCCTCCTCTGTGAAAAGTCTGTGAAACCTGGAAGAGATGTGAGGTTTCTGTGTGATGAAATTCAACAAATTTATTGAAATTCCTTCAGACACAGCAATAGAAGAAGTCTCCTGATGACCTATACTTTCCACAGCCCCAACTAGGCTGCCAAACTGTTGAAAGCTCAAACAGAAATATTGACAGTGTTATACATGAGGAGAAAGGATTTCCCACTGAAGAAAGGAGAGAACTTTTTCTTCCCTTAAGCACAATCTCAAGCAAGACGTGCAGACCACAGTGCAGCATGGGCATTCTAGTGGATGCAAGCTTGCTCTCACAGATGACAAAGGAGAAAAGCAAGAAGTGAAGCTGCACTAGGGTTCCAGGAGATTATAAAAACTTCCCATTTACTTATTGCAGGATTGCTTATCTGAACAACAATCTTGTACTAGAGAGAGATTATATTCTTGAATCAAGCTATTACTAGCATATGTTGTGTAACTAAATGAGATTCTTAGGACTCATCTAGATTAATAAACATGACTGCAGATAAAGCATTATTTAAATGAACTCTGGGAGTCAAATAACCTGATTACTCTTAAACCTAATAGCTATTTTTAATTGATGGTTGATTATTATATGCACCATAAAATCTTTGTGTTCTTGAAAGCTTAGCTTCACTGTATCCAAATGACAGGACCTGAGAGATCTGCACACATTCCTTAGCAGCTTGATAAAGTCATCACAAATTTCTCCTTGCTCTAAACTGATGTGAGTCAATAAAGCAATAACACATATGGGGTAAAAGAAGGAGTTGTTGTGCCTCTGCCCAAGTGCAGTCACTAAAATTGCTGTTTTTAGAAGCACACAAGTTCCAAAGCGATGGTCAGAAGAGATCATTATGGCTGACTCTTTTGTCTCGTGTAAGTAAAGTAGGGTTATAAATTCAGGTTCAAATTTGAATGTGAGTCTTGTATAAAAGAGATCAAAACTACGTAAAATAACATTTTTGCCATGTTCACTCTTTAGTGACCTCTGTGTTGGTACTTTGCAACAATGAACTAACAATCTATTAAGGGATGTCACCTGGCAAAAAGAATTAAAACATATTTCTTATCTTCAATTCCCAGTTGAGAACTCAAAGGGAAGTCACCTATCACCACACTGTATTTTTTTGTCCCACATTGGTCCCTGTCTTTCAGGGGATCATAGAAGAAGAAACATAAAAGGGTATATCAGCAATGGCTATAACTCAGCAGACCTAGTTCCAACAGTCTGGCAGGTTGTGACCAAAATTTCCGTATGGTGTGAATTTCGGAAACGTGCTGATGTATCCTGTACTAAAACTGCTGTTGGATAAAGCCAGGAATTTTACACTTAATTGGGCAGAACAGTGACATTTTTTCTGCTGTTTTTCTATGAATTTGGCTGAATCTATTTTTTCTTTTTTTTTTTTTCTTTTAAGAACTCTGAAATATATTTTTCTTTTGATGAAATTACTATTTTCATTAGCTGGGTAGACTGTAAGCATGCCCAAACCATGCATTTTCTTCTCTACTAATAAGTAGTGTACCTTTTCTCCTGTGTCACCCTTGGGTCCATTTTCTCCAGCATCACCCTATAATTAAAATGCATGTTTTATTTTAATGATTTGATGTAAGCATAGAGCACACAGAGAAAAGACAGCATTCCAATAGTATTAGCAAGCTAATTTTGTTAATCAGGTAGTCAATCTGTGTAGGATGTGGTCAGGAAACACAGTTTATATAGCTGATATGTCTTAAACAATCTTCACTACAGCTGTAACTCCTTTCACAGGTTCTCACAGTCTGCAGACTTCACCAGTTCACTGGTTTAACAGTGAAGGAATGATTTCATGATGATTCAGCACGTCAAGTTACCAGTACATATGTTTCTTTTTTCCCAACACAGAGACACTTACCTAAATACATCTAATCAAATTTAGGTGACAGTGACAAAATTCCAATACTTTTTATTAGGATTCTCAGGTAATTTGTGGTGTATGCTCTTTAAGTCTGAAGATTTTCCTGAATGATTCACAAACTAGAAAAGCTTCACTGAATGTTGCTCCTCCAAGGAGCCACCAAAATGGTTGTTACCTCTACATAAATTCTATACATTTTTTACCATTTGAAAAACGAGGTCCGGATAAGACTTTTTCATGGCTGGGTAGATATTTTTTACTTTAAAGCCAACTTTGAAAAGAAACCTTTTAGAAGTTTTATCTATAAAAAGACCGAATTTCCCTGTTTAGTCATATAGCCATATTATCACCGAAAAATCTTTTTACACGAGGCCAAAAAAGTTCTGTGGCACTTGAAGTTCATGTCAAATCTGAGAAATATTTAAAATGCCAAAAACATTGATAAATTTTGAGTTTAGTGTGGTTAAAAACAGTCCAGTAAGTTTTGGGCAGATAACCCAGGAGCAGTATTTGAATAAAAATATTTACTCAGTAATCTGTCATATTTCTCTGAAAACCTTAATGTAAAATTCCATTTAGAGGACTTAAAACAGAGACCAGTTCGGGTGCCGGTGACTGAGACAATGGGAACCAGCTGACAATCTAGCTGCACTTTAACCAAAGGCTTGATGAACCATGGAAACATGAAACACTGTTAGGGATGCCATCCCAAGTTCATTTGACATGACAAAACACACTAAGCCCATTCCTAATTACTTTTTTTTTTTTTTTTTTTAGGAAAAAGTAAAGGATGGTTATGGAAAAATATAATGATTTTGAGTAACAGAAACTCAGCATATCTTAAAATTTGTAGTTATTTCTGTTTCTGAAAACAAAGAAAGGATTACTGAGATTCTTCAACAAATAGAGTTTTAACCTAAGTTATAATTTCAGGAAAAGAGATTCCCAGCTACGTGTTTCTACATGTGGGGTATATGCTTTCAAGATTCCCCTGGATTATTTTTATGATGTGCTTTTCAAAATGTGAAATGCCTTTGCAAAGCACGCCTCCAGCTGCTTTTATGTGGATTTACCTGGAAGTGAAATTCAACTGCAGCTGCAAAGACATGGGTAAATATTTCTCAATGGCAAATTGCACACTGCCCACAATGGCTGTGGAGTCTCCTTCTCTGGAAACATTCAAAATCTGCCTGGATGCGTTCCTGCATGACCTACTCGAGGTGATCCTAGGGTTGGACTAGACGATCTTTCAAAGTCCCTTCCAACCCCTAATGTTCTTGCCAATACAAGCAATTAACTTTTAAAAATGTGTCAGAGTACTTGCAGAGGACAAGGCTGTGAACTGATTCCTACTCTAAAAATAAGGCTTACACCATTTCTCATCCCCTTTGTACAGATGGAGAAGCTTGACTCTCTGTGTACTCACACAGATGCTCCTACTGGCCAATCTCCCTGGAAGGGCAAATTTACACACAGGTTTTACAGCGTGGTGTTTGTTCTGCTCCCTTGTCTTGTCTTGACTTGATGGTAGATGCCAGGCCAGCAACACCTCACTAACTCACTGCAAGTCAGAGCACTGTTACTGTACCATTTGAGCTGCCAGTACCTCTCCTATAGCTTACGATCACTGGGGCAGATTCCCTTGCTCTTGCTTAACCTGACCCAAGAATGGAAGGTTCCACTTTTAGTATGAAGAGAACTGGTTATCTATGTGTCACTCAGAGTCTATCTTGTTATCATTCTGTTATCTAATAGTTTTGCTCCACAGAGGTGATAGAGCATCAAAACCAAGTGATGAAAAACATACAGATCTATCTTTTATTCACATAGACTCATCTTTTTCTGAGACTAATCACAGTTAGGATTAATTGCACAGTTGCTCAACTGTGCAGCCTTTAACACATGACCACTGCTCTCTGTGCCTAATCCCACTGCAATAATCACAGATCAGTGACTTCTAGCAGCAAGTATTAGTTTACACTTGTAAAAGTTGCACTGTGCTGCTCAAATTCTAGGGAGTAGCTACAAAACAGCACCACCACAAAGGAAGTAAAGCATGTCTCACCTTTTCTCCTCTTTCTCCAGGGTCACCCTGATGAAAATAATTGGATCAAAGAAGTTGTAAGTTACTAACACAAGCAAAAAATCAAAGTGCTAGTGTTACTATACTTATAAGTCAATTACTAACTATTATGTCACTACTGATGACATTGTTTCAGGTGACAAAATCCAAAAATAAAATCTTCAATAAGGAATAAAATACATGCATTTAATAGAACTCAATAAACAATATAACTTCAGTATAATTTTTACATATCAATAATTTGCATGCAACTACTTTGTACCCCTGTTTTGTCCTAGATCAAGCCCTGACAAACAGGAATTTATTTATCTGAAGTGGATTTCTAGGACCTTATATTTGATTCTCCTCATTTTGGAATGAATAAAGAAAAAGTCCAAAAGCTGCATGTGAAAGGAAAGTCTTCTGATTCTGTTAATGGTTTACAAGGCTCCTCTGGAGAGATGAAATGCCTTAAGTGTCTTCAACTAATTTATAATCAATTCAGAGAAAAGACACTTTGGTGCTCCCCACATTTTCTGTAGCCAGAAGATGGCTTATAGCCACTACTTTTCAAAATTATGAAACTTGCTTGTGAAAATGGCTCAATGGCAAATGCACTTTTGGACACCAGCCTGACCCTGAAAACTCATCTTTGCATTTCTGGCTCAGAACTGCAGTATGGCTCATCTTTACCCCTTATGATGGCTGGTAGTTGCTAGGCAACTCAAAGACTACAGCTGTGAACATGAATTAAGCATCAACTGCCATAATTTGGCTTCTTCTGTATACAAAGTAAGAAAAGGTCATGCTCCCTGATGGTTTGTTTTTGTTCTTGATGGACAAGCAGCCAGTCAGCATATGTAAAAAGTCTGCCTTGCATGCCTGTCAGCAGCAGAGTGATGCACGGAATCAGCTGAGGAGCACATGTGCACCAAAGGCATACACTCACAGCTGATGGGATTAGAATGTAGCATTACCCTTTTCAAGAGGCCCACAGATCCCATCATCTCAGACACATTGAGCTTCCTTTTAAATGAAGTTGTCATAAGCTTTCTGTTGTATTTCACTAGTTCAATATTAAAACAGCAGAGCAAATTATTCAGCTCTAAGTGCAGAGACATTCTGATGTAACAGATACAGGCTGACACACACGCCTAATGAGGCTTGTTGCTGACTTCCATAATAGCAAGATCAGCCCTCAAGACTTAACCCTGACATTCATCAAAGAATTGACCACAGCAATTCTTGAAAAGAAGCCTGAAACACATTGTAAGGAGCATAAACAAAGCCCTTCTGAAAAGGTCTCCAAATTCCCAATCACTTGGCAGTGGATGCGTATGCGTCAGTGCCACTGACTGGAATTACACATGCATGGCAGAAGAATATGCTTCTTTATGGTGAAATGTGCAAAGCCTCTTACAGCACTGATCACTGGAGAGAGCAGATCATTAAAACCAGTCAGAATATAAAAGCAAGTTGGAAAACATGACTGTCATCTATACATGCACTCATGCACTGTGTGCTTCTGGTTTAATCCATTTGCAATACCAACCTTAAGCCCTGCTGCTCCCTTCTCTCCTGCTATGCCAGGCAAACCAGGTTCACCCTAAAGGCAAAGAAAACAAGAGATGAGGTTAAGAAAAACATGATGTGTATTAACAGCATTTCCCCTGCCTTCTCATATTGGGCAAGTAATGACAAACAAAATCTAAAAAGGCTCTGTGAGTACCTATTCCGCTGTTTAGCACTAAACCACCTTATTTCATCAGTTTGTGTGGATTAAGTCTAATTAACTCCTGTATAGACAAGATATAATTCTACTGAAGGCAGTGGAAATACACAGATGCCAGACTAAAACAGTAAACAACTGTGACTTCTGGTACTGAAAAGCAGGCCACTTAGGAGCATCGTTATCCCAGCAAGACTGCCAACGCTTTCCCCTTTTCTACAACTCAGAAATACTGCAAGAAAAGCTGATCTGAAACGATTTTGACATTTGTGCACCTGGTGTCATACAGAGGGCAGATAATGAAGAAAAATAGGAAGGATCCTTTCCAAAAATGGAAGAGTTTGGAAGGACAGACATCCTTCTAACTTTATTTTATTTTTTTTTTTTAATATTCCTTGTCTGGTTTTCTTACTCTTATACCACTGGCTGAAAAATAAATTTAAAAGGTTTAAAAATTTTCAGCACTGCATCTATATTCCAAATTGTAGGCATGTTTAATGGACAGTATACATACTCTTCAATTATTCAAAGAGTCATAAATAATTTTCAGAAGTCAATAAACAATTATTTACAAACGTCCTTTTTTTTTTTTTTTTTTTTTTTTGGTTGTTCTCAAATTTAAAAACAAAACCCTGAAACAAACAGACCCAAAAAATAATAAATCAGAAAAACTCTTAAAGACACTTCCAAATTTATGGAAAGAAACAGAGATATTTATTTTAGGTACAGTGATAAAATAATGGTTGGACTTTGTCTTAAAACTACTAGGAGTGATGGGTGGTTATGTAAAACCTGCAGGAGTATGTCCCAGTTTGAGAAGAAATGCCTATCTTTGGTACCCCTCATGTACACAGCTGTAGTGCACTTCTGAGGTGGCAAAGCATGTGAAAATAACATCCAAGAAAAGATCTGGAAAAGCTTCTAGTGAGGTTCTTCCATAAGCCCTTTGCTGTGTTAATATGGTAAATGTGATAACAATCATAGTAACTGGAAACAGAAGTTTCTATCAGAAAGTTCATGTCAGAAGCTCAGCAGACGATTTTCATAGTTAGCAGACATAATGGACCAGCATTTCACTCAGAAGTTATGGAGGAGTTAAGACAAAGGCTTGTTCCAAATGCAACAAACATCTCCCCAGTCCTCCATAAAAGCCTTTCATTAAGAAAGGAATTTTCTCCTTCTTACTTTCACAGTCATACTCTAATCACAGATATATAAACTCTGATTCTCCACAAAACCAAGTTCTGCTCTATTTCTAAATAGGGTCATCAGCTGGAGAAGAGGAGACTGAGGAGAGACCTTGTTGCTCTCTGCCACTACCTAGACAAAAGTTGGAGTGAGGTGGAGATCAGAAAGTCACACAGAATCGAAGAATGTTAGGGGTTGGATGGGACCTCAAGGGATCATTCTGACTAACTCCTTGCCAGAGCAGGATCACTAGAGTAGGTTACACAGAAACACATCCAGGCGGGTGTTGAATGTCTCCAGAGAAGGAGACTCCACAACCTCTCTGGGCAGCCTGTTCCGCTCCTCCAGCAGCCTCACAGTGAAAAAGTTTTTCCTTATTGTTTACGTTGGTCTCTTCTCCCTAGGATCTAGTGATAGAACAAGAGGAAATGGCCTCAAGTTGCATCAGGAGAGCTTTAGGCTGCATGTTAGGAAAAAATTCTTTAATGAAAGTGTGGTTAGGCATTGGGACATGCTGCCTAGGGAGGTGATGGAGTCACCATCCCTGGAGGTGTCTAAAAACTGTGTAGACATGGCACTCCAGGACATAGTTTATTAGTTATGGTGATGTTAGGTTGGACTCAGTCTTAGAGAACTTTTCCACTTGAAACAGTACTGTGATTTTATGAATGACATTTCATCAACATCTGGACTATTTCAAAATGTAAAACAAAAACATGGATGTTCTATCAAAACTCCAGTGAGGTATTTTCCAAGGTAGAGAGAAAGTGTTAGGTAGCATTAAGCTCACAGGGAACCAAATAGCCTTTGGAGTCAGCCCTTTGTCAAGGCTCCTTTGTACTACACTAGCTCTAAGGCATTTGATACATGAGTAGTCAGGACTTGAAGCTGTTGGAGATTAGGCAAAAGTGTCCTAAAGGATTGACCTGAAAGGCACTTGAAGAAAACTGCCAGTTGACAAAATGAAGCAGAAGGGACCAATGAATATGCACTTGTTTCTCCTCATCCCACACCACAAACAAGTTTGTTTCTGTTCCCTTCATTGTAAAGCAGCTGCTGTCGGCTGGCACTTTCGGGGGCTTAAATCTCTAGTCAAAGGGTTGACACTCCAGCTTGCACTTTCTTCCCAGGTTTACATATCAGTGCTACGAATGCAGAGAGCTACTGCTGTGACAAAAAGGAGACTGCAAAAAGGGGACAAAAGAATTACCTTATTTCCTTTGTAAAAAAGTGAGAACCTCAGGCTGTCATGTAGTCACACTAACTCCTATGTTCACACCAACAGTCACATTTCTGACCTATGGGCCACTTTCCTGTGGCCGACATTATACTTTTGGCACTGAAAGTACTACTCAGAGGCATTGGTGCAGCAGAAGTTAGCTCTGGGAATACGAAAGATTGAAAGCAAATCTGGAAGGACAGCACAGAAATGACATTGTGGCATTACACTTTTGAAATTATTATCTTTCTGTTTATTATGGTTGAAGAACAGGGGCTAAAATAATTTTATGTCATACCTACAACATTCTATTTCTTATTTCAGAACTCTACTTTGTTGTCCATACAAGGAATCAGAGAGAAAAAAGATGAAATAAAAATGTACAGCACATAAGCAACTCTATATCCTACCCCTGGTGAACATTCCTAATTCACAGGAAAACCAGTTTTGTGTCAGGGAGCCTCCCTTTTTCATGCTGCATGTCTTGTAGGCATGGTAGTCTGGCTTTTTGTGTAGGCATTTTAACAATTCCTTTAAAGCCTAACATAAAAAACCTCCGAAGCAAGCAAAAAACCAAACCACCAAAATTCTCAAACCAACCATTAAAAAACAAAACCCCAAAAAACCCCCAAAACCTGCAAAAAAACTCCCAATATCCCACCTACAACCAACTGAGAAAAAGAACAAAGCCTTGACAGACCTCCCATCAACTAGGATATTCCCTAAGCAATTATGAAGCAAAACTGCAGCTAACATTTAGATGAGCAGCCTGATAGCTCTTCCATTGCTATGTAGCAAAATACTGTGTTATATTAGGAATATTGGTCCCCAAAGATGACTTTCCTTCTTGACATGAAAATAATTTAAAATACTGCTGTTATGAACTATAGTTAATTACTTAGAATCACAGAATTGTTCGGGTTGGAAGGGACCTAATTGATCATCTAGTTCCAAGCCCCCTGCCACAGGCAGGGACACCTTACACTAGATCAGGTTGCTCAGAGCCCCATCCAGACTGGCCTTAAAAACCTCCAGGGATGAGGCTTCTACCACCTTCCTCAGCAACCTTTTCCAGTGTCTCACCACTTTCCTTCCATTTATTTATTAGTCAAAGCACATATTAAAAGTAGAGTGCAAACTGATGTACGAGCATGCTTCAGCCCCACAGGTTGGTGTTTTGGAGATGAACAGAAAGTATAGCTGTCCTTTAAAAGGCTGAAGATGGTTATGCTGCTGTTCAAGGAGTGATGCATGCAAGGGCAACCTAGACGTTCAACTGTGTCATCTGATGCCATAATTTCAATCAGATTCATTTTCAATTTGGTAAAATGAAAAAAAAAAAAGCCCAACCAAAAAAACCCCAAACTAAAACCAAACTACAAAACTAGATCCTTAATCTCACATATTTGTTTACATTCAGCAGGCCATGGCTAATGCCCTTCCTGACTTGTACTGCAGTTTCTTTTTAACAGCACTGACAGAAAAGGCGTTAGGCTGGAGAAACAATTTTCTTCTGCCATCGTCAAGCTTTCAAGTTAAGACTGCATATTATGATTTTGGTTTTCCCCTTACACAGAATCACTGAATACTTGCTGTTAGAAGGTACCTCTGGAGACCATGTTTTCCAGCTCTCCCTACTCAAGCATAGTCATCTACAGCTACATGCCCAGGACCACGTCCAGACAGCTTTTATGTAACTTCAGATATGGAGACTCTACAGCCTCCCTGGGCAACATGCATCAGTGCTCAGTCATACTCATAGTAAAAAAAAGTGTTTCCTGATGTTCAGAGGGAACCTCCTGTGTTTCAGTTTGTGCCCAGTGACTCTGGTCCTGTCACTAGGCACCACTGAAAAGCACTTGGCTCATCCTCTTCTCACCAGCTCTTCAGGTGCGTGACCAATTAGTAAAATCCTTCCAAGGAATGCCAAGAACACACCCAGCTCATCTCTTACATTCAGGAGTTTCAGATAATGCAAAGAATAGCTAGAAAGGATGTTCTGCTCTGGAGCCCTCAGTACAGGAAGAACATGGACCCGATGGAGCAGATCCAGAGGAGGGCCGCAAGAAGATCAGGGGGCTCGAGCACCCCTGCTACGAGGACAGGCTGAGGGAGCTGGGGTTGTTCAGACTGGAGAAGGCTCCAGGGAGACCTAATCACTACCTTCCAGTACCTGGAGGAGGCCTGCAAGAAGGCTGGAAAGGGACTGTTTAGGAAGGCCTGCAGTGATAGGATGAGGGGCAGTGGCTTGAAACTAGAGAAGAGCAGATATAGGTTGGATGTTAGGAAAAAATCTTTACAATGAGGGTGGTTGAGCATTGGATCAGGTTGCTCAGCGAGGTAGTTGAGGCCTCATCCCTGGAGAGATTCAAGATGAGGCTTGACAGGGCTCTGGGTGACCTGATCAAGTTGAGGATGTCCCTGCTTACTGCAGAGGTGTTGGACTAGATGACTTTTAGAGGTCCCTTCCAACCCAGGTGATTCTATGATTCTGTGATTTTGACAGCACACAAGAACACCTTGGTTCAAGTCTATTAGCACTGAAAGACCATCTCTCTTTCCAGTAATTGGGCAAAGAACCTCCTTCAGCACCCTGCTCAATAAATAGTGTAGCAAAATCCTTGAATAGTCTTGTGGTAAGAGCAGTCAATGTTTACACTGAAGAGATTCTGATTTTGCTGAGCATTTAAATGTGTAGAGCACTGTGTGGGCTCTGCTGCTAATATGAGAAAAATCTGTCAATATGGACTCATAAAAAGTGCTTCAGCACAGGTCTGAAAGCATATCACCCACCAGAGTCCATATCAAAGGAGTCACAGCAGTTGAAAGGGTGCTTCTCCTTACTGGAGTGCTCCATGCCCTGGAGGCATATACCTTCATATCTAGAATTAATCAGCTAAAAATAGCATGGCTGGAGGCCCCAGCTTTTCTTGTTTGTAACAGAAAAACAGCCTGGAGGCTGCTGTTCTGAAACAGGGTTACTTTTGGTGAGATGCATAACTCTGTCTACTCCATCTGGTTGATACCTACCTCAGCCTGAGAAGAAAGGCTGACAATATTGCTGTATTTTTCCGTCACTAGAATATAATCAGTTTTAGGGATAAGGAAACACAAGAGGCCCTGAAGCCTAATCCAACCTAATTTTATTCTAAAATACATAAATGAGGACAGAAGGGAAAAAAGTGATTTCTCAGACATGTTACTGTGATTTCCATTTCAAACCAGGGTTAAATTACCTCCTTTCAACTTTCTTTTCACCTCCCTCAAAAGTAACTTAAAATTGTTTGTTTAAGAACTGGAAATCTCTCCTGGCCCACTCACTACCTGAAATTAAGTGGAAAGAGTCTTCAACAAGACTCAGCTGGCCTACAAACCTGTCTGAGGATTTGTGAACTACATTTAATGATGTTTCCTGCCTTTATATACTTTATTTGAAAAAAAATGTTAGCACATTCATACCCTTTCTCATTTCTCTAAAGAAATTCGATAATACTACTTTCAAAATGTGTCCCCTACACAGTACATGCTATGGGGAAGTTCATGCAAATTAAAGTAATAAGAAATGTGAAGAAAGCAATAAGAGAAGTACACACCCAGACTTGAAGGCAACTGATTAAGAAGGGAAGTTCCTCTGAGATTTTTCAGATTGCTAATGTCAGACTACTGAAGCATTTGAAGTGATCTAGCCTGGTCTCACATTCTGTTTTCAATAAACCCTCACAAAAACCTCCAAACAGCAAGTATTATGTGAGAAAAAGCATTCCATGGAAGTAAAGGGCAAACTCTTATTTAGAGAGCTGGTTGCACAGACTCCAGAAACTGACCTCCTTCAGGGCAAGTGCAATCCCTGCTTAGAGGACCTCCCCTTTTCTCCTTGTGTTGCTGCTGCTGTCACTAGGAGTCCTTATCGTATCAGTACCACTTAACAAATACCAGACCAGGTGCTCCATATTTGCACAGCTGAACTTTTCAAGAATCTCTTTTTTGCCATTTCAACATGATTAATGTAGGGATCTGGTATCCCAAGATCACTGCAATGCCATATTCTCCATGTAGGTATATTCCTTTCTGGTGTTATTCGAGTGCCTGAGGCATGGAGAAAGTGAAGGCTATCCCCCATAGGATCCTGCTGTGAAACAATCTGCTACAGGTGTATTGCACAACAGTCTGCAAGGGGAGGACTCAAAAACAATCTCCTTGCTATCTCAGAAGTTTCCTGTCCATCCCAACAATCTAGTTGCAGGTGTTATTGGGCAGCTCCTTCCCAACTGCTGTTCTCAACAAGATAAGCAGAATGTGGCCATAGTTTCCCAGATGCAGGAATAAACAAAGAGTGTAAGTACTCTTGCAAGACTTTCTGATCTGTTTCATGAAATTTGGTCTAAAAACCAAACAAATAAAGTTAAGGTTTTATGGCAATGATTTTGTTACTGCTCTTCATGCAAAGAAAAAAAACCCTACTGCTCAACAGTCCTGCAAAAACATGTGGATCATGTAAAATTACACTTACTCTAATGTCTAGAGATTGTCTAAGAGAAGTGGTTCATAAATTAAGGGATTAGAAAATTGTTCTAAATGCACCCAGAATTTATGATCTCATTCCTAGACCTATTGGTCAAACTTGTCAATCATCTCCCACAATCGACTATTTTAATTAAAGAAATGGTGAAGGGAAAGGAAAAGAAAAATTACAGAGAAATGTATAAGATGGAGCTGACCTAATTCTGCATTATTCCACTGCTTAAAGCCACAACAAAGATAATTCATTGCTGGCATTCATCTGATGAAAAATATTTCATTGTCCAGATGAGGAAAGCATTCACACACACACTTAATTTTAAGCACAGAGCTTAACACTAACTGCCTTTTAAACTAAGAAAAAATATTAACTTGGAACTTAGTGCACTGCACATGCTGCTATTTGACAGAGCAAGCTCACAGATTAAAAGGCTACCAAGACAGTGAGGCTTTTGTAAAGCTTTTCTACTGTGTAAATTTTAAAAAGGGAATGACTTGCATCACACATTCAACTCGAGTTCAACTATTCTGCAAATCAACATGAATCCATATGAGAAAAACCAGGAGTGCCAGCAGACAGCTCACAGCACAGCCCAGCTCTTAAAATTACTGCTCTGGTCTTCATTTTGCAGTATCTTCTGTGTCATACTGCATAGGAATCTGTTTTTTTCATAGAAAGTGGAAGAATGGACCCTTTGGTAGGAAAATATTAGCATGGGAGTCTTGGGTTGGACTATACTTTCTAACTTTAGATAAATACTGCTTCAGTTTAACTTTATTTCTACCACTAATTCCAAACTAGCAGACTTACTTACCTATTCACTACAAGAGATAGTAACATTCAACTCTCATCATCTTAGTATCAGATGAAAATAATATATTTTTTGCACAGAAAGAAGTGCTGACTAGTCAGTATCAATCAACAATCATGAAAACAAAATAATTTTTATCTGTATGGTTTTATCTAGATTTTAGTTTTTAGTAATTAGAATCACAAAATCAGGTTGGAAAAGACATCTAAGTCAAGTCCAACCATCAACCCAACACCACCATGGCCACTAAACCATGTCCCCAAGTGCCATGTCTCATGTTTTTTTGAACAACTCCAAGGGACAGTGATTAAATATAAAGATCTGGTTTTACAGCACTTTTTAAAGTTGATAAACAGCATTTAAAGATGTGTTCACAATTTCTGTTAATTAAAGGCAACTGCAAACTTCTTTTCTCGCCCATGAAACATGACTTCAAGTCTATGTGGTCTCCTAGAAACTGGCATACAAATCTGCCAGTGCAGCTTAAAAAAATTCCACATCTCCCGAAATGCCACTTTAATCATCAGTTTTGCACATTCAATAAATTTAACTTTTTTCATCAACATCCATTTTTTTGTGCTTATCCAAGTGAAGATTTCTGGCTAGAGTTCTATTTGATGTGGTTTGCAAATTCACCCTGTCCAGACTTCTTACATTTTACATGTTTTATGTTATATGAGGACAGGCTGAGGGAGTTGGGGTTGCTCAGCCTGGAGAAGAGAAAGCTCTAGGGAAACCCTATAGTGGCTGAAGGGGGCCTTAAAAAAGGCTGGAGTGGAACTCTTTACAAAGGCCTGCAATGATAGGATGAGGGGCAATGGTTTGAAACTAGAGAAAGACATAGATTGGATGTTAGGAATATGAGGGTGGTGGAACACTGGAACAGGCTGCCCAGGGAGATGGTTGAAGCCCTCTTCCTGGAGATACTCAAGGTCAGGCTTGACAAGTCTCTGAGCAACCTGATCTAGTGAAGGATGTCCCTGCTCACTGCAGGGGGGTTGGACTAGATGGCCTTTGGAGGTCCCTTCCAACCCAAGCCATTCTATGATTTTCCAGCACATCCAAAGAAAATAATATACCAAGTTTTTCTTCACTGGCTTTTCACTCTTATTTTTTCAAAAAATTACTTGTGAGATGTAGAATAACAGTTGGTAAATGCCACCTACCATGCAGGTTGCAATTGAAAACACAAAGTGAAAAAAATTCAGGCATTAATGCAAATTCATTTCATAATATTTTAATTATTATTATTATTTAGAATTTCTAATTCTAATTCTAATTTCATTCTTTTCTGCCATTCCACAGTCATAATTTTTTATGGGTGTGGTGCTTAGGAACATTGTCTAGTGGTAGTATCTTAGCAGTAGTGGTCGGAATGTGAGGTCTAGGCAAGTGGTTGGACTTGATGATCTCAAAAGTCTCTTCCAACCTTGACAGTTCTACCATTCTCTATTAAAAGCTAGGGTCCTAGCATTAGCACTGAAGTGACACAACTGATTACTGCATCACTTCTTATAACCACCATCAAAACACCATTCTAATACTGGATGCTATGCTATTAAAAACAATACATCCTTTTTGTTAGGAAAGAGGGATTGAAATGAAATTATTTGAAACACCTTATTACTTTTATTCCTAGGGCTTTTGGGGAGGAAGGCAGACTAAAGGATTGTAAATAACTGTTTTACACTACCATCACTTGCTGCTTAAACACAGCAAATAACCTAAATCCCACGTTTTCCTTTTGGTATTCACTGCAGGTGCCTTTGAAGTTCACTAGGAATGTTAGTGCCTGTGAGAACAACAGATGGAAAATACTGTTTACAGTCATGGAGGGATATTATTTAAACCCTACTACCTAGATTTGCCAACAAACCTTAGCAATGCAGTGAAATCCTGCTGCTTTACTGTGACCCCTCCTTATGGAGGGCTGTTCTGAGCTATGAGTTAACTTGGTGATGGCACTGCAAGATGACACTGACTTGCCTGAGTTACTATTTCCTTCTGGCGGTGTTCAAGAATACATCTGCTTGATTTATTTCTCTGCAGTTTTGTACTCAACTTCAATCACAGAATCACAGAATTTTTTAAGTTGGAAAGGATCTCTAAGATCACTGAGTCCAGCCTTCGACCTAACACCACCATGATCATTTAAAGCATGTCCCAAAGTGCCATGTCCAGAGCTTTCTTGAACGCCTCCAGGGATGGTGACTCCACCACCTCCCTGGGCAGGCTGTTCCAATGCCTGACCACTCTTTCAGTTAAAAAGGTGTTTCTTAATATTCAAGCTAAACCTCTTCGTGCACAATTTGAGGCCATCTCCTCTTTCTATCACTTGATACTAGGAAGAAGAGACCAACTCCCACATCACTACAACCTTCTTTTAGGTAGTTGTAGAGAGCAAAGAGGTCTCCCTTCAGCCTCCTCTTCTCCAGGATTTCATGTTGTTCTTTATCTATACTTTTTTCTTTTTATTCTCTATTTATAGGTTCTATTAAAATTGTATTGGCACTGTATAAATGCCCAATATCAACATAAAGTGTTTGCATCATAGGATTGAGTTAACAAAAAGTGGAAAAAAAATCTACAGTAAAAACTTACTTTGTAAATACATTGTCTAAGGTTGCACATCAGTAATATGCATTTCTTTCAGGAACTTATCAGTCATTATGAAATCTGATCAAACTTCACCTTAATCAATTATGCCTGTTGCTTGTTGAAGTAAAACTAGCAAAAACTACTTCAGAGCACAAAGATGATTGTACAGCCTTTTCCATGAAGCCAATCTGAAACCACAGTTCTGGATCTAGGGTTGCTCATGTGAACAAGCCCTGAGTAGCTTTAACCAACTACATAAATAATGGCAGTGCTGACAAAATCAGTGAACTCACCACTTGTCCATCTCTCCCTGGAACACCAGGCACTCCAACAGAACCCTGGTGGGAAACAGATGTTGATGTTTAGCAAATTAAACAGGTCATGAAACCTTTCATCTCTTAATACAGTACTTAGAGATGATGGTGAATGTTTGCTTATTGTAACTGCAATAAATTCTGAAAAAACCCAATTTTTATCCAAACTGACCTCACTTTTCAGTTGAGATTTGACACCAATTAGACAAGTTCTCATGTTGTGCATTTTAATGACTGTCCTGCTGTATGGCCTCTTCTAGAAACAAGCCTCAGGTTGATGGTTGTTCTGTAGTGTTGTGGATGCTTCCCAAGAAATGTGGGAGTTAAAATTCAATTCCATTTAATGCTGTTAATAAATGTTGAGACTGATCCCACACAATCAGACACAGCACCTGAACAAAACTATTAGTACTGCAAGACAGATGCTTCAAGCTCAGTACCTGGTAGTTCTGGGCTAAGGCTTTTAAGAGATAATCTGCAACAACTGATGGTGCAAATTATTCCTTGAGATTCCATCAGTATTACTGTAATCAAAATTTAAAAGCCAAACACAAAGAATGCACAAAGAAGGAAAGCAAAACATTAATATTGACTTGTGACATTACAGAGATCCTTTTACAAAGCTCTCACTCTGTATGTTTCTACATGATGGACAATTTTTCTGAAGGAACTTGTGTGACTGCTGGTACAGATGTTCAGTGAGAACCTGAGGCATGAGGAAAGCAGGAAAACTGCATGTGCTTGCACAGTATCCTCCTCTTCTGCAATAATAAAAAGCTCAGCAAGGAAACTGAAAGCATAATTTTTGTTTTTCATTTATAAACACCTTAACATCATACAAACCCATGACTGATATTTGAAAGGCTGGCACCCTAAAAAAAAGAGGCCAGGAGACAATGCTCAGGGGGGCTTTAAACCATCACCCTCAATAAACTATCCTATTTATACCAATTCCTCCACTCAGTGAGTTTTCTATAGCTGAAGTTTATCAGATATTTGAAAGCTTACAGGTCTTGTTGATGCTGTACAATTGAAATACCTTCCTCCTCAAATCTTAGGGTATAATTTTATAATGGCAACTTAGACATCTGTGCAGCTTTACAATGGCACATTCTTGTATTGCTAAACATGAAGAGTAGTTCTCTCTTCCAGCTTGCAAACTCTGTACGGTTCACAGATGACAAAATTCCATTAACTTATAAAGTTTGGGATTACGTTTTTACATATGAGCAGATTTTCTTTCTTTTGTTCAAAAACTTCACTTTGAGCAGATGTTTACCTTCAAGAATATTACCTGAGAAGAGAAAAAGTAGAGGTGGCATCCTTCTCACATGTTAATATTAGTTATTTCTTTCCTTTTTCACACAACCTTTTAATCTTTTGAAATCAACTAGAAAATCGCTTGCCTTTCTGGTATGTGGGTGAGATGCTGGTGAAGTGCCACTTACTAGCTGTTATTGCAGATATATCTAGGACTGCTTTAATGGTGTCATTCCATAAATCTTAAACTCACTCCATCAAACTGAGGCAGTCAGCTCTAATGAACATAAATAACACGGAAAGCATGCTCAGGAAGTCAGGTCTTGGGTTACTGAAGGAACAGGAAGACACCATCAGACCACCTGAACACCACCATGCAAACTCCATTTATCAGCAACACCTATGTCCTTTGTTTATGCTGGTCAAGGTTTTTAGTCATATGGCACTGATCTACTTGAGTAAGGACATGCATTTAATCAGAAACTCTATCTCCCCACCTTTCACGATGTTTTAACCTCAGTTTCCTAGTCGTACCAGTGCATGAATAAGAAAATTATTGTGACCTTTTCACCTGAAAGTTAAGCAGACAGATTGAAAACAGTCTGCTCTGCATTGCTTGAACTTCCTATGATGGGGGAAATGAGATATCTGATGTCTCACCCCATACTCCTGCATTTTGCAAAAACAAAATTCAGAGCCTAAACTAACTGATTCACAGCAGTGTGCAGTAGCTAATTCCATTTACTCTTTCTGCTTGCAATTTGGCACCTGAAGGAATTATCACTTGCACAATATTGTTGTTCATACTATACCTTTTGTCCTGGAGGTCCCTGAGGTCCCTGCAAAGGGAAAACAATTCAATTAAGATCATGATTCTAGCCAATTTAAACTGAAATGACCAATTAAATCTGTCTTATTGTGTAAGCACTCTGACACTGGACTGAAACCAGTCTTATACATCAAAGAAAAGTAAAGTTTTAAGCTCAAAATGCACAATGGATCTTTTCTCTTCTCTTTTGGAACTGATCTAACTATTGACTGGGAGACTCAATTATGACCCCCACCCCTTCTAATCTTTCCTCTTCCAACCCATCTGTTTCTTCTAATACTGGCAAATCTGTCAGCATTAAGATGACTGTGATTTGTCTCTTTCTGATACCAGCTAACAGCCAGTTGTGTGTTCTTAGTAATACATCTGCTCAGTAGCATAAAAACGGTTTATACAAACAAGCATTTTTTAAAACAGACATAAGTAGAAGCCTCAAAATCCTCTCACCTTCTGGGTAGCAGCATACATGACTATGTTTTACTCAAGGTGTGACCTGTGCCATTGCTTGCAAGTTAAGAGAAAAATCACTTTAGAAATCATTAAGCATGCTCTTGGGAAGAAAGGAATCACCGTTTTGTCCCCATGACCTGAGAATGCAGGAAGAGATATCTCAGTTCAGGAAAGCTTAACTGCTTAGTGTCAGACAGGAGTCAAAGTCCTACTGATATTAATAGGACCCATTTCTCATCTGGCATCTCTGAAGTACCCAGGTGGTTTGTGGCCACAGTGAATAGGGAAGGCAGGAAGGAAACAGATCTCACAACCATTTTGGCAGTCTGTTTTAGCAAGAACCAGAACAAAAAAAAAGGCCAAACCTGCAGAATCCAAATCCTTCTGGTATGTGAAAGAATAAAGAAAGAATTGACTGATGTCATAACTGCAATTATTCATAAAACATAAAGAGTTACTGCTTTGAAATGCAAGGCCAGTTCTTAAGGTAGCATGAAGTTAAGACAGAATCCTCTACCATTAGTGGATGGGCTGATGCAAAGCTTTTTGGAACATTGCTCCAAAGCAACTTTAAACTACTAAGATGGAAAATACCCAAGCTGTCAGCACTGATGATGACCAGAGCAGTGAGAGAAGTTATCACCTACTTTTCCAGACTGAATTAAAAAATCTCTCCAGCCCACTGTGTTTCAGAAAACCTGGAAATCATGTCTGCTTTACAGCAAGTGCCTGAATTCTAACCCCAAGATTTGGTCAAGCCTGAGGACACCAGTAAAATTGAATGTGGTAAATGAAGAACAGCCTGTTTCCTGAGCATTGCTTGCATACAGTCCCCAAGAAAGCAGAAGGTGGTGGAGGGAAAAAAAAAAAAAAAAAAGATAAAAACAATCAAGGTGAGGTTAGTAGGTGGGAGTGCCCTGCTGGGTAAGGAACCATGGATATTAACAACATACACCACAGACAGGTCCTTTTCCCTTTCTTCTAGAAAAGGAAGAAGTTTCTTTCAGTGCCCAACAGCACATCAGGTGATGAAGTAGAAATTTCCCCCTTCTTCTGTGAGAAAGATGCAAATCTGGCTAACAACTTAAAAATTCTAAGAAGTTAATTCTCAAACTAGAGCTTTCCTCTGTCACCCTTATCAAAATATGCTTTAGATGCCTACGTTCTGGGCATCAGTTATCTGCTGACCTTTCGCATGTTAATTTGTTGCATTTTGGTAGTATTTCAGGTCTTAAGAAAACTTTCTCCATCAGTAGGCCAGACTGAACATACAACAACTGAAGACTGCCTTCATAGTTTGTACTTGCTGCTTTTATTTCCAGTGAATGAATATTGCCTCTTCAGTTTCTAACTACTTAAAAAGCTAATAAAACCTTCTAAAGACGTTCAACTGTATTAAATTACCATTTGGGAGCCCTCAGTACCAAGTTACTATTTGAAGGGAAAATGATCACTCACTTATTAATCCTATCCTCCAAAGTAAACTGTTTAAATATGCTGCTCTGTTGAGACACTTTGTGCCTGGTGCTTGCAGCTGTCAGCCTGTGGGATGGATATAAATTCAAGACATTGCAGATGTCTCCAGGAAAAGATCTTTCCCCAGAACTTTCCCCCCACTGTTGTCACCATTCCAGCTCCTCCAGAGCAGCTATTGAATAAGAAAATATTTACATAGTAGCATATCCTAGATTTTATGGTGTTTTTAAAATAAATTAGAGAAAAGAAGCAGCAGATACTTGTTAGCATTTTGTACAATTAGCAGTTTTCCATTTCCAGTAGTTAAGCCTTTTCTCTGACTGGAAATAGTTCTGTGTTTGTTGATGACAAGAAAACTCCTCAACAGAGGACCTTCAGAAAAGGTATCTTCAGCAAACCATCTTCAATTAGAAGCTTACCTGAAGTGATACAATTCACAATTCACACATAATTGATTAGTTTTTCTTACCTTTTGAAAGTTCAGACTGCAAAACATAACTGAATAGGAACAATTTTTCTTTAAAGGACTGCTCCCTCCCATTGGGAAGGAAGCTCAAAGCTACTGAAATCTTAGCAGCTCATCCACTGAGACTTCACACCCCTTCTTCACATAAGCCTACCAGCAGTAGAAAATTACTTAAAAAAAAAAAAAACAAAACAAATCACCTTACACCACTCCAGAATTGCTGTGAATTGGCTGTTTTCTATGTTCTCTACACTTAATGAGCAAGGCACAGAATCACACTGGAGAGATGGAAAGAAGTAACTAAATGAAATTTGATAAAAAACAGGGAACATGAAGGGATTGAACAAAAAAACCCCACACCAGCAAGTTCATTTCTACAGGTATAACTGATAGCTTCTAGAAGAATCTACAGAGGAAATTCAATACGACCACGTGGATTCTTTTTGTCCCAATTATTCTACTGAACTGTGGAGAGAGCTGTGTTGCTGACTTGATGAACAAGCAGTAGGACCAGCAGCTGAGATCTCTTGTGTAGGTCTTGAGACAGAAGCAGAATACAAGAAATACATGAAGCTTTCCAACCAACTCCTTAAGACTATTTTGTTTTTCCTATCTGTTTCTTCAACTCATCTGTGTTCCATAAAAGCTGCAGTGGTATACTGACTCTGCTGGTTGCTCCAATGCAACCAAAGGGATGTTTTGCAAATGCAGAGTCAGCTAAACCTCGCTTTGGATGGAGCTCTTCTACAACTAGGTTCAGGCAGCCCAGCGCAGATAGCTGCTACCACTTTCAACCCTTCATCCCCAAAGCCTCTGCTCAGCAGTGACCAGGCACATACAAAATAAGCAGTAGTGTTCACTAGTTAGTGGCTCAATCTGCTACTACAGGAAATGTATTGTTACTCATCCTCTGCAACTATCATCCCTGGGAATATGAAGGTAAAACAAAAGCCTTTAAGGCAAGAGCAATAGAGTTCTTCCACCTCCTACCTCCTCTAAAACTGATCAACAAATCAGTCTGCAGTAGTTTATGCAGACAATGTTGATAGTAACTATTTGTTTTTTGCCTATATCGTAGGAAGCTGCCAGAGTTTCCATGTAGGGATGCTCAGCATCAACTCCTAAACCATGGGTGACTAATGTTAAAAACTCCATTTTATAAAGAGCATCTAGGCTTCAAAAAATCCAGTGAAAGTCCATGAAACCATGACTGCTTAGCATTTTAAAATTTAAGTTACTTTTCTTTAAATTGACATACATTTGCTGACAAACTTTAGCTGAGGGCTGAAAATTGTGGTTGTGAGAACTGCATAGAACAGGAAGATAACATCATAAAAAATGAAAGTAGCTCTCACTTCTTCAGACAGCATGAATACTTCAGAAGAACCCTTTCCCACCACGTGCAAATTGAATAAACTACCTAGGCAGCTATGACAAGCTTCACTGAATGATGTTCCCATTCAGACAGCTCTTCAAATGGGAGAATGGAAAAAGGTTTGTCTCTCTGAAGAAGTTCAGTTGTTATCTGTGTTTGTCTGGAGATGGAGAATTATTTGGTAGGTACTTAAGCACTTAGAAAACTGAGTAACCCAGGATAAACAAATATTTATAGAAGTCTCCTGGGCAATTGCATTTCAAAAGGTAATATTTCCACTATGATTCTGTAATCACTGGTTTCTGAAATCAAGAGACCTCTAAGAGCTTGTATCATATCAAACCCTGGCATTACAGAAATGGTTGAATGAAGCTGGACACTTTGGTTGGCCTTGACAAGTAACTAACTGGAATAAATAATAATAAAAAAATATAACAAAAGCCAACTGAAAAGGCTGACCTAAATGCAGTTAGAACAAATATTCTGAGTCCAGAATTCTTCCCAGGCCTCCTTTCTAGTGTTACAATTGTATTTTCCTTTTAACTTTACTCTGTTCCTCATGCTTCAGGGAGCTGCTAAACAAGAAATAATGCAGCCCTGTAAAGCTTAAAGCTGCAGTTTCAAAGCATAGCAACCCAGGGTGTAATACATTAGCAACAGCCTTTCAAGGTGTTTTTGTATTCAACTTCTAGTGACTCAGTTGCTTAACATTCAAAGAAATGTATGAAATAGAAAGTTGGGTCCTTTTCAATTTGCAGGCCTGGGGCAGCAGTAATGATTTGTTTTACAAGCTATCGGAGTTCATGTGCAGCGAGAACAAACACCAAATGAAAATGCCTAACAAAAATACATTGGAAAAGTGAATGTTTTTGTGTACTGAAAAAGTTATACAGCAAACAATGCCACAACAGAGCCATACATTGTTATACAAAACCACTTTTACTCCAGCGCTTTGGGGGAAAAATATCCAAAAAACACTAACCAAAAATAAAAGGCCTGTTTTAAAAAATATTTCCATGCTTCCTATGTAAAATAAAGGCTTTTTGTACCTAGAAGGCCTTTAGGAGTTACTGTGTCTCTGTTTCTATGAGACAAAAGAAGTTCCAAGAGTGTCCCTGAGAAGAGGTATTTCCCCTTCCATGCCTATAAGAATCACGAAACATGCAGAAGAGAATCATAGAATCATTTAGCTTGGAAAAGGACTTTTGAGATCATTGAGCCCACTCATTAACCTAATACTGCAAAGTCCACCACTAAATTATGTCCCTGAGTTCCACATCTTTTAATTACCTCCAGGGATGTTGACTCCACCACTACCCAGGGCAGCCTATTGCTATGCTTTACAACCCTTTCAGTGAAGGATTTTTTCTTAATATCCAATGTAAAGTTCCCCTGGGGCAACTTGAGGCTATTTCCAGTTGTCCTTTCATGTTACTTGGGAGAAAAGTCCAACATCCACATGGCCCCAACCTCCTTTCAGGTAGTTGTAAAGACTGAGGTGGTTTTCCCTCAGCCTCCTTTTCTTCAGACAGAGCAACCCTAGTGCCGTCAGCTGCTCTTCCCAAGACCTGTTCTCCAGACTCTCCATGAGCTTTGTTGCCCTTCTTTGAGTGTGTTCCAGCACCTCAATGTCCTTTTCTGTAGTGAGGGGCTCAAACCTGAACACAGTATTTGAGATGTGGCCTCATCAGTGTCAAGTACAGGGGGACAATCCCTTCCCTAGTCCTGGTGGCCACACAATGTCTAATACAAGCCAGGATGCTGTTGGCCTTCTTGGCCACCTGAGCACACTGCTGGCTCATCTTCAGATGGCTGTTGACCGACACCCTCGGTCCACTTTAATCAAGCAGCTTTCCAGCCACTTTGCCCCAAGCCTGGAATGTTCTTGGGGTTGTTGTGATCCAAAGGCAGGCCCTTGCACTTGGCCTTGTTGAATCTCATACAGCTGGCCTTGGCCCATTGAGCCAGAGCCTTCCTCTGCAGAGCCTTCCTGCCCTCAGGTGGATCAACGCTCCTGCCCAACTTGGTGTCCTCTGCAAATTTACTGAGGGTGCCCTCAATGCTCTCATTCAGATCACTGATAAAGATGTTAAACAGAACTGGCCCCAACACTGAGCCCTGGGGAATACCACTTCTCACCTGCCACCAACTGGGTTGAACTCTGTTCACCACCATTCTCTGGGCCCAGCCATCCAGCCAGTTCTTAACCCATCAAAGAGGACACTCATCCAAGCCACAAGCACTCACTTTATCCAGAAGGATGCTGTGGGAACTGATGTCAAGGGCTTGACTAAAATCCAGCTAAACAAGATGCCCAGCCTTTCCCTCATCTGCTGAGCAAGTCATGAGCTAGTTAGTTGCAATTTGTATCTGGTTTCCATCGCACTTGAACGCCCGGCAGATCTACTCTACAAGAGCTGAATATATCATTCCTCTGTGCAGAAAGGAGTAAAAGAATTCAGAGTGAGGTCAAGCATTAGGGTTACCAAAAGGGTTAAGTTTTGAAATGTTATGTGGAACAAGCAAAATGTATGTTAGGAAGAAAGGCCAGTAGTTTCCTTGGCTTTTCAATCTTTTCTGTTAATTTGTGTCCTGACTCTCATAATTCATCCGTCTTCCCGTGTTATTTTTCTGTTTTTCCTCATCATAAGGACTCTTAAATATCATACAAGAGTTCTTCTGGTCTGTTTTTTATTTTCTCCTTTTGAGAATGAATCATAAATGAGTTTGTGATCCTTTTCTACCCAATAGCTGAGATTTCTGGTTACAGACTATTTATGAGAACTTAGAGTGAGTCAGTGTTGGGAAATCTCAAAGGTTGACACTGATAAATTGACATTTTCAGATTCATAAACTGCAACAGGACAGAAGATGTGCATGGGGTGATTTTTTTCTCTCTCTCTTTTTTTTTTTTTCTAATTTTCACATAGAAGAGATTTTGGTGCTTTTATATTTAAAATTTTCTAAATTAGTGCATAACAATAAAGACTTGGAAGGTCAAAATTTGCCATGTTTTCAGCTCCTTGGAAAAGAAGTAAATTTAAACATGTTCAGTGTGTGAATCAACTGCTTTTTGACACTGAACAAAACCCCATCTATTATTTGCTTTAAAGACAGATAAGTAGTTTTACAGATGTGTTGCATGAACAAAGCAGTCCAGAATAACCACAGAATTCAGGTAAAGGTGTCTCTTTGCAAAACAAAACTATACTATAATGATTAATCCAAATGCAAATTCCCTCTGCCTTAAGATATATTGCTTTCCAGACTAGAACTTTTGTGCATATACAGCCTTGCTGGGCATCTGTTGAAGGAAATAAGACCTAACGTTACTGTTTTTCCTAGATACTCAGAACAAGGAGGATGTTCTTCCAAAGGATGTTGGCGTTTCTGTGAAAGACAGTGGAAAAGTGTAACTTGCAGTTAAGTCTGCAAAATGCCACATCTTTAAAAAGAATTAATATTATTTTTTCATCTTAGGTTAAAATGAACAAAATGGACTCAGAGGGATCGGGCAGAACTGACTGGGAAGTGCTGCTGACTTCAATTCAGCCTTTCAGGCCAATTGGTCAAGGCCAAAGCCTCAGCTGAGGTGAATCTTCACAGCTCTTCTGGGAAACTAATAATTGTAATTTTGTTTTCAATGGCTAGAGTTCTGCAGCAGCCTTCTTTGTTTCAATCTGGTAGCACGTTCGTAGTAAATTTTATAAGGTGTTGCTCTTAAGCTGTTCAGCTGCAAAAGTTTACTAAGGACTAACAGATGAAATGGAAATTCTCTGCCTTTCCCAGCAGCTATATTTTTTTTTCTCCCAATAAAATGCATTGGCCTTGACTTGCAGGAAACCTCAAAAGACTCAAAAGCCTTAGGCATTTTGTAACTTCTGCACTTCAGCAATGGCTGCCACAGCAATGACTAAGTGAATAATAAGAAGCTCTGCCATTCTGTTAATCAGTTAAAGTGGGAGGGGGGCACTGCTTAATCAGAAGTTATATGAGGTTCTCCATCATAGTTAGTCTGACATGGCTTAGGTGGAGTTAGATAATGGTTGGACTTGATGTTTTTTTTTTTTTTCTATGATTCTGTACTTTGGGAGATCTTAAGGGAAAAAAAAATACACTGCATGATTCACAGTTCTGAGAATGCGACAAGCAGAAACTGATGTTGTACCATGAATCTGAACATGATTTACAACCACTGGAGCTTCAATTTGTTTTGAAATGAATATAGCTCCCAATGCAACAAAACCCATCTACTCCCATATCTGAATGCATTTTGTAAACTTTGCTCTCATACATGTAGGAGAAAAAAAGCCCAAAACCTCAGGAGAAGAGAATATTCGGAGTTTCAGTTTGCTGTGTTGTGTCTTCACAGTTCCATCAGGCAAAGGGCTAAAGCTATTGCCACAGAGATAGCTGGGATTTTGACTCTTAAAACAAATAGATGATTCTAGTGCTTCTCAAGGGTCCCAAGGTGGAAATGGCTCAATTTCAGAGACCGTGGTAAGTGGAGACCAGGAACTGGGAAAACCTGTCTTGGTTCTTTTATTTTATTTCTTTTTTTTTGCTTTGCTGTGCCCTTAACTGCTTTATTTCCAACTGCTTCTACAAGCTTAAAGGAGTTGGCCTGATCATATGTAAAGAGAGAATGTTGTCTTTCTCTTGTTTTCTTCAGAAATAGGACCTCAGATAGTCTGTGACAAAGGAATATTGGGAAATGCACACCTTATAAAGCCTTTGGGAATTTCGCATTGTGTATGTGTTTGTGACAATTGCTTCGCAAACTGGAACAGAAGAGGACTTACTATCAATCCTTGTTCTCCTGGTTTTCCTGGTTCACCCTTAAAATTAAAAGAAAAAAAAAAGAAAAAGGAGTAAATAATTTCATTAACATGCCTTGAATTCAGTTTTCTACCTAATAATAAAACACCTTTAGAATTCCATTCTTAAGCTAGTATGGCAGCTGACTGCACATTAAATATATCACTTCTTTGTTTTTTAAACTGGCAGGCCAAATATCAGACAATTTAAGAGGCAAAATACCATTTAAAAATTCATATGATTATATTCTTGAGGCAATAGTTAAGTGTCCCAAATATGGCCTTGGTTCCAAGCACAATATTCCATTCCTATCAGAGGTGCTGAGGGACATGTAGAAAGGTTATTTTCACATATGTGCTGAATTCCACTGCTTCCATATTCAAAAATTACTTCTCTGTGTCATCACCTTAGTCAGCAGAAGACACAATGATAATTTACTAGTGCAAATAATCATGTTTCATAAACTCGTGAGTCTCATTATTTTGGTACTGAAGCAATGCAATAATTACTCAGGTGGTAAACACCCAGATTGGCTTTTAATGGTAATCTGTCGTTTTTTTCAATGGATTCTCTTTTTGTGGGCACAGCTCTACCTGAAGTTAGAATCTGTATTCTTCCCTTTTTTTCACCTGTGAACGCATACAACTGCCTGGAGAGAGTAAAATGTATCAGTTGTACAATATGGGCTAAACCCACGAGTTTAAAACGCAGAGTTCCTATCTGGTTTATAGATCACTCCCTTGTAAACCCAACGGAGCATAGGGCAGTCCATGTGCTGTTTTATCAGCACAGTTGCAGGATCTCCTTTAGCATCTTTGTCATAAAAAAAAAATCCACAAAACACAACTGTACGAAAAAAAAAAAGAGACGAGAACTGTTCTGATGCCGTTGATCTTGGCAACCAAAAAGAATCAGAACTGCCTCATTCAGAAGTAAACACGCTGAGATACTCAGGAGAGAGAAACCGCACAGGCACCGGTTTCTGACAGCTAATTGCCCAACCTTATTGACCACTTCAGATCACTCTGAGGCCTTAGTAACATATATACAGCAATCACGCAGCCTGAAGTGAGCATCAGGATATTCCAATAAATGCTGGGAAATAATGGTGAAATAATTTCATGAGTTTGTATCATACTCTGTTGTCTTGCCAGAAAACAAAACAAAACAAAAAACCCCAAACCAAACAAACGAACCAAACCAAACCAAAACAACCCACCCCAACCCTCATTCTCCTTTTACATCCTTTTGGAGGTCTTCCAGTTTCAAATTCTTCGTGCTAGTGTCTGTGTGATGCTACGAAAGGACACCTGTTCTAGGTGTCACTCTGGAGGAAGGCAAGTATGTTCAGGTTCCAACAGGTTCTTCTATTGACATCCAAAGAAAAGCCTTAGCAGAAGGTTGCACAAGCCTTTCTCAAATGCCTACTCTTCCTTGGCACTCTCTCCACTGGCAATAGGCCCCAAAACATTTCCCTTACATTTCTACCTCCTGAGCTCCAAAGATTTCCTGCCCATGAGACCAGCACAACCTCATCTCTAGAAGTTTTATGTATCTGTAACAAGATTCACACTCCTGGAATTCAAAGTGGTGATGACACAGATGGACATGCATGGGCACAGATATTGGCACACAGGTGGCTCCTCAGCCCTGCCACACTGTGAAATGGAAGTAAATGTGGCTGCTGGAATTGCTCCCTCTGCCTTGCTACCTTGGCTGCTTGACTTTCTCATGATACACAGCAAGAGTATGGGCATGCTGCAACACACTCAGCACAAATAACACAGTGCAGATATTGCTTTGTTGTTCGGCTCTTTAGCTCAAAGATCCATGCAAGCCTTTTACAAACACAAAGCTGTCACTACCTCTTGGCTAAATTGTCCCATTACAGCTCTCCTGCTTGACTGTATATCACAGTCATGGATGAACAAGCCTTTGGAGGATCAGGAAGGTTAACCTGAGGGCACAGGACAGCAGCAAGGAGCAGGATAGTAACAACAGTCAGCAGTCTGGACGGTTTCTCTCTGAGTGCTTGTTTGTATCTGAAAGCAGTATTATGAGCTGATTTTCCATAATGCTATAGGGCTTAAGATAGCCACAGCTTAAAAAAACTATAAAAAGAAACTCTCTTTTGCCATCTAAAGTAAAAATCACTGCAGACCTATTATGAAATGGAATGACCTCATTGCATAAAATGCATTACTTTCCTGTTATGAGAAACACTAACGCTCCCTTTGCTAAAAGGCAAAAAACTCCAAGCAGCAAACAGTCACATTGTGATCAGCAAATCCAGCTGATCCTGCTAGCCTCTTGTACAGGAGTTACAAAAATGGTATCACTGCAGTCAGAAATGGGTTCTGGTTTTGGTCACTACATCAAAAAACAGAAGCAACTCTCCTGACAGCAGACAATTTTCCCATATTAAAGTAACACAAGGAAAATCAATACAAGGTCCAAAGCCTGATGTGCTGCAGGACTAGCAAGAAATGAGTAGTTGGTCAAAGAAAAGCATTGGAATGGAAGCAGCAGAATTTTAATGTAATTTCATAACCTTGAGCTAGAACTTCTATGGACAATAGTGGTAAAAAAAAAAAAAATCAATCCAAAGCAACAATAACAGCAGCTGCACCCTTAAATTACTACAGGTGCTAACTGGCAAGTATTGGTAGATTTTCACAGGAAATTTTAGCAGAGCCTTACAAATATCATTATGTTATATTATGTTTATACAGTTACTAGTGTTTCAGATGAGGCAACCTGTATAGGGTCAGAAAAGGAGTGTAGATACCTTCTCTGAAAAAGGCTCTGCAAAGAAAAGTTATGCCATCCTCTCCTGGCTCCACACAGTGAGACATGCTTTTTCATCAAAAAAATGTGTTTGCCTCCAGTGCTGCTCCTCACCTTGCTAGCTCCCTGTGTGTCCTCATCTATCATGGGTGTGTGAGTGTGTGTGCATCTCTACTTTTAGCATTTCAGTTGCCATGCCTCATTCCTGCCTGTGATCCTGATTCCACTGATATTATGGTGACATTCATGATGAAAATAGAGGTACTTCTTCGAAAAGAATGAACATTTAGGAGGTTGCAAAATATAAACCCATACTTACACTTTTCTAGAAAAAAAAAAAAGAAAAGAAAATGTAAATTCATATGTTTATGCTTGTGTTAAAAAAGTGCTTAATCATTAGGTCACAAAGTGCCAAAGGAGTGTGTCTGATCCTGTGATTAAAATTAACAGTAAGCTATGTACTGTTGGTTGTTCCAGTAAAAGATGGGGGGATGAGACAAAAAAAAAAAATGGTACTATTCCACTTTTGTAAAGCTGGCAGAATCTGACTCCAAACTTCATCCTATTTTGGGCAATATTTAGTAGTTTATTACTTGAATTCCACGACTTTTGAGGCCAAATTATTGGGAAACCCATCCATGCTACCATGGCTCAAATTCACCTGAATAGATACATTTACTACTTGTGGAGAGAGGCAGACCCTCCTCATGCAGCTATTAAACATCAATGAACAACTGAGAAACCTTAGAATGTGTGAGGAAACCGTCAGGAGCAGGAGGCAAGGAACCTAGGTGTTACTCTTGGCCCTGTTATGAACTTGCTCTGTGGAAGGAGTACCTCAGGTACAGTGTGGTTCAGATTCCACATGTCTAACTTGCCAACCTTACCTCAGAAAATGTCTCTGACACTGAGCTGGCATATACTTGAGTGGAGTTTGAAGGCTGTGATAGCAACAGACTAACTCACCGGTATGCCAGGCATCCCACGAGGACCGTCTTTGCCCGTGTCTCCTGGGGGACCTCTGGGTCCTGGTGGCCCTGGAGGCCCAGGGGGTCCAGCTTGTCCTTGGTCCCCCTAAACCAACAAAAATCTGATCAGGAGTTTGCTTTAGAGGCATCAACTACACAAAAAGACATTGATTTATCCAGAAAGAGTGTAAAACAGACTGGAAGGTGCTGCCATGGGCTGGACAGAATCTTCTTCACTGCTTATGACAGAAATTGCACTTTGCCTTGAAGACAAGGGCACTGTATCTGTCCAGTGCAATCAGCCACAGGGCAGAGGGTTCACATTCTAAACAGCTTGTCCTACAACAGGAAATATTCCCAAATTCAGGGAAGACTTGCAATATTTTACTCATCTAGTTCTCCAGAGCAAGTAGCTGGTTTTGATGAGCTGGCGTAAGCACAGCAAAGCTGAGGTAAAAGAGCAAACTCACACGTGAGAATGTATGGTTTGCACAGCAGCTTTCCAAATCCATCAATGACGCATGGATAGATTTCAAAAAGGAGCATGGGAAAAACCCTTGGTTTTCCACAAAACTCTACATAATTTTTCATCTGTTTTGGGGAGCTTTGACAATTATCTAATTCTCTTAATGACTTTTACCTATTAATTTGTAAAAGCCAATTTACAAGAGAGCTGCCAAAAACATATTATCTTCCCTTTTAAAAAGACACCAAAAAAGGATGCTCAATTTAATCTCCAGCACACTGCTGCACACAGCTGGGAAAAAAAAAAAAAAAAAAAACCAAACCAAAAACCTGTCTGCATTTTAAATGTGGATCATTTATCCAACATACCCATAGCCTTTTAATTGTTAACATCATTAACAGTTGCTTCATTCCAAAACATTTTCAAATGAATAGCCTGCTACAAGAAGGCATCTGACAAAAAGGTACAGCAAAGAGTAAACTGAATGTAAAGAGGAACCAGACTCCAGTGAGATGAAGCACTACCTTAATGAGGCGGCGTTTAATGAGCTGCTGATCAGCAGAGAGAAACCCATGATTGATTTTAGGAAACACCATCTGATCAGGCAGGTGAGGTCAAAGGTTGTAGATCAGAGATGAGAGAATTGAAGAATAGACATCAGAAGGCCCGAGAAAGAAATAAAGACATATTCATTAGAATTGTAATAGTTCAAAATAATATAAACCGGTGCTTCTGCCTGACAGAAACTGTGCATTTTCTGTGGGAGAAATTTACCTCTGATGTACAGGACACACCATCTAATGAACCAATCATATATAATGAGTTAACTGCAGAACTTTTTTTTTCCCTCCTGGGATTTCCCATGACTGTTCTTCACATGAATTATTTTTTTTTTTATTACCTAGGCTCTAAAAAAAGAAAAAGAAATCAGTGTGTTTTTACATGGTGTTCTTTCAGCAGAGCTTCCAGAGACGAAGCACCAGTTCAGTTTTCAGTCAGATTTTCTAACCAGCATATTGTGCCATGAAGAATGGTGTGGTTTTAATAAGGACCGGAGTTCCAGCTTGATCGGATTGCTTCAATCCTTCCTACTTAATTTGAAAATACTCTTTGAAAAAAAAAAAAAATCTGTGTGTACAGATTAAACCTCTGATATCTAACACAAATAGATGACTCTACATGCAATCAGTAGAGTTCTCTGATGTTTTCCACTTGCCTGTACCCCTCAAGGAAGCAGAATTAGAGCAAAATCTCATCTGAAAATGAAATACTGGCCAAGATCAGGGGATGTGGCTGTTTCCAGGGCTAATGCTGCATGAGCAGTTTTAGATTTGATCCTACGCTGTGCATGAGGAGTACTTAGAGCAATGGAAAGGCAGTGAGAGTTGACTCAGCTCCACCATAAGGAATCATTGGAATTCATTGGTATTCCATGGTCAAAACAATTTTTCATGTGCACTTCTATGCTGATACAGAGAGACCTGACTGAACAGGTACATGTCAGCCACAAACCTTGACGGTGAGGATCTGATTACTGTGCAGAGCAGCGACTGAGGGGAAGCCTGGCAGACCCTAGGGACACAGCATAACATGGTACCAAAACAACACAACACAAACATCACAGAGACACTTTACTAACAGACAAACAGAACAAACACTATGTTTAGTGTACCCCACATTGCCTACAGACAGGAAACAGCCTCTCTGTCATATGGGAAACAGAGATAGGTTTGTGTTATGCGAAAGATGCAGGTTGCTACTTTACAACAAGGATATCAAGAGATTTTAGAAGGAGCAGTCCCATGAAGGTGACTTTCCTTAAAATTAGAATACATTGTTATGATCATTTGACTTGTAAATAAGCCAACAGATGACTGAGCCATTTTCAAGTAAAATGTATTACAGCACTTCCAGAGAACTATGTAGAAAGCTGCCGCTCTGAATTGCTGCAGAACTCACCTGCAGTGGTGGTGGATTTTGAAGCCCTTTGTACAATTAACATCCTGCTCCTCATGTTCTGTTTAACATATGACATTCAGCACATACACTGGTAGTACATACACAACTATAAACACTGAACAACAGTCTACTGCCAGATCTTGGGTAGTCCAGAATGGCCTAGTTCAACATTTTCAAGACATACATAGCAGCATTTTCAAATCCAGGGCCAAAAATTTCCCTGTGTGTGGTTTCTCACATTCTGCTCTAGTAACACGGGTAGAACTTGAACTGTATTGGTACAAAAAAAGAAGTGTGGCAATTGTAGCCACACAATTGTATTGTGACAATACAAGGGGTGAATTTTGCCCTCAGTTCAACACCTTTCTTATGATGCCTTGTAGACTGTGTATTAGATCATCTAATAAAGCTGCAACCTTACATGGCTGAGCAGTGAGCTCCTAAAGAAAGAAATCCCCAAGTCCTCTCTTTGCCTTTAGAGTAGCACACTGTGCAGCAGAGGCTTGTTCAATGACTGAGAGACATCAGGCTAAGGATGATAGACTAAAATCAAGTATGTGATCTCTAAGCTCCCTATATGCATGCTGACCCATGTGCCACCTCTGAGGTGGACCTGGTGGTGCAGCCCCTCTGCAATGGAGCATGTGGGTTCAGGATTGAAGATTGGCACCTCTGAAAGGGAAGGCTGTGTCTGGCTCTGGCTTTCAAGAAGTCCTGCATAAAGACCTTGCTGGGGCAACCCACATTACCACAGCGCATGAGCCGCTTACATGCCAGCTGGCCTGGTGGAAAGCACCACCAGGCAACAGCAGCCTGCCAGGTCTCTCAGCTGCAGCAGATGCTTTTAACAGTGCAAATGTTTGCTCTGTTCATCTCCATATGCAATCACATCAGAGACTCTGCTTCACAAAGACTGCACTGGCAGAGTAACTTACTGATGCATGCATGTCCCTCACTAGCACCTTTGAGTTGCATTCATCACCTTTATTCCTGGTCTAAATGCATGAGATGAGGAAGCTGAGGCCCTGTAAGTGGATTCCATAAAGCCAGAGACGGTTTTACCAGCCTTCCCACTTCATTCTGATGAACCATAGTGTGGCTAACTGTGTTGCTCTTTGACCTGAAGTCTCCTCTTTAGAAACAAATATAAAGAAAACAAAACCAAAAAAGGCGAAAACTTAAAACATTTAAAGAAACTCACTCCTGAGACACTGCTAAGACTGGAATGATACATCATTTCGAAGACAGATGTATCAAATTTGCATTTATCTTATTATGGAATATAATTTAAAGAAGTTATTAGATGGTAACTCGCCAGAATCTTTACATCTGTGACTCATTAGCCCTGCTGTGCACATGGCCCATTCCTCTTCTAGATAAAACTACAATACCCACGTAATGGAAATGAGCAGCAACAAGAAACATACAAAAGAACTAAAAATCTGGGTAGCAAGCCATAAACTTTAAATCTCATTTATTAAACAAAAAGATAAACATAAAATCTTTTAACAACTTCATTTTCACTCATCAGCCTTTGGGATTATAGTGCAGCAATTTTTCAGTTACCACTAAAAGTAGCATATTTGCAACTTGACATTTTAAAAGGTGAAAACTCAAAACTCATCTTAGGCTTGATTCATTTCACCTTGGACATGAAGAAGAGCTGAGAATTAATGAAGGATTTGAAAATATACTGGTTTGCCCTGAATTTTTTTTTCTTTTATTTTTCTTGAAATAAATGAAGGAATTTTGAGGTTTGTGTAGCTCCACACACTCTCAATGCTTCCCAACAGGACACAGACAAGTGCAAGGGCAGCTATCTGTATTGCCATTTGTGCCCATGTAAACAACAAATAACAAAAGGGGACAACCCCATCCTTTCATCATTAGCTTAGTAACTTCTTTCAGCTCATTCCCAAGTAGGTCATAGCTTTCTTTCCCTTTCCCAAAGCAGGCATGACCTCAGAACTAATGGTCAGAGACATGTAAAACCCACTGGGACCTGGATCACCTCTCCATATTTAACAGTCACACTTGGAGAGAGCCAGAAGCATGGGAGAATGAAACGGAACCCAGCAAAGAAATTATCATGGGTGCATAGTTTTTGAATGTGTGGGAGGCTTTAGAAGGCATCACATCTTTTGGCATCCATGAAAGATAATGTTGGCACACAATGAGCTTCTAAAAAGGCATAAAAAGAGCTATCCTTCCCAGAAAACGAGTTCTATTCCTTTCGTGTCACTCTGCTATAAATATAGCCACAAATATCCCCTAGATCTGTTTTATTTTTTCTCTATCTAAAGTTGGTCTCAGCAATGGGTTTGAAGTTACTCAATTTTCTCTTTATTTGGTTTGATTCTTGAACTGCACATAGGAAGGGCTCTTGTCCTACACCCTGGGAGGCCCTCACAGAATACAAAACACTACAGTGATCAACAGTGGCCATTGGCCCACTAAATTCCTCTGCTGACAGCAACTCAAGCTCACCCTGAAATGCTAGCTGGTTACGATTTCTAAATTAACACGTTTGTTGCATGCCTCACTGTAATTTTTGCCCAAATGCCAAGCAAAACACGATGCTGTGTGAAGGTTAACAGGCACGTGACCCCATAACCCAGTGTCCTGTCTGCCTACCTGGAAGCACAGATAAATCCTACTCACTGCCATTCACTGGCTACGGAGAAAACCAAACCATGCCAGGTCATTGTCTCTGTCTGATTTTTTACTTGGATGAAATCGTTCTCCTGTTCAATCCATCACAGCTTTCAAAGACATAATTCCACTAGCAGTCCTAGGTTTTTTACAGTGCATTTATCTCTGTGCACTGATCTACAGGAGGTCAGTATTGTAAGGTCATCATAACCTTGTTGTATGGGAAGCATAATAACGTTAGGCAACAACATTTCTGGTTTTACACTATGCTGTGTACACTCCATTTGGACTATTGCATTTGCTTAGTATAGTAAATATCACAGTCCTCCTTAGGATTTTCCTTCTGACCTGCCAATAAACCCAGGCTGCACAAGCTTACATGTTCCTATGAAGACATGGTAAATGAGACAGGAATTACCACCTGCTGTTCACTTGCACTTCCTAGGGTTACAGCCAGCTGCTGCTATTTCACATCAAATCGCACAGGCTTCAGGCCAGAGTGATCCTGACACTCTTTATGGCTGCTTTACCTCCCCCCAACACCACCTCCAGTTCTAATTAATCCCTCAGACCGAGTGCCAGTCCTGCAGCTAATTATTGTACCTGCCCTGGGGAATCCAGTGTTCGGTATCACCCTGTACGGTGCCATGGACTCTCAGCAGGAGCTCTTTTATGTAATGCCTTTTATCATAACTGCTGCTTTCTCCATCAGCAAATCTGCTAACTACAACAGCGCACCACAATAAGACAAGGATCCAAGAATTTCTTTTCACTTAGGCGATCATTCAGCAAAGAGTTTTAATTTGAATACATTATGTAACGATCCAGAATTTGAAAATAATTAAAATGTAATGTTTCTGAACTAGCACCAACAGGCCACAATAAAAGTGGTGTTTTTCTATAATGGCCTCTGGATTTCTTCACAGTGCACAGTACCTTACACTGCACTCAGAGTGAACAAAGCTGTAAAATGTCAGCACACTTCTGTTTTGGTCCTAGCATTAGATGAATTTCAGTGAGGCAATTACCTTTTGCACACAACTCAGTTGTGAGTTCTAATGAGTTATCACCATCTGACCTACACAAAGTATCCTTCCTGAAGGTAAACCTACTGGTCTGACTGAAAGTGGTGGGAGGCATTCAGTTGCCCTCAAGATGGATTGGGTCCTCCCCAAAACCAAGTTGATTCCGACAGCAAAAATTTTCTGTCCTGGTTTGTTTCTCTTCAAGTTTTATACCCTCTGCAGTTATGTGATGCAGGGAAGTGGTTCGAGCCACTTCTGTTACGTTTACTAAGACTGGTTGAAATATTTTTTGAGAGTTGATTCTGCCATGTTGGTCTAACTGAAGTGGTCAGTATTGTAGCACTTTGGCATGACAGCTGCAGTTTGAGATGAAACAACTACATGATGTTTCCTCAGTCACAGGACAGAGCTGTGGGAAAAGGAACAGGATGTACAGAGACTTCCTTCCTCACCATTCCTCTGGCATTACTAAAAAGGGGCAAGATGCAAACCAACTGGTGGTGAGTGAAGACATGCACTGTCTAGCTCTTAAGACAGGAATGACAACATCCTCATCTTGGGTGCAGGTATGCAGCACTCTCTCTAGAGTGTCACAGCTGTTCTGCATTCCCCAGGGGAACCTCAAGAGCCAAACATCAAAGGCATAGCTCAGCCCTGGAGAGTCATCCACAGCCAAAAGGACGTTACTGTGAACTCTGAAAGGAGACATCTCAAGTCCAAGTGTCCCAATGCTTCAGATTAAGTTGGCAGCCGTACAATCTGAGTTCTTTCCTGACCTCTTCTAGTTACAGAGCTCCAAGTTATCTTGCTCTAATTTGTTACCCTAGTTTCAGCTTCATGGAAAACAGGGGAGCCTCAGCAACCTAATATTAGTGAAGTAGAACAGATAATTAGTCCCAGGAATGGAGTAGGTAAATACCTCTGCTGCCTTCCGGCAGATAAGGAAACAGTCTCAGAAGTTAAATGAACTGCTCACAGACAAATTGGCATTAAACCAGGTGTCCAGCAGTTTTCTCAATGCTGCTTCTGTCGTGAAAGTTGTTTTAAGAGAGTCACGAACGGATCTTTAGCCCTCTCATTGGGGCACACTAAGAGCATAGCTTGAAACAGTGGTTAGGTACAGTTTATAACTTGAACTATAATTTGCTTTTCACAGTACAATCAATAACAAAAGCATGTGGGCAGTCATACTGATAAAGTATGGGTCTACAGCAGCACTGTGCTTGCACTATTATGTTTATAGTACCACATAGTACAGCTGAAAATATGCTTTTATACACACATGATAATATCACTTAAGGGAATTTCATCACTATATCACCACCTCTGCCACAGCTTTTGACAGAATATTCATATAAATGAAATCAGACAGTAGTTAATCAGGAAAAAAAAGTAAAGCTGGGGATGCTAATTTATGCTAATGAAGCTACACAGCCCTTCTATTAAGGCAGATAAAATTAATGAAGAGTATTTATAAAAGAAATTACAAGAAACTTTACTATAATATAGTCAAATGTCATCAAGGCCAGTCCTGGGAGAAATTCAGAGAATATGTTTAAATTATGTAAAACTCTATTTCATGAACATAGTCTAACTGTCAATATTTTGTCAAAGTAAAGATGTATTAGTGAAGACCAAAAATAGCAGCATGCACTGCGTGGAAACAAAGTTTCCTATTACATCACTGATTTACCTACATTTTCTGCGGTAGGCAATGCTTCCAAAAAATGCAGTCCTGCTTTTGGTGAAGGCAAGAAATCAGGTTAATTTATATGCTGCTGTTTATTTTGTGAAGCAGACTTGTTTCTAAAAAAAACTGATAAAAATAAACGTGTCAACCTTTGAATGAAACTGAAAAGTTGATGGTCATGGTTTAATCGTCACTTAGTAATCATTTTTTTCTGATTTGTGGATTTACAAATGAGGTACTGACTCTAATGACATGAAGAATGACATCAAACTGCTGAGGTGGGTCCAGAGGAGGGCCATGAAGACAATCAGAGGACTGGAGCACCTTCCCTGTGGGGACAGGCTTGCAAGAGCTGGGGTTGTTTATCCTGGAGAAGAGAAGGCTCCAGAAAGACCTTACAGTGACCTCCCAGTATCTGAAGGTTTTTAAGGCCAGGGTGGGTAGAACTCTGAGCAACCTGATCTAGCGTGAGATGTCCCTGCCCATGGCAAGGGTGTTGGAACTGGATGATCTTCGAGGTCCCTTCCAACCCTGACAATTCTGTGATTCTGTGAAGGGGGCCTTACAGGAAAGCTGGAAAGGGACTTTTCACAAAGGTTGGCAGTGATTGGATGAAAGGGAATGGACTGAAGCTTGAGGAGGGAAGATTTAGACTGGATATTAGGCAGAAATTCTTTACAATGAGGGTGGTGAGACACTGGAACAGATTGCCCAGGGAGGTCATGGATGCCCCCTCCCTGAGGTGTTCAAGGCCAGGCTGGATGAGGCTTTGAGCAACCTGGTCTAGTGGAAAATGTCCCTGCCCACAGTAGGGGCATTTGAACTAGATGATCTTTAAAGTTCTTTCCAACCTAAACCATTCCATGAATCTATGAATCTAACTGCTCCATTTACTGTCAGTGGGAGCAGGAAAAGGCTCAAAATATTTATTATACATTCCTCAAAAACACATTAACTAATAATAATGCACATATATTAAACTCAGGCTTTAAAATCTTTTCTTAAAAAAATAAAACCAGGTGAAAACATTGGATATCTTTAATTTCCCTTTAATAGGGCACAGTTTATAGCAGTTGTGTTTATAATGTAACGGGTGAATCAGTACTTCAGTTTAAAAGGATAGCTTCTATCTATATCTATTTAGCTATATCTATTTAGCTATTTGAGTAAACAGACTGCTTCCAGGACTATTTCTGTCAATATTGGATAGTTTTAAAAAAGTTTGCCAGCATGGACAAGTAGAACCTGCAAAATTTTTATTGTAAAACAGGAATTTCTCTCTAGTAGGCAGCAAATAAGTAGCAAATGGATTAAAAACAAAGAGGGAAGGGGAAAGGGTTAAATAGGAAAGAACCTTATGTCACTATCTGAGACTATTGTTTTAACAGCAGACAAGGAATCTTTTTAGTCTTCAAGCCAATAAAGGTTAATGCAATAAAAAGAAACTTCTAAGTATCTTTGTTTTCTAGACCTTAATCTCTTCTGCTGAAGACATTTTAGAGATGTTATCAAGTTCTGTGCAGAGCCAGCAGCTAGGAACATTTACTTTAACATACCGAAAAGAGAAAATAATTTTATGGAATTAAGTATGGCTTCTGGGTGGTTTCTCATTGTACCTAGACCAAAACCAACTTAAAAGCTGCTGGCTGATGATTTCTAGACCTGATAAGCAAAGAATCTCTCATGTATCTGAACTAAAGGACAGAAGATATTTATTATGTCGTTTACAGAGGGATGAGAAGTGACTCACCGAGACACTCAGTACTAGCTGTTCCATTCCCAAACATTCACCTCTGAAGATCTATTTCCATTAATCAGGATACAACCTCTACTTGACCAACATATCCTTTGCATTCCTACCATAATGAAATCTTCAAAGGCTTTTTTTTTTTTTTTTTTTTTTTTTAAATGGGGTAATGCTGAATGTCTGGAACTGAGCTGAGCAACCAGAACCAAGCAGTGGACAGTGGACTGACATCAGCATTTATTCTAATAGTCCACAGGCTAAACTCCATCATTTTTAATTTTGTCATAGCTCAGTACAGCAATGCAAATCTCCATGGCTATGTCATGAAGCTATGCCCTCTGCAAAAAGCATCCAAAGATTTAACCTCACCATTTCTTACACTAGTATTGAGGAAAGCTAGTTCTGTGTTCGACCTAGATGTCTGGTCTCCCAGAACTTTAAAATAATGAGTAGACATCTGATATAAATATATATAAAGACATCAAAAAGGTATTTATTTCAAGTTTTGAATACATCCACCACTACCTTGTCTCTGGGCACATGTGACCATAAGCTGTTCAGACACACTCAGGGCATGAATTTCAATGTCACTCACAGTACTGGAATGTTTTTCTGGCTCATATTTTCTACAGCCAGTATGGGCACAAGTAGACAAAGCCACATGGCACTGAACCCTTGTGCTATCTCTGTATGAGTTAGGAGACTGATGAACAGATTATTCCTGGATACTTAAGAAAACTCCTCAATTTCTTTAGAAAAAGAGACAAAAAAACAAAACCACCTCAAACTTGTCAAAGTCATTATTCCAAAAATCACAGAATGTTAGGGGGTTGCAGGAATGCACCTAGGCAGGTTTTGAAAGTCTCCAGAGAAGGAGACTCCACAACCTTTCTGGGTAGCCTGTTCCAGTGGTCCATCAGCCTCACAGTAAAGAAGTTTCTCCTCATGTTGAGGTGGAACTGCCTGTGTTCCAGCTTTTATACCTGTTGTTCCTTGTCCTACCACCAGGCACCATCAAAAAGAGACTGGCCCCTTCATCTTGACAACTACTCCTCAGATATTTATAGATCCCCTCTCAGCCTTCTCTTCTTATGACTAAACAGCCACATATCTCTCAGACTTTCTTCATAAAAGAAATGTTCAAGTCCCCCAATCATCCTCACACCTCTCCAATACCGCCCTGTCTCTCTGGAATTGCAGAACCCAAAACTAGACATAGTATTCCAGGTGTGGTCTCATCAGAGCAGAGTACAGGGGGAAGGAGAAGCTTCCCTAGACACTTTTCTTGATGCACTCCAGGATATCATTGGCCCTCTTGGCCAAAGAAATAGTCAGAAAAATGGTCACAGGCTTTGTACTACTTATTATTTGTGCAATACACAAGGCAAAATAGGAGAAGCTGCTGCAGAACGTGTTTGAACACATTTCAAAAAGACAAAGCAAAACCCAAGAAGATTTGACACATTACCCAAGTTACATACTTAAAAAGGAGATGCATTACTGGAACATACATCTACTAAACAATCAGTGAAGGTTCAGCTAGCTCACAAGGAGCACCTATTCACCACCTCTTCCTGTCTACTGCTGACCTTACTCAATTCCTTGTCTAGATTAAAATATTGAATTCAGTCTCAACTGCTGGCTGCTGCTGCAGATAAAACTTGTCATGTCCTTAAAAGTGACTTCCTTAGGTTGGATATTTTGTGGTTTTTTTGCTGCACTTGCTTTACCAAAACTGCAAAGCAGCCATAACCATGATTTGTGTTGTTCAATGAGGACTCAGCTGCCCTCCAACATAACGGATATGTCTTGGCAAAGTGGGACAGAACAGCCTGGAGAAGTGAAGGCTCTGGGGAGACCCTACAGCAGCCTTCCAGTACCTGAAGGGGGTCTACAGGAAAGCTGGAGAAGGGCTATAAGAGCATATGATGATAGGACAAGGGGTTTTAAACTAGAGCAGGGTAGATTTAGATTGGACATTAGGAAGAAGTTCTTTACTATGAGGGTGGTGAGACACTGGAATGCGTTGCCCAGAGAAGCTGTGGATGTCTCACTCCTGGAAGTGTCTAAGACCAGATTGGATGAGGCTCTAAGCAAAGTGGTGTAGTGGGACGTGTGCCTGTTTTTGGCAGGGGAGTCAGAACTAGATGCTCTTTAAGGTCTCTTCCCATTCAAGCCATTTTATGATATGCTTCTCTGCATAGCAGTTATTCCACTGCAATCCTTGCAAGTGGTCCATCTACACTGAACAAACTTGCATGTTCTTACTAGGTATTGGCAACACTTCCAGCCTAGGGGCTAAAATCCACACCACTTTTCTAGTTCTTACATCTCTCCAATATCTTTCTGAGATTTCTATACCAGTGGAGGCTCTGACACCTTTGCTTGCACTCCAAAACTGCCCTCTGCTCCTCCCATGAGAAAAAACAGCACCATCATTCCCTTAAGCTGACAACACCTCTTTTGTTTTCCTGTGTTCAGACCCATGAGTCCTTTCCTGGAAATTTCTCCAATGCTCTTAATTCTTTTATGCTCAGCTATGTAATACTCTTTACAACATTGCTCTTCCATACTTGTGTCCCTCTGTGATACCTCCATCAGGTTTGCTCTTCTGCTCTGAATGAAACACCAGTTCTTTGGAACGTAAGGCCACTTAGTCCAAGCAATTACAGACCTCTGTCTTATGCTTTCTGAATGGAGCATCCTCTTCGAAGCCACAGGCACTACTTCACCCTCCTCCTCTGTCCTCTTTCCCCTCATGAGGTTCTGTAGCACAGAACCAGCCAAAATATACAACCCAGCACAGCTTCCGAGGGATTCTGATTTTACTTAGAAGTTAAAAGGAAAGTTTTACATTCTTCAGGACCCCCAGTCTGTGTATTATCCTATTTCCTCACATTGTAACTCTCCATTTCCTTTTTATGTCTTTAGTTTCTCAATTCTTGTTCTTGAGTTTCAACTGAATAATATTTAGAATTGTTCACGGCTAGACTTCTGTGTCTGTACTGTGCAGTCTTATCACCAAGCACAACAGAACACCCTGCACATAATTAACACTGGTAGCACCAGCACCAAATTCGGCTATAAAAGCACGTTGTGACATCAGATGATCTTACTGACTGCAGAAAGTAAAATGAAAAAAAATAATATAAAACAAAATTCCAAATTCAAAATATTTAACATCACTGACAGGAAAAAATATCCATGTAACATTTTGTTATGGAAACATTTATAAATATGGAACTTAGGAGAGTCACTATATCATCAGAACAATGTAACCAAACATGTCCTAATGAAGCACAGATGTAAAGAAGAAAGAACTGGCACAGCCAGTCTATCTGAACTTTCACCCCTGTATTCCTCTGCTTCTCTGTTAAAATAAACATGAGATTTAAACATTAAAAGAACCTTTACATTTCCACAACTAAACCCTGTCCTGTCTAACTGTCTGGATGAATTTACGAGGTGATAATATTGTTATTGTTAAAAATATTAAATACATAGGTGTGAAGAAAAAGAGCTAACACGTGCATACCTGATTTTTGTTTATAATTCACTAAAGACTAGATAGGTTTTACATGAAATCTAGAGGTACATCTATCAGAAATCCACTGACCCTCTGCATTGTGGGAGCCCATGCAAGGCATGAAATTATTGCTGGGGAAATGGAAAGGTTTAGTTAGGAAGCCAGCATTTATACAGCAGAGCGAAAACCACTGTGAAACCTGCTTCCATCCAGCGTGGAAATGGCATATTGCAATGCATTACCTAATACTGTTACTCAAGTCTTCCCAGGCCCTATCTGGTCGTGTTCAGTATTACTGTCCTGCAGACATTTACTTCAACATGCAGGGTAAATGCAGCTAATAAGCATAATTAGCTCAGACATTGTATTTAATTTAGTTTTGCACTAGAGACTAATTGCCTACTCAGCGAAGGGGAGGTGTAACATTTTTTTTAAGATGCTTACCCGAGGGCCCTGATCACCTTGATCTCCCTGCAAAGTGGAAAGATGAGATGATAGGTTTAACACAGCATCTGTGTGCTACCCAGCTCTCTTACATCATCTAACATTACACTGTGTCAATACAAACAGTCTCTTCAGTTCATGCTGGGAGTGCTTTCCATTCACCTTGCAAGTGTCACCTGTATATCAACTCACCTTCTCGCCTTTTGGACCGGGAGGGCCCTGAAAGAAACAGAAGCAAAGATGAGTTACTGACACTGATGAAGTCCTGGGACACAGCAAGAAACAAGTCTGCACCAACCTGTAATTTTTTTTGTAACAACATTATTACCTCCTAATTTTTCACTCTAATGTTCCAGAGATGGCTCCTTCACTGCATTAATAACAGTCACTGTGCAGTTTTTGCTGAACAATTTGCTCACCCCATGTGTTGAATCATACTACACAGACAAACAAAAGTATGCCTGAAATGGTAAAATGTCTATTGATTTCAGTTAGGGACAATAGATTATCTCCTATGAGATAATAAATGTTTTCTAAGACTGTAAAACTTCTTAGCAAGCGCAGCCAATAAATTCAGATATATAAATCTGCCTTTTGTATTTTGGCACCTTCCTTGTCTTAGATTGCCAAAAAAAAAAAAAAAAAGGATTAGGGAATCTAAAAGTAGTGTTTTCATTCCTGTCTTTGGCAAAATGAGCTCTCTGCATAAGAGGATTTTGTAGGAGTGTATCTATTGTTACTTACCGTCAGACAAGCAGTAAGGTGACAGAACCACAAAACAGTGAGGCCCTTTCCTGTTCCACTTTTATGGAGCACCTTCCAGAAAGCTACCATCAGGTTTGGAAAACACTAGCTTTCAGGTTAGTGTCTTGTGCACAAAAATGCTAGCAGCCTGCAGAGAACTGGCTGCTTACACAGTGCAGGCTCTACCTCCAGCTTTCTGAAGGAGACACAGGTGTTTCATTACAAAGGAGGACCCGAGGTATACATATCAAAGCAGCTGGAAACAGAGAAGCTGCCATCCAAGCTAGCAGGGTCCACCCTTGCAACAGAAAGAGTTTGTCTCTGTGTGTGTGTGTACACATGCAGCACAAGAAAAGGTTGCCACCAGCAGCATAATTAGAAACGAGTAAGCGCAACCTAGGTGAGCTGAGCATGTTTGAACCTTTTAAGTAAAAATTTACATTGGGAAAAATTCATGTGGTTCACATAAATGCAAATGGAAGGAAGAACAGTCTGCTGTGGATTAAAGACATGATGAATCACATGCAAGTCTTCGAAAATCCCTATTGTAGCCAATTTTCTGCTTATTTTTTAAGAGGTTTTGATGCATGCCAGAGAAGAGCATCTGCTGCTAAATCTTTCAAGGAATTAAAGCATATGCCTCTCCTTCCATAGCCTACCATCTCTTCTGTTTGCTGCAGTGGACATACAAACAAGTCTTCTACCTGACTTCCCCATATCTCCTTCAGGAAGGACAGTGCTCACTGCTAGCTAAGTGGAAACCATCTGGTCCATTAACTATGACCCCTGTCCACTCTGTGTTGCCCTGCAAGAACTTGCCCTCTTTAAAAACAAATTAAACAAAATAATTTGATGAATGGATACAACCTTTTTGCACCTTTAAGGTCTCTCCAAATGCATGTTTTTATGTTTTAACCTTTACTAATACTTTCTAATGCACATCCTCATATATATACAGACTGGAAACTGCCTGCAGTGTTATCTGCAGTTAGCTACAGCCTCTACATAGACTTGGACATGACATTACAGAAGAGCACATTTTCAGCAGGCTCACTTTAAAATATACACAAACACATCACCGAACTTGCAAATTTGCAAACTCATCCCATCAGTAACAGCAACTACAGAATGAGAAGACATAAAATCAGTTCTCCTTTTTCTGTGCAGGGTTTTTCTCAAAATTACCTGTTCAAATCATGTTCAGCAATCCAGGGTTTCCCCACTGCTCTCTGCTGGGGACAGTCAGCAGTTGTGACTGCATGGGGTTTGCTCTGAGTGCCACAAACCATCATTCCTATCAAGTCATCCTTCCACCACACACATTTTTCACACAAAGTCATCATTACCTGATGACTTTACTGCACCAGAAGTTAAAAACAGCTTTTCAAAATGCCACAAGAGCATTTCTGATGTGAAAAACTTCACAAGTCTCTGCACTTGTATTTGCAATGCTTTTGCTCTTCATGAGAGTCTACAAAAACAAACAAACAACTGCAAACAAAAATAGCTCTTTTGGATGCTAGTGAAGAGAACCAGTGGGGTGTCATCAAAAGAAAATTAATGCAATTCTTTCACGGCTTGTTCACCCATCTCTGGCTCTTCTCCCATTGTCTCAATTGTTCTCTATTGTTTTTCCAACTTTAAAAAGAAAATTCCTCTCCTCAGCCTTTGACATCTTCTTTCCATTTGTGCTGAGAAATTCTCCCAAGGTTTTTGCTGCAGAATTTATTAGTGTGTGTACATGGAGTGTTCAGGCAGGGAGGAAGAAAAATCCGAGGGAAAGTCGGGTTTGCGGGGGTAGGGTGTGATTAGGAGACAGATTTGCTTAAAGGAGGGCAAGTTTTCTTCTGTTTAAGGGTATAGACACAAAGAACAGAGTGAGTAAAATAACTCAAGCTTTGTAGGCCACAGCATACACATCCTGCTTTTTTCCCAGGGAGACTTCTGTGCTTTCGTTTATGAGATGGCAGAGATCAAGCCGCTAGCTGCTGCACAAATGTGAAAGCATTTTGTGTAAGTTATATGAAACGTCTGAGGTCAGAGCATTTCTGAAATAACTTTGCAGTGTTTTCACTGGAAACAGAGGCTCTTTTCTCAAAGTGTAATTATCTACTCCAGACTACTATACATTTCCAAGGAGAGTTTATAGCCTGTTTCACATAAGCAAGGCCTTGTAAATCACAAACACATGCAAAATCTGCATTCATAATTAGGCGACAAATACTACCGTTTTCCAAACAACGTCTTCTAAAGCAGACTGAAAGGCCTTCAGGCACCTGCCAGCCAAGAACAATGCTGAAATCAGGGTCAAATCCATCTAACAGCCATGTTCAGCATTACTAGCAGTTGACCTTTTGACTATTAAAAACCCTTCTCCATTCTCTGATCAAATCTTGGCGTTTTCATAAATATGCATACAAGAAATAGAAGGGCAAGAGGTCACAGTACTAGAAAACATGAGACTAACCTTTGTGGCCTTCATTCAGACAAAATTCTCCTTGGGGTTACCTGAGTGTGATCAGCATGGTTTTTCAAACAGCTGGCATTTCATATTTCATTCCCTGAAATGTGCTAATTTGGTATTCCACCCTTGCAGCCATTGCCAGTTTTACAACAATTACATTCAGAGAACCTCTTAAAAAGCCAGAATTTAATTTATTTTGGTTTTAAAATAATTAAAAATTATATGAATTCTATGTATTCACAGAATTGCTAAGGTTGGAAAAGACCTTTAAGATCATCAAGTCCAACCATAACCCAACTACCCTGACTACTAAACTATATCCTGAAATGTCACATCTACAAAGCTTCTTGAACACCTCCAGGGATGGTGACTCCACCACATCCCTGGGCAGCCTCTTGCAACATCTCACCACTCTTTCAGTAAAGATTTTTTTTCCTAGTATCCAATCTAAACCTTCACTAGCACAACTTAAGCCAAATTACTCTCATCTCATTGCTTGGGAGAAGAGACCAACACCCACCTCACTCCATCCTCCTTTCAGGTAGTTGTAGACAGCCAGAAGATCTCCCCTTAGCCTTCTCTATTCTGAACAACCCCAGTTCCCTCAACCACTCATGATGTAGGTCTGCCCTTCACCATAATACAGGCAATTCTACTATGACTTCACCAAAAAGGCTGCAAGCATTGAGGGTCAAGTAGAACTGAAAAAAAACCAATTCTCAGGAAGGAGTTCAAAGAAGCAGCAATGTTTCTAGGTTCTGTAGGAACTGCAAAGTGGAATCCAGATTTTTAGTAACTGCTAGATAACCCTTACGATGCCACTGCAAAAAGGACTTGCCAATGCCCAGCACAGGCTGGCACCAACCAAGCAGAATCAGTTGAACTGTGACAGTTCCAGGTGCTAGTGGGATCATCCATCTTTAAGTATCCTCCTAAGCAACCTGGGATGTCAAACTCAGCAGCTCCTATCAGACAGCTACCACAGAGGACACAGGTAATAACAGCCTTTCCATCTTATAGTCACTGCTTTCCTACATTTCAGCCACGACAGCCATAGGCTGAGGGAACCTGGCAGCTAGAGGACTGAGTGGACTTGCAAGATTCAGCCTTCATTTTCATTTGGGATGAAACAGCATGCTATGCAGTCATCCCTACTTGCAGCTACAGCATCCATAATAAAGGCTCAACTAGTGGTATAATGGAATAGTGGCTTTGAAATAAGCAGAAAAGCAAACCAGACAATACAATACCATCTAGGCAACTTCACAAAGGAAGCCAACTTAGTTTAATCATGTCCTTAAAACTAAATGACATGAGATACATTGCCTAAGTCACTTCCATTCCTGCAACTGATTTTGAGAGTAAAAGGTAGTTGCAAAATATAACAAAATATTCAATTAGAAAAATCAGACTATTTCTTTCTTCGAGATTCCACAAATCATACGTTCCTGACTGGCACAACGATGCCCATTGTGACCTATCACTGCTGCAAAATCCTAGGATCAGATATGCTGAATCATAAGATAAGATGTTATATAGAGTAATATGAAACACAATATTACTCCAAAGTTCCTATGTTTGTTTTAGTTTTGCAGCCACTACACAAGTCCTGAACTACTTAGCAATGTGGTTTTGGCATTTACTGAACTTGGCTATGTTTACAGCCAGCATTTACACAAGCTAGTTTACAATGCCAGCTTCTCAAGAATTTCCAGTGAATCTGAACTTCTTCCACCACTGAAAAATATATTCCTTTCTCTTTTACATATTTTATTCTTCCCCTGGGATATAACAGGCTTACAGTGAACACTTTAAAGAAAGAAACCAATCCATGACCCAAAAGACACTTAGCAATCTTCCCTTTGCTCTTCTTCTGTTCACAAGCTTTTATTACAATATTCCAAGGCAGAGAAAAAGAAACCTGGATATTTGACACAATAATCATGCCTCACTTAATAAACATTATGTAAATGGCTGTAACCTGAGAAGCGTAAAACTGATATAATAATCTTTCCTTTAACATTCTCATCAACAAGTACATTGTAAACAGACCCTGCCATAAATTCATACAACACTATCCAGAAGTTAGTGATTTATGTCAATACATAAATCAGACAAGTTCATGAACTGCAGGCAGAACAACATGATTTGCCCAAAATGTGTCAAGAAAGCATTTAAGACAATCACATCTCATCTATTGGTGAGATCTGATATTATTATTGAAATAGTCCTATATTCTATAGTGCTGATAGTATATGACCATGCCTGGATATAAAAATCAAGGATCAACTTAACTATTGCCATAAAATAAGCAAACATAATAAGCTGAACCACTTTTAAAAAGTTTCTTATGATTTAAGTGGCTCCTCTACATACCAGTAAGACCAAAGATATGGTGAAAGAAAAAGTTTGTCACAATATTAAAGCTAAGAAAACAGCTTCTGGTAAAATCAAAAGCCTGCTGACTACCACTTACTGCTCAATGCAGTGTAATACAAGCATTTCCTGAATCTAAGCCTTCAGTGCCTTGCCCACAGTGTCCTCCTATTCTCCTACTTGCTGGATAAGCAGAAGTTTGCTGATGATATTGGAGTTTTAAAGCAATATTGTAAAACAAAACAAAACAAAAACCTCCCCAAACCGCACAACACCACAAAGGAAATCTCACTCTGCTAAATATGTAAAATCACTTATAAAAAACAGATGAGAAAAACCTAATATTGCAAAACCTCTCCTTTTATAAGAAAACATCCAGAGTTTCTCTTTTCAGTAATGACATAGGTGCAAGGAAGACACAAACACATAATCTTGGTTACAACAGAAAGACAGAAACAAAATTTTTTGGCTGGTTCTTAGAACTGCAGGAAGACACTGAAAATACAAGTGATGTGTGTCCTACAGAATCCAAATTCCTAAACCACAACAAACAGGAAGCTGTTTTAAACTAACACTGTTACACAAAAAAGGAGTTCAAGCAATGATATAAAAATGCTTTTTAATAACAGCACAACAAAATATCAGTTTCAGTGTTCAGTATTTGGTTTATAAAACATTTTTAAAAATGAGATGTGTCTTTGATACAGGCTGGTTCAGGCTTCCTACTTTTCCACCAACTCTCCAGCAGATTTCTATCTCACTACATGCCCACCTGAGACTTGCAAAAACATCCCATGCTATCCTAAAATCATAGACTAGTTTGGGTTAGAAGGGACTTTTAGAGGTCATCCAGCCCAACTCCCCTGAAATAAACAGGGACATCTTCAACTGGATCACATTGCTCAGAGGCTTGTCCAATATGACTTTGAATGTTTCCAATGACTGGAGATCTACAACCCCTCTGAGCAACTTATGCCAGTGTCTCAGCATTCACATTGTATAAAATTTCATCCTTCTATCTAGCCCAAATCTACTCTCTCTTAATCTAAACCCATTACCTCTTGTCCTATGGCAACTGGCTCTGCAACAGGCTCTCCTAAAAAGTTTTGGTTGGAAAAGACCTCTAAGATCAATACATTCAACCATTGACCTAACACCACCATGGCCATTGGATCACGTCCCAAAGTGCCATGTCTGTAGATTTCTTGAGCACTTTCAGGGATGGTGACTCCACTACCTCCCTGGGCAGCCTGTTCCAAAGCCTGATCATTCTTGCAGCAAAGAAAGTTTTCCTAATATCCAATCTAAAACTCCTCTGACCAAACTGGAGGACATTTCCTCTTGTCCTTCCTCTTGATACTAGGGAGAAGAGACCAACACCCACCTGGCTCCAACATCTTTTCAGGAAGTTATAGAGAGCGAGGTCTTCCCTCAACCTCCTTTTCTCCAGACTAAATAACTGCAGCTTTCTCACCTGTTCCTATTAAGACCTGTTCTCCAGATCCTTCATGAGCTTCATTGTCTTTCTCCAGACATGCTGCAGCACCTCAATGTCCTTCATTGTCCTTCTTGCAGTATGACTGAGATTAACTCCTCATTCTCCAGTACCTCAGGTAGGCTGTTCTGCACTCCTTTACCTCCACAAAGCCTCTTTACTTCTTCCTCCTCCCCCTTTTGTTGCATTAAGAATAGATACTTGGAGCCCCACTCCGTCCTATATCAATCTACCATGCATTAGATTATTTTGGTATCCCTGTTATGCCCTTTCCAATAGAAATGTGTGTGTATCTTCACATGTTTTTTCTGCCTCTGTGAGCACGTGTGGTCACATGTGTGGGCACACTGGTGATTGTATTTGAATCAAGACTGCATTTCTGCATTAATATTCACTCAGTAGCTGAAGAATTTTGTTACAAGTGACAGGAAAATTAATATTTTGTTTGGTGTCTATGGAATAGACAAAATTGAGCCTGCTATCAAAAGATAAAAATAATTATAAGTAGTCATGGGCTTCTTGATAAGATTCAATAGTTTCTAATATTCAATAACAAGAGAAAGTGCAGTTGACTAGAGTCTTGTGCTTTCATTAATAAATATCCTCTGCAGTCAACAGAAATGAAAACACAGAAATTCAAGGAGCAACAAATTGAACAAGTATGAAAAAAAAACATGGTTAGGGGACAGGAAGACAAAGAAGAATGAAAGGGTTTTTTTGTTCTCAAAGTTTACAATAGAAAGAACTGGAGTGCAAAGATTTTTCAAGGTAGATTGCTTCACCTTTTCCTCAGAAGAACTGCATTTATTGTTGTGTCAAACTGCTGAAGCAGGAAAGAAGTTATAGCTCTAAATAATTTTTATTGCCACAGACGTCACGCCTTTTATTTTGTATTGAACATTACAAGGGATATGAAACAAAGGAGAAAAAATAACTAGCACTGCTTAACTTCCTAATTATCCCCATCTATTAAAATAACAAGGGCACAGCGTCACTCCAGAGGTGTTTTCTGCTATTTAAGAAGCAGACTGCAAATATAGACCTGTTTTACTCAAAGCCTGGTATCCTTCTGGCCTCCTGGTCTAAGCAGATGCATTAGGTATTGATTCCTTAAAACAAATCAAAGCATTCTGCTTTATGGAAGCAATTAATATGGTCCAAAATCAAAGGAGATTTTGGGAAAACTATAATAATAAAAAAAAAAAAAGAACCAAAAGGAAGACATTTGTTTGGTGGAATTTAGGACTTATAAAACTGCAGGGACGATGGAAGTTGCTTTCCCAACACAATAGAAATTGTAAAGAAAAAAAAATACACCTCCTGCCAATCAAACTGGTGAAATTATGTTTCCACGTTACTGAAATAAAAAAAAACACAGTGTGAAATATTTTTATACTGCCTTGGTTAGATTTTTTTTTTATCCATAGGTCATCTCTCTCTTTTATTCCTTACAAGCTCAGTGAGGAAACAGCTCCTCACTGGGAGTTAAAACTTCTTGTTTTCTGAAACAGTATTTCACATTCTAATGTTTCAGTCAAGTTTTTTGCCTAAACCTTGAACAGTGACTTCTGCAGTGCAAAGGGTTCTGCTGCTTCCCAGGTTGATTAGTGGCCTGGTAGATAATTCAGCTGAAATGACAACGTGCTTTGCTCATTTGGTCTTTTTTTTTTTTACTTAAAAGAACCCTTTTGATGAGGATGACAGGCTGAACTTCAAGTGTTTTGAGGGAAATAGAGGAAGAAGGGAAGGGATGGGGAGAGCTTCAAAGCAGTGGAGATTTAACACTACCAGTCACTACCCATGAGAGAAGTACCTGTAGCCACTGAAACACCTCTTCCAGTCTTTCTAGCTTTTCGGATCTTTCAACTTTGCTGTCTCCATTACTACTGGGGAGAGAAATAGCATACAAATATGCTCTTTGACTGGCAATTGATTTATTAACAGATGCTGCATAGGGTACAGCTCTACACAATAAACATAACCACACAGAAACAAAGTACTGAAATACCTGAAAAACTCTCTGTTCATCTACTCAAAATACAGACTGGTTCCAAAACAAGTCAGCTAGTGAAACAAAAGTAAGATAACACACAGGAAAGAAACCCAGCTTGACTGTTGTAATCCATACCCATTTCATTCTGTTCTAGTAGATTCCCCCCAGTTTCCCATCTTTCCTATTGAAAGAAATTAAAAACAACCCCAAATCCATTACTGAAAACGCTAAGGTTAATTTCAGAGCCTGTTGTTTAAGTCCAGTACCCTTTTTGAAGCCTTTTGCCTCATACCTGCTATCATATAAAGGCTGAACTTGTGTAAATGAGCAAAACTGAACAGCTCACAGGCAAACAAGGTTTTACAGTTAATATACCTTTGCTTATTTCAACACTAACATTCTTGTGCTGAAATTAAGTTTAACACAGACTTTTAAATAGGGGAGGTTCACTCTATTTCTCAATTTACTGTGGTGAACCCACACCTGTTTCTGTAGCAATGGCCTGAGTTTCACTCACTGTGTCAAAGGCATTGCATCCTCTACATTCACTGTTTTTTCTTTTCCAAACTTCTTTTCCTCAGTACAGGATACATTTGCCCTTTAAAGGGAGTAGAACGCCAAAGAAAGAATTAGCTGATCTTCTAGTGTTTTCTGCAAATGTTATTATAAAATGCTACTGCAGAGAGTGGTGTGCTTCATGAATGGTTAAAAGAAAATGGCAATTAAAGATTAGTATAAAGCCATAGCTATGCAAAATAGAGCCCAAGGGACAGAAAGGCTTCTGAGACTGCTGTATAACCTCCACAGATTAAGAGTATTGAAATTATTTCACAACCTAGGTAATTTTTTTAAACTTGAGGATATGCTATTGCTTTATTGAAACACCAACATACATTTCCCTATGGATCTCAGCCATTTTTCTTCCTTATCCCTCCCTTACACATCCTTTAGTTTCTGTGCACGCCAAGCTCCATCAGTACCAAGGGCAACTGCCTTACAAGTGTAGTGATAAAAGCCACACTGCGCAAATCCATCTGAGGCGACCTGTAAATGTTGTTGCTGCAAGCATCTCCAAACCATCCTAGCTCCAAGTCATTGCTAGAAGAGGCAAAGACACTCTGTCATGACTCTGGCCTTGATGGGATTGGGTCAACCCTTAATCAAAGTGAGTATATAGAAATATAAGGCATATGAAAATAGCATGCAAAATAATACACGATACAATAAGACAAACAAATGCCAGCAGAACTAAACTTTTCATATGTCTTCCTCAGCTTCCACAGCTACAACAGGGGAAAACTGCAATGACATACTTCATAGAACTATTCATAGAGTTTGAGCTGAGACACTGGAGAAAGGAATTTTTGTATCAGCTACAAATATACACATTCCTTTATGCATAGGCATATATAAAAATGAGATGACTGAAGATATTTTTGTAACCTTTAAGGCTGGCAACATCTCCCTTTATACAGGAAACAATTTAAGATAACATAAAGTTTATTAAAAACAAAACAGTTTTCTCCTCAAGACTAATAGTTTGGTTTACAAAATTCAGAACATCTTCAGAGGAAATTACACACATCTGTACATGTATACTTAAATGGATATTCATTCTTTTGGGCAAATGATCACTACCAGACACACTGTGCAATGTAACTGGATTGTATTTCTGAAAATACATGGTTCTCCTATCTGTTTCTCAGCAGCTCACAACTCTTGAGCGTTACTGATGGATCTCAGCAGAAACAATTATTAGGGACTCCTATGCTATTGCAGGGACAGCCAAAACATTTTTTTTTTTGAGTGCAGAATTCTGTATTAAAGCTCACCATCAGAATGGGTACTTCCATGCCATACTGTCAATACAGAAAACCAGCTAATGAAAGGAATTACTGCATTTTCTGTTTTTTCTTCCTACTTGCCTCCAAACTGGACTCATATTTAGAGGAAAGAATAGCACACCATCATCACAGCTCTTCATGCCAGCACAAATTCAATATAAAGAACCTGAAGCATTTCTGCTTGCATATAAGATTCCTTAAAGTCAAAATTTGGCTGACAAGTGTCACTTTATAACGGTAAATACAAAATCTGAAGCTTCCATCTGGCAACTGAAATCCAAATCTCCGAGCTTGGCTTCAGTTTGCAAGACTTCCAAGGTTCCAGCACACAAAAGTCACCAGGGTTTGGGACTGATATTTTGAAGACCTTGTGAAAGACTAAGGTTTTAGATATCACAGCATTAAGTCACTATAATCTTGATGGAATATAGGTTTTTATATCTCTTTTAATTTTCTTTTTTATGCTAGTGAAATTACTGAGATCTGCAACAAATTGAACTGGAATTCAAAGCTGAAATACAGCATGAGGATCAGTAAAAACAATAAACCAGTAGGAGTTTAATACTGAATGAAAACCATGTGCAGCAGGATAGTAAAATACTCTATACTATTCCTGAACACAGTGCAATGCTTTGCTTTGACATAATTCCTAATAAAACACAGAACACACTATATTTCTGCCATCTGTAGAATAGGATGAAGAAAATACAAAGGTCATTTGATAAAGAAATTATTTAGGAATATAAGAAATACTTCAGAGCTCTCAATTATATTTTGACAACTCTTTGTACATCTTGTAATGGAACCACAGTGCCAGGCTTGTGATTGCCTTTTTGTACTCATATGTACTCTGTTAAGCTAAGCACTGCTATACCAAATTAAGGCTTACAAGTAATTTTGCTTCACAGTTCTTCACTTGCTATTAGAAGATCTTGTATGTCCTGGTGACAGCTGCAACTTCCAGATGAATAGGTGGACATTTATGCTAGCATTTGTAATGAGAGATTCAGATCTTCATGCTTATTTCATTTTAAAAAAATCCAATTATTTTCAAAAATGAATGATTCTATCACAAAGAATAGTTAGCAATACCCTACAAATATAAAGCTGCCCTTCATGCCCTACTTAGACTGGGCATTAGGAAGAAGTTCTTTGCTTTGTCTTTACTGTTCAGTCCGGAGAGGAGAAGGCTCCGAGGAGACCTTATTGTGGCCTTTCAGTATCTTAAGGGTGCCTACAACAAAGCTGGTGAAAGACTTTTTAGGGTGTTAGGACTAGGGGGAATGGAACAAAAATAGAAATGGGTAGATTCAGATTGGATGTTAGGAAGAAATTCTTTACCATGTGGGTGGTGAGACACTGGAACAGGTTGCCCAGGGAGGTGGAGAAGCCTCATCCTTGGAGGTTTTTAAGGCCAGACTGGACGTGGCTCTGAACAGCCTGATGTAGTGTGAGGTGTCCTTGCCCATGGCAGGGGGGTTGGAACTAGATAATCCCTGATGTCCCTTCCAACCCTAGCAATTCTATGATTCTATGATTTTATGTGGGTGGTGAAACACTGGAACAGGTTACACAGGGATGTGGTGGAAGCCTCATCCCTCAAGACATTCAGTGTCATGCTTGATGGGGCTCTGAGCAACCTAACCTAGTTGGGGATGCCCCACTACCGCAGAGCAGTTGGACTAGATGACCTCTAGACGTCCCTTCCAACCCACTGCATTCTGATTCTATGTTTTCTTTTAGAGATTTATATATTAGTTTTACATATTTATTTACTCTGGGACTTGGTGTTCCAGAGTAATAATACCATAAATGGTCACTACGTGAACTATGAAATGAGGGGATCAGCTTCTAAAAGTCTTGGGCCAAACAACTTACACTGTTCCAAGAACCCATCTTCCAAGCTCTCATAATCTATTGCCTACTTCTTAAGGAAATATTCAGGTTTAGTAAAAGAAGCTGCCTTCCTAACAACAGAACTTATTTTATGAGGACTTCTAGAGCTGACAATACCTTGCATGAAGAGCCTTTTCTACAAAATTCTGTATGGTGACTATTCTTAATTTTATATTTATAGAAAATCGAAACTCAGACTGAATTGGTAATTGTTAAATTAACAGACTGCAAATCTGATATTTTTCTCAATCAGGTAAGAAAGTCAGAAATAAATTACCAGTTCCAGGAAATTCTGTGGAACAACCCAGCACGATCTCCGTTTGAAATTGAAAATCTATAGTAGTAGGTAGAAGAACACAGAAGCACAGTTGAGGAGGTCTGTCCTCTGCTTTAAATCTGATGATCCCCAATTAAGTTCACTTATCAGGGTACTGTAAGGAAATAATTAATCTGCCATTAGAGTTTCCTTTGCAAATCCTGACAAAAGGGTGGGAAAAGACAACGGAAAAAAACATGTTTGAAGCAGAGCACAATATCCAATGCTACAAGAATTTTGCTTGTTGATGCCTGGAAATTACTCCCTTCAGTCTTTTTAAGTTATGTGTGTGGATTCCTTAGTCTTGGCGCAACTGATAGTCCAGCACAACTTGCCCCTAAATCTCCAATTCCATGCTTTTGTCTTTACAAAGCAAAGAATCTTCTTATCTGCACTAATGTCATCTGCTTTGCCAAAAAAGAATTTAATATTCACAGCTATTCTGGCTTAGACATGTGCATCAGCTCACCAGGGGAAGCTGAAGAGTTTTATGTTTTAAAAGTGGTTATTGTTTTGTTAATTCCTTTTAACAAATTTTACTTCTGATTTATTACATACAAAGCTGAGAAAGCAACATGCTTTTAAGCAATTAAATACATAAATTCCTTCTGGGAAAACACATTTCTCGCATCTTTTGCGTTACAAAAATTTATGTGCACATCAAACAGTAAACAAGAAGTTTTGAGCACGATTTCTCCTCCTATATTCTCTGATGTGGTTCACTTGGGCAACTGACATAAAATGAAAAGCCACAATGATGGCATTTGTTTTTTCATGTTCACTAGTCAGTATGGGCTCAGTGCTTCCTTAAAGGATCACCACAATTTCAATAGCATTCAGGAATTCTGTTACAGCTTTAGACAGGAAAGAAAATGGTAAAGCTCTGCCCATCTAATACATATGAAACTTAGTACAAGCTTATTTATGTGGTGCCCTCAGTTAAAATTACTTTCAGATTTCAAACCCGACGGTAAATTGTTATAAGCAGCAATGGGATCACGAATTTGGCCTTGTTATGGGTACAGATGGAAGTAAGAAACACAGTGATATATTCTGTGTTTGGCTCTCTTCCTATGTCTATCTGGCCACTAGATGAGACTAATCATTTTTTCAGAAGACACTACATTAATCTATTTTGAGTGCTGTATATGAGCCCAAACTCGAAGGCTAAGTTTAATCTTCTTTTCATTTACACAGGTATAACTAATTAGCTTGGACTTGATGACAGCAGTCAGGAGGAAATACGTGGTGTGCATATGAAAACTTAAAAACTACAAATGTTTTAAACTCAGGAAGATGTTTTGGTTTTGTTGTTTTGTTTCTGTTTGAAAGACAGATAAATCTGTTATTTATTCTCTTTCAATACTTCTCTTTCTTTACCAAAGCCTAACAAACTGTTCATTCCCCTTTGAAACTACCATTTTCTCCTTCACTTATAGGACCCACCTCGACATGATTTGAGGTGCTGTATTCAACACCCACTGATGCTGGTAATACCTAGGGCAGAACATGGGAAATTCAGTAGCTCTTTCCACTCTTCCCATGTTAGTGAAAACACTCCAGAAGAAACATGAACCCAAATCTTTAGATGCAAAATTATATTTGGCTCCCTTGAAACAATAATAGAGTGCATTCCCTATGCACTTACACCAAGTTCTAATGTGTATTGTGATTTCTATATAAGTAATCGCAGTTTTACATAAAGAATTCAGAAGAAACTAAGATATACAACATTTATTGAAGGAATTTCATAACCTACACTGAAATACTGGCCTGGTGGCATCTTGAAAAAGTGTGAGAGTCACCCACAAATATATAAACCAAAGATAACATGACCCCAGATTTGCCTGGAAAGCAAAAATTGGAGTAACTGTACATCTTCTTTGTTACAAAAATGATTGTTAAAATTTGACAGCAAAATCTGACCTGCAACTCATAACTCAAAAGCAGATCAGCATTTGAATATCCAAACTGAGTCATACAATGCTGCAGCAGGATCATGCGTTTGCAACAGAGCTCAAAGTATCAGCTTCTAGAAGGAGAAACAGCCAACAAGATTGTTCTCTAGATAAACATCTAGAGAACATCTGATAATCTGGGTACAATCACTGAGCTTCTCTCAGGAGCAGCAGCTTCACTGCACTGTGTTCTCAAGGTGATGGACTACTTCTCCAGCCTTATGCTGATACTGTCCTTCACAAGGGCATTTGCCTCCTTCCCCCACTCTCTGTACAAGTAGAGAGACTTGAGTCATTCCTAAAGGCAAATTGTTGGGAACAAGGAATATGGAGTTTATAACTCAATTTATGGTGGTCAGGACAAAACAAGCACATCCAACTCTAAGGGTCTGACATGTAGAGAACACTTTCCAACACTAGCAATTAGGACATATTATGTACTTTGTCCATAGCTTAAAAAGCCATCAGAACACATAGATGATCACAACAGCTGCCCCAGCAGTGAATGGCATTTGCTAACTAAGAGGAACATTTAGCAGGTCTTGGGACGCAGGTGGCTATCCAAACAACCAAAAATGAAAGGGAAACTCAGCAGGACTTAAAATGCATTTTCTTTACACAACCTCCTACCCATCTTTCCTGCTGTCAGATACTTAACTCTTTCCTAAGGTCTAGGATTCCCTTACCATCACAGTGACCTCTAGGAAGTGATAAATGTTTTACATACACTGTTGCCATCCAAACCAGCTCAAAACTGGGCTACAGCCTGCTAGTTCGTCTCAGTTCTTGACAAAACCCCAGAAAACTGGAAGTTAAAATGGTTCCCACCAGCTCTGTTAACAGCACAAACCAGTAAGAGGCTGTCTAACCATGAATCAGACTCTCTGCCATCAGAAATTAAAAATACTCTAGTCACATACCCTGAAGTTTGACGGTGGAAAGGACACACATATGTTTGTCACCGGAACTGTTATGGTAACCCTTTATCATGCACATAACACTGGAAAATTTCAGACTGAAATGACATCATTTCCACAGACATTTCACATGGAAGAAAACAAGAATCTCATGAAAACAAGTATCAATCATCAGTACTTTGTCCAGTTCTACTGTAGATTTGAATGGCTGCCAAAGACAAGGGAGAAGCATCTGTGGGGCTGCTGTATCTCAAAGTCTCAGAGAGAGAAAGATCACATATGCTGACATGTGAGAAAGTGTTGCACCAGAGATAGGGCAGGGAGGGGATACTGCCACAAAGAAGAGTTGTATGACTGAGACAAAGTCAGGATCACAGGATGTTAGGGGTTAGAAGGGACCTCCAGAGATCATCGAGTCCAACCCCCCTGGCCAGAGCAGGACCATAGAATCTAGCACAGGTCACACAGGAATGCACCCAGGTGGATCTTGAAAGTCTCCAGAGAAGGAGACTCCACAACTTTTCTGGGGAACCTCTTCCACTACTCTGTGACCCTCACAGTGAGGAAGTTCCTCCTCATGCTGAGATGGAACCTCCTGTGCTGTAGTTAACATCCATTGCCCCTTGTCCTATCACAAGCAGAGCCTTTCCTCTCCCTCCTGACACCCAGCCCTCACATATTTATAAGCATTTATTAAATCCCCTCTCAGTCTTCTCTCCCGACTAAAAAGCCTTGGGCTCTCAGCCTCTCCTCATAAGGCATTGCTCCAGTCCTTCAAGCATCCTGGTAGCTCTCTATTGGACTCTCTCAAGTAGATCCCTGTCCCTCTTGAACTGGGGAGTCCAAAACCAGATGCGATATTCCAGGTGTGGTCTCACCAGGGCAGAGTAGAGGGGGAGGAAAACCTCCCTCAATCTGCTGGACATGCTCCTCTTAGTACACCCCAAGACACCACTTGCCACTCTTGCCACAAGGGCCAAGTCACATCAAAACACCATCCTGCCCCATATTTATAGTTGTTAGTAGTTTTAGATCAGTGGAACTTCATGAAGGATTGCTGTCATCCTTCACCAGAACACTAAATGCACTGCTTTCCAATATTTATATGAATTTTACTTAAAAAAAAATAATAATAACAATCCTTCTCTCTTTACCCAGCTAGTACATTCCTTATGGCATTAACTTTAGAAGCTAAACTCTGTTCTTTCACAAACACAAATATTTCCATTATTTTAAAGAGGAGTTCTATGATTAGAACTTAGTTGTATGGATCTATTGGGAAAACAAACCTTTCTGCTCCAAACTAACCTAAATACATCCTTACATTCTAAGCAAGAAAAAGTTGGTATTCTGTTTAGGGTCACTCAAAACCCAGACTTTAAGCTTCAGCAAAAATATTTAAAATTGTGTGATTCCTCTTCTTTGAAGAAACTCAGTTTAGATGATATTTGAAACAGCTTTTTTAAACATTTTTTTTAACAGAAAACCAAAATGATGAGATGACACTTTGTGTTTTTAAAGGTTATGCTAGAAATTCCTTAGCCGTTGATTATGATCTTTATCTTTCACAGATAAAATAGAACCATGAGGTTTTTATGGAAATAAAACAAAAACAAATGCAAAACCAAAAAACAAACACACTTGTGGGTTATAATAGAGCTTCTTCTTACTTAAATAGAAAAAAAGATGAAGTAAAATCATCTTTTGTGGTGTATTTTTGAAGAGGTGGCAGTAAAAATTCAAAGAAATGAGACAGGAGGTTTCACTGATCTGAAATTCTGCACATTGGGTGAACTTAGGTTGTACTTTTTGAAAATCATAGCAAAAAAAAAAAAAAAAGGGTGTGGATATACTCAGCTATGACATAAAAAACTTTCTTTTGTCACCATGGATATTCTGATGTTTGAAACCAGGAAGCTTTTACTTGTTAACCAAACTGATCAATATTTTTTATTTCAGATTACTCATGGCCACAGTTAAGACTGGGGAAATTGCTGACAATCATGGGTGGCTGAAATGTCTGCATTTTTTTCTTGAGAAACTGAGGGGTGTTGACTTATCTGGTATGTGAGTAGATTCTTTTTCTACTGATACTTTAAAAACCTATTTTTAAAAGTCTTGAGATTTTTAAATACATATTTTAATATTTTAAAAATACTATCTCATGAAGTTATCTGGATCTGGGCTTTAGTTTAGGAGGAAAGATATTTAAATGTAATTGCCTGTGTCATACAGATGTCAACATAGGCTAAAAAGCAATTCAGCAGAAAGTTTTTTAATTCAGTAGCTGCCTATAATCAGAATCTGTAATTAAGTGGGAGCAAATGTGTGTAATTAGGGCCACGTAAAATGTTCCTGAGGTATTCAAGACAGCTGCCCATGACTGACAGATGCACTGGTCCAGCACAGGCTCTAGCCCCTGTACATACTACAGCCAGAGGCTAGGCTCATCTCATGCAGCAACAAACGCCTGCATGCGGCAATGAAATCAAGCCCTTGGAGTTTACAATGACCTGAAGAGGTCTCTAGGTACACTGAATATTTATTCAACCTTCACTGACTACAAGGAGTGCTTAGACACCTCACATATCAATACCTACACACAAACTCCCAGATTTAGGCATCTTGGTCTAAAGCCAGTTCATACTCTCAACTGTCTCATGCTACTCTGACTTCCTCATCAGTGCCCTTGCAAGAATTATCCCTGGACTCAATCAATCAGGCTGACTGACTGAGTACATTTGTATCCTCCTGCCACAGCAAGAGCCTCTCGAGCTGGAAAGGAGAAAAAGGCAACATTAAGAATAATGCAAAGTATTGACTAGAACAATGGCAACGGCACAGAGGTGAGGACTGGGAGTAACTATTGAAGTTAGGATGTAAGAATTCTCACCCTTGGTCTTGTGGGGTACTGTACCTATTTTCTGCACAATCTTTCAGGGCACAGAGAAGTCAATAAAATTTAGGGGTGTGTGTGAATGTTCTGAAGCTTTTTCCTATGGCTTGTACCCCACTTCTCTTAAAATTGTGACAAGATTTCTCTGCCTTTCCGCCCTTGAAACAGCACTGCCATCTCCACTGGAGCTGTTAGCCTACAGCTACCTCAGGGCAGATCATGTAGGGATATGAGCTCCAAAGAATGCGAAGCTGTTTACAAGCATTAAGCAAGAGACACTCTCCAAACGACTAAAATGTAAGAGATGAGGATCCAAATCCAGAGGAAAAAGACAGGGGTGGCAGCACAAGTCAGCGTCAACAAGAGGGTAGCCCACAGGCTCAACTTACAGCCTCAGGTCTTCAACAGAGCTTATTCAGAGCAAGAGTGCCAGACAGAATTACCATCTCTGTCTTTACTAACCCCCAGCAACACAGAGGCTGAAGATACCTCTCTGTGCTGGCCACACATCAAAAGCCTACTGTGAAACATTACTGCTATGGTGGTGAACATTTCCAGTATCCTACAGACAACTTATAATACTATTAAGTGGAGCCTGGCACTAGAAAGGTACTAGGCATTCAAACTGAGTGGGATGAGAACTTGCTCTGAACAGAAAAGGATAGTTAGAAAAAAAAATATAAAGGAAATGTTTGCTTCCCATAAAGAGAAATTTAACTTAAAAGAATTCAGTAGATAAGGCTGTAAAGATCTGACTTTCAACTGTGATTCTGCAATAGACTCTCACAGAAATCCCAGTTCAGACAACTCCTTTGTGCTAAGATGTCCCACAGACCAGAAAAGTAGATTTTTAAATTTTTTTTTTCAATTGATTTCACTAAGTTTGGCTTTGGTATTGAAGTTTTTTCTTTTATTTCCTTGTTATCCTACATTTCTATACCACTCTAACTCAAATAATTTACATTTAATTTTCCCCACACCTTTCTGCTGCCCTATTTCTATCTTAGAACTGAAGTTAGATCCCTAGATTTCCATATCTTCAATGACAGCTCACAAGACAAAGTTCTACTATTCTTAAATGAAGCAGAACTAATTCAAAGCAGTGTATATAATTAATCAAAACAGCTAGCAGTGCAATATTTAAAATAACTGGGGGTTGCCTGGATTATAGGAACATTATTAGCATGTGATTAATAAGCAGTTGAAGTATTACATTTGCTACAGGCTTGCCAAGTTATTTTATCTTTCTTTAAAGTTAGGTGGCCAAGTTTCAAGCCATAGTTAGGAGATTTGCTTTATTCAGTATTATGTTGTTAACCCCACCATCTGGTCAAACAGCTGAGGGAACTCACACAACCATATGGGGGGCCCATGCTTCTCTCCTGGGGAATATTTGCCTTACTGAATTATTCAATGGTTGCTACAGCAGGATTAAAAATCCTCACAAAAAATACTTCGTAGACAACCGGAGTTTGGTGGGCCTTATATTTAGTGTTAACCTATGTAGGAAAATAAGGTGGCACTTACTTGAGGACCAGGCTGACCCTGAAAAACAAGAAAAAGAAAAGGTTAGAAAAAGTTATGACAAGGAGTGACTCGAATAGTAGCAAACAGTTACAGTGCACTCTAAAAAGCAGCTGACAAAAAAAAAATCCAATAACTGTATTGAAAGTCAGAGTCTGGATTTTTATGCTCCTATTGAATCTGAATATTTTAATTCAAATTGATGAACTTTCTTGCAATTAACTGATTCCAGAAATAAACTACAATAACACATCACTGAACCCATGTTCGAGAAACTTCATATTTTTTGATAGAGCAATTTCGAAATGATAGTCCTAGTTCAATATTTCTCAAGTGAGAAATAATCTACAGATGTTGAGTAGATTTAGAAGTAGGCATTGGGTGCTTTTTCTCACTCTCCTGTTTCAAGGAGGTGCTAATTATTGCCTGTTGAATGAAAAAAGTCAGATAACTGGAGGAACACAATGCTGGGCAAACAACAGTCTGCAATGGCTGCGAGCACCACAGTTTTAAGCAAATATAAACCAATATTTAAACCAACAGGTCAGCAGTAGATATCCCTTGTCAGTCAACACAAGAGGAGGCAGCTGACACACTTCCTCTCCTCTCTCAGCATCACCTTTGGACCACTCCTGGACAAATGGAGATGCACCTTTTGCACAGGAAGTTTGTGCATCTTTTATTGCCGCAAGCCTCTTTACCAGGCAGACTTTCCACCACTAAGATCCCTAGCCTAGGACCTCAGGACCAGTTATTCTTTCAGCCATCAGTTATTCTTTTTTGCTCATTATAAATTGTTTGCATGAAGCAGAATTATATTACAAAGGAGTGTAGTAGCTGTGAGTATGAACTACAACCATCCAGACAATCAGCTCATACTGTAAGACAGACAGAAATATTTATATATTTCTTCCCATAAAGATCATTTCTTAAACTCTCAGGGCTTCTAGTGTTTTCACAGAATCACAGATTAACTATAGTTGAGAAAGACCTTTGAGATCATCAAATGCTTTATAACACTTAGACATTATTTCTGTTGAATTGAAACTAAATTTCCCTTTATTGGAAGAAAACTGAGCATGGAGACTTCTTGTAAGCTGCTCACTGTAGCTAGAAGGTGTTGCTACACAGAGTTCAAGCTTTTCCATCTGAACATCAGGGATCACATTGCTATTGTGCGGGTAACCAAGCACTGTGGAGTCTCCATCCTTGGAGATACTCAAAAGCCCTCTGGACATGATCCTGAGCAACGTGCTCTGGATGGCTATGCTTGAACAGAAGGGTTAAACCAGATGACCTCCAGAAGTCCCTTTCCACTTCAACCATTCTGTGATTCTGTGTGATTTAAAGAGGGGAGAGGGGAAAACATTTCTACTGAGAACTGTTATCTACAAGAAAAGTTGAAGAAAAATGCTTTTTTAGTAGCTAATAAGATGATTTTTTTTGTGATAAATTAGAAGCAAGAAAAACAAGTAACGTGCAGGTTTTTAAAGATTTCTTGAAAATATTCACAAAATATTAGAAATAATATTACAGAGGTAAAACACAAAATTCTTGTGGCTACCTAAGCCTTACACAGAGGGTTGCCTGAAGCATTCCTTCTTGTGCATGCTGCAGTTTTGTATTTGTTCCTTACAACACTGCAATATAGAGGTTTCCAGGCAAAAATTTGCCAGTTCCAATATGAAATAAGTTTTTCTAGATTGTTCAGTTCTATCAAGTTTTACACATCAGACTGGTTTAATTAACATGATTTGGACACCTCAGCACTCATCTTTTACCTCTATCTTCCCATCATGGCAGGTTTTAAGCTATTATATCCTAAAATCATCAGGAATTGCTTACTGATTGCAGTACTGGGCAGCCTGTACATTAAATATGTATAAATTAATGAAACTGAGACCTCTGCATGCAAACCTCTATATACAAATTCGCTATATATTTGTCTCCCAAGTTTATCTGGTTTCAATATATTTTGACCTAATCATTAAAGACTGTCTCCAAGATACATATATATATATATATATATAAACAGCTTTAAGTGAAAATCTGAAATTACCAAGATGTTTGAATAAAATCTTGATTTAAAGCAGCAGAAAGCAAATAAACAGAAATATATCTAGACTTTCAAAAAAAAAAAATTGAGAACTGACACTTTTGTCTTCAAACTGAGATATCTATGCTACTAAGTGTCTACATGGTACATGCTACATATAAGGGACATACACATATAAAACAAACATACCCTGAACTGAATGTCAAGGATGGAATCATGATCCCATGAAAGTGCTTTCTACTCTCAGTCTTGCCACTTTGCCTTTTGATAATTGGGCATTTGTAATTACTCTTTTATCATGTCTGCAGTACAGAGAGAGGAAAGCTGGAAACAGAATTTTTATAGGACAATTGTTTTTCATGGTGAGACAGAAGTCTATGAGATAATGGGGAATGTAATGAGCTGCATTTCTAATAGTGTGCATATATGCTGTCAATACTACAATTGTGCTGCATTTAGCTGTAAATGCAGGTGCAGGAATACAAAAGCACTCATCGCAGGATGTTTTTGTCCTCTTGGCTCTGAGCTCTTTGAACACTAAAGGGTAGTGAAGGTAATTATTTTCTGGATTTTTTTGCATGATTTCTATATGCTCTTAGATACTCTTTGCCCTACTAGCTACTGCAATTACAGTATACTTTCCCCTTCTCACTTATGATCCTATAAGTGGCACTAGCCAGAGGATATGGAAAGCACTGAATTATGGAACTCATCAGATCTGCTTACAAAAGTGCCACTAGAGAGAGGCATCATAATACTGACCCTTTTGATTGTAAAGGGTCATTCTCACACAACAGCAATTCAAAACATGGGAGATGAGAAAGGGGCTGTTCCTCTTGCCATTTCTCTTTATTCTATGTTGTGAAAGGCTACAGGAGTTATTTCTGTGCTCATCAAAAAACCATCTAACATGAATACAAACTGATGTAACCCATTTGAGCAAACTCAATCTTAATATGCTTATTAGCATCCAACTTTGTCTCCAGAATTGCTGAAATCACTCTGGCTTGTTGCTCTGCAAATTGTTCCCAATGTGTGTTTCTTGTGGAATAAAATATTTTAGCTGGGAGTGTTTATCTGAATGTAAGAAGACAGAGTAAAAATAATCTTGAAAACTTAAAAGTCAACATTACTCCATTTTTCCCTGCTAAAAACCTTTTTTATATGAATGATGCTACATGATCTAAAATTGATTCACTGATTGCCTCTCTTCGCACACATTTGCAGATCAGTCCCAACACCAATAACTGATCAAGCATATTTTTGTTTTCAGCAAAATCTTCAGAATATTTTTCCCTTCTATATTCCTAATTACTGACTTAACATGTTATTTTGTAGGAAAGAAGAGGGCAAGTCTGACAGTCTGTTCTAATAACAAGGATGGGAGCTCCTTTATATTTAATAATTAATCCCTTCCTATCAATTTCATCCAATGTTACTTGCTGACATGTAAATGATACTAAAAGAAAAAAGAAGTGTATATGGTGTAGCCAGGTCTAGTTGAAGTCAACAGGTGAGCTATCAGCCTTCTAAAAGAGGAGGTGATTAAAGAAAAAGCTTATTGAGTAGAGTCTGAAAACACTGCAGAACAGTTTCTTAACAGCAGAAAGAGACCTCAAGGAGCACAAGAAAAAGTCTCAAGAGAAGAAAATGGAAGCACTCACTACAAGTTAGCAAGCTGAGCTTGCAAAGGAAATGAGGCTTGTAGCAGACAAAATGATAGGACAGAAGAGAAAAGATGTATTCAGGGTATCAGAGAAAAAGGTTGTCCTGGAAAATGAGGAAGTGAGAAGGAGCAAAATCAATAACATGAGAAAGTGCAGAAACTGGATTTTCACACTTTTTTTTGCATGATTTAAATCTTTAAAGAGTTGAGAACACAAACTTCCAGGTTTGTACATCCAAATATATGGATAGACAAATATACACAGAAATATACATAGAAATGCATTGTATAAAAATAAAGGTTAAGTAGCACCTCTGCAGAGAATATCTGGGATAGCATAAAAATGCATTTAAAATTAGATATGGGAATGGTCAGATCTAATCAGTCTATAAAATCCAGACAGAGAAATTAAAACACAAAAATGAAGAACTTGTGAAAAAGGAAACCAGCAAGTGTCACAGACACATGGTCAGAAAGAATATCCTGCAGTTTGAAAGTCACCACCAAACTACCCTTGTGACGTGTTCTCTGGAGAGAGCACCCCAGTAGGAACATCTGTCTTCCAGTCTGAACCAGACAGAAAATTGTAGATAAACAGAAGTAGCATGGCTGATCTCCATTACCCTGGATAAACACAAAAGACTGAAACTTGGGTTTTGGCACTCTTAGAAAAAAAAAAAGATATCTATGCTACTGAGGTCAAAATAAGTTATGCCAAAGGAAGCCAGTATGGTGAAACTTACATTAATCACGTGAGTAATTAAAAAAGCAAAGAGGGAATATGTGCAAGACCTAAAGTATCACTGTGTTTGAACAAATCACCTACCAGCTTTCCATCCATACCAATCGGACCCTGGGATAATCAAAAGTCAAAACAAAATGGAACAGTTAAATTAGAGGAACACTGAAGATGAGGAAAAATACACAGACTTGGAGGATACTGTGGGCTTTAGAAGACGAAAAACTCTGTCAGCAGTTAAATGCAATACCTTAAAGATATTCTGTGAGCAAAGGCACAGAAAAGAAACAACAAAAGAAGCAGACCTAGCACAGAATTAATAGAAACAGTGTGGTGGGAAGTAGCCAGGCAATAGCTGGAGTTTAACAAAAGACAGGTTCAACATGCAATGAAGGAATTGTTAGTTCGGCAAATCACAGTGGCACAACATAACCAAACATATGAAATAACGCATCTGGCTTGTGTGTCTGTCTTTAAGTAACTGGGAAAACTGAACAGGCAGCCTATTTACTGAATACTTTTATCAGATAGTTGCAAGATGAAAAGAGCAAACAATCTCATAATTAATCTGTATTTCAATTAACATTCTACTATGATGGTTAATAAGAAACTTCAGCTTACACAGTTCACCGGGGTACTAATGATCTCCCCCTATGCATTGGCCAATCCTCTGCCTTATTCTGCTTTATTATGGTTTTGGTTTTTTTTTTTTTTTTCTCTTGGGAAATGTGGAATGATGCTCAATGATACTTTACAAGTTACTCATTTCCTTCAGAGTCCAGGGGTTGGTTCTAGTTATTTGGATGCAAATTCTAGAAAGTATTTAATGTGGATGTACACTCAGTAACTGGTTTTGTACCGACTGTGTGTTTAGATGATCAGAGGGAAAAGGCTAGAAAAAATTGGATTAATTGTCTGTATGATGTTTAATTGCTACATCTTCTGACAGACAAACAGGCAAGTTACTTTTCACTGACAATAAGAGCAGGCAGAGAATTTGTTTCTGCCATTAAATTCCTCTTTTATGCTGTAACTCTGAGTTGTTAGGTCTTTGCCCCATGTGAAAGAGACAGTAGTTTACGTCTGCTGGAGAGAGGTTTTCTCTTAAATTGCCTTCCCTAAGCATGTGGCCCCTTAGGACTGATGGCTCACACTGTTTGATTTAGATTGTTGCTGCTGAGAAGACAGCACCTAATATATTTGGTGAGTTTATGTTGATCCATTTTATCTCGGCTGGTTTTTTCCTCTCTCCTTTCTGGGTGCTACTTTGACTTGTGAGAAAATCGCAAAGTTTGTTCTGAATCAGGGCTGCAGTGGTTCTGCTAACCCCTCTCACCTGCCTTCTGCACTGTTACTAAGAGGTGCTAAAGCCATAGAAAAGAGTCAATTCAACCATCTATCAAGAAAGACATGAACACTGTGCAAAAGGGCTGCTATATAAGTCTATCCAGTTCCCCAGCTATGTGTCTTCTCCCAGCCTAGACCAGGGACTCTGACAAAAATTGCAGACATAGTATAAAAGAGGACATCAGCTGGATGTACACATTGTGAAACTCAGAGATTTTGGTACATGAGTAGCTTTCTAAGAAGCCTGTGCAATAACCTACTTGTCAGATCCTATAACAATTTACTGGGTCTGGGAAAGCCTGCAGGAATAAAATTCCTCACATCTCTTTCCCTCCAGCTCTGGCTGTGGTTGCCTGTCACATCATGAGTAAATGACATGCTGAGAGTGTAAAGCAGGTCACCAGTATCCGGGCTATCTGCATGACCACTACTCTTTTTTTTTCTGTTTTGTTTTGGTTTGGGTTTTTTTTTTTTTTTTTTTTTTAATGTGCTGCTGTCCTGGGAAAGTTTGTGAGTGTTGAAATGACCTACAATATCTTTCAAAGTTCTTTCCTAGTGTCCCACACAGAAAGCAACACTTTCCAGTTCATTAACAGCAGAGCTTCTGTTACTATGCTTCCCCAGTGCCACTTGATGTCACAGCACTTACTCATTTTCTCCTAGTTATTTAGTAAATTTCTAAACATGGTATTAAACACCCCAAAACTCAAGGCAAGTCTGCCTTTCCAAAAATTTTCTATCACTGTAGTGCAGGACATTTATCTAGTAGTATTTACACACACAGTCTTTTGCAGGTGCATAAAGGAAGGCTGAGCTGAAGCCTGGCCATGAATACATTTACTTCTAGAAAGCAAACTACAGATATTACAGTTAAAACACTCAACAGTAACATCATGGTAAGTATATAAAGTTCCCCAGAGGGCTGGGTGGGCCAGCAGCTAAATTTAACTGTTTGGTCTACTACAAGCTTAGCCCAAAAGATTGAATCATTCTTATGGTGAATGAATAAAGAAAAGAACTATGCAAGTGTTTGTAGAAGGAAAAAACATTATGGGGTTAAACTGTTGGCTTAGAGGGACGAGCCAACAGCTCTTGCAGCTGTAGCAGCACTTGTGTTTTGCATATAAGCACTGTTTTAAGGGAAAGTTTTTTATAACAGCAAAAAATTAACATGTAATAGTATTCTTGCTCCCATACCATGGTAGGTATTTTAGCTACCATTAAATTTTTGTCTCCTCTTTATCTATGCTACATAGCTCCTACACTTGAATTAAAGGACTATTTGTAGCATCGTGGAGTCTCACTAAAGAATAACAACAAATTCCCAATAGGCTGAAGAAAAGCACCTGCTTACAATGCAAAGTCTTCCAGGATTTGCTTCAGAGAATAAAGAAAAATTTGCTTGAGACATACTGCCCTATGGCAGTAAAACAAAACAAAAAAAATCTCTGAAGAGATCATTACTGTGAAAATCAATAATATTTTTTCATTGTAAAAATACTAAATCTTTAAGAGCTAAACATGGCAATTTCCTTCTTTCCTATATGACTTCTCTCAAGTCTGTTGGAAAGAGAGAAAATCTTTTAAAAGATGGAAGCAAGAATTTCCACAATGGATACAGGCTGGGTGAGAAAACTGAGTTGAAATAGTACATAAGGTTACTTCAGGATGCACTGAGAAAAGTCCTGTGAGTGACAGCATTGATTTAAATACATTGGACGACTGCACTGGAAGTCTCCTGAATAGTCAAAGACATTTTTATTCATTTTGAAAGACTGACTTCAGATTATAGTCTGTCTTTGACTTAAACTTGATTGTCTCCAGAGCTGCATGCTCTATATTTCAAACTGCATTCTGCTTTGTTCTCCAAATAACTGCTACTACAAAGGAGCAAGTAATTTTTACAAGTCCCAAATACGTGATTTTCTATAACAAAGTGCCTGTAAAACACCTCAGAAAACTAGACAAGACAATGAATCTTGAAAGAGAAAGGGGTGAGTGGGATTATACAACCTACTCATCATGTCTACAGACATGTAATTCTTTATAGTGAGGGTGGTGAGACAGCAGAACAGGGTGTCCAAGGAGATCGTGGATGCCCCCTCCCTGGAGGTGTTCAAGGCCAGACTGATGGAGGCCTTGAGCAACCTGGACTAGTGGACATTGTCCCTATGGCAGGAGAGATGGAACTAGGTGATCTTTAATGTCCCTTCCAACCTAAACCATTATATTAATCTATATACACACACTGTTCGCTTACTGGAGGTACCACAAACAGTATCAAAGGTGTTCCTTTTGGACTAGGCATTTTCTTTCTAGGTACCCACTACCATTTTTAAATGTATGATATTACTGTACATGTGCTTACAGTATTACACACACTTTTGTCCAAGACCTTAAAGAACAAAGGTGTTTGTACAGTAGATGCTTTCCCCAAAAGCACAACACCAGCAACAACAACAATAATAATGATAAGGAGGAAGAGGAAGGGGAATATGAGTGCCAGTTTGGTCTGATTTTGTGAAAAGTAGCTTCCATTTCTCAAGAATATTGTAAATATAAGGTTTCTCAGAGAAAGATATTTTCAGTTAGAAATAGAACAAAACAAGTTTTCCATCTTCTTACAGATAGATTACTCTAGAGGTATATATTCTAAGGATTTTAGAGATTATTGCTAAAAATTGAGTACGTAAGCAAATGCCTCGCAAACTTTCAGAGTTTTGCTATCAAAAAGATAGCTAAAGTAAAATTACCTTAGGTAACTTTAATGAAATATTATTTTCTGTGGGAAATTGATTGAAAAGTGAAGATAAGAAAAGATATCACATGCTGAGATCTACTGTGTGATCAGAAGAATCTTTTAAGGGGTGGGAAAGAAGGGGGCCTACAAGAAGGCTGGAGAGGGATTATTTACAAAAGTCTGTAGTGATAGGCCAAGGGGCAATGGTTTTAAATCAGAGCAGATTTAGATGGGATGTCAGGAACAAGTTCTGCACCAGTGGTCTGGTGCACCACTGCAACAGGTTGCACAGGGAGGTAGTTGTGACTCCATTCCTGGAGATATTCAAGGTCAGGCTAAACAAGGCTCAGGGCAACCTGATCTAATGGAACATGTCCCTGCTTACTGTAGAGGGGGTTGGACTAAACCTTTAAGGGTCCCTTCCAACCCAAACTGTTCTATTATCTTCTTACTCTTAGATTCTCCACTCATTCTTTGGTTGTGTACCAGCAGATACACCATAAACATGAACTTTACAAACTGGAGACCATCCTCTAGCTAAACAAAGTTTGAGGCTTTCTTGTTGATTTTTAAATATAATGGATTAATGCATTTTAACAGAGCATGATTTTGGTAGGTTTATATTCATTGGAAGCATGCAGAGAAATAATATTTTTCCCAAGAACATTCTCTGTGGAAAGAATAAGGAAAAATTTTGGCCTTGCAAATTGCATCAATTTTAGTTTAGGGTATAATTAAATTACAAACAGCCCAATTATCATCTCTAAATGTGTAATGATTTCTCAAACTTTGATGACTGTTTTTCATGATTATTTTCTGACTTTTTGAAAAAATTCTCTCCTAATGCAGAGCATAGGTGTTTGAAATGTTCTGCATGCACAAAATTAATAGAGAAACATCTGCATCTCTGAGAGAGAGACATGAATACAGAAACCTGAGCCAAGCTCCAGTAACACCATGCTAGATTGTGTTTCAGCTTACTGGAACTTCATGGAACAAATAAATGGCTGAGGCTATTTTAACATTTCTCATGGCCAGTGTTGGCCCAACAGATAAAGCCAATGAGACATAGCAATGTCATAGCTGAAGCTGGCCAGCATAACAGTGTTGTCTGGACTCACTTTGTAGTGCATTGAATTAAAAGTGACACATTGACTTTAATAAGAGTGTAATTTGGCAATCAGATATATATATATATATATATATATATATAATTAATAAAATCACATTTTAAGGTATCCCCCAATAGTGTTTAAAAATCTTTTGGATCACACATTTGGCAGTTCTGAAGTAGACTACCACAGAAGGATTTCAGAATTCAAAAACTCTTGCCTTGATAAAATTATTTGACTAGATTATTTCACATTCTACAGTAAACTTGATTGTTAAATCATTCCTTACAGCTGCCTGAAAATCTCATATGTCAATACATATACAATAGGAGAACCAGAAGAAAGCCAAAACTAGCTTAATAGCAGCTGTACAAGCTGTGTACCAGTTACTGTGTCAGACTGAGTGTAAAAGTAGTTATATGGAAACAAACAAAACACCCCATCCTGTTTCAAACAGTAGATTTGTAGATTATCCCCACAAAGTTCATCTAAGGTGAAAGGTGACACATGACCTTTTCAAATTGCCTAGTCTAGCTCAGGATAGAAGCCAAAAACCCCACAACTGTCAGGCTTCCTCGTTATGCTATCATTAAAATTATGGATCACCATGACATTCTTTTTCTCTCTTTGGTTAATTACAGGTTAATTAAGGCTGATGTTAATTAGATGTAATACATTATTCCCAACAAAGACGTAGAATATATTTCTAGTAAGTCTAATGAGAGCTCTTTTTAGAGAAGTTTTGTTTTAGAGCTTATATGTGCAATGAGTATGATAAAACTCACCTGCTAGCTAAATTTCTCATACTGATGAAATATTATTGGTTCTTTTTCACTGACTGGAAGTGGTTGTTGTTAAGAGCAATGTGAGTGAAAAAACCCAGGTACAGAAGTGACTTGCTCCAAGCAAAAAAACCCAATGCACTAAATCAACCGCCATTGAGTCTCTTTGGCCAGCAATCAGGAGATTACTGGGGAAAAAAATAAAATGGAGAAAACTTTACTGTGAAAAGAATGACCTACAAGAGTACAAGAAAGATGAGCTGAGGCTTCTGCATAAAATCCCTTTAGCACAAAAGGCAAAATTACTGACAGAGACAAATGAAGCACTACAAAGCTCTTTCAAAGACATCCATTTCAGAATATCCTGAGTTCTGCACTCAAGCAGCTCATATGAGCTACTACCAGAGACATAAAACTCACATAGAAGGATCGTCACCTGGAGATTACAAAGTATAAATGTATGCCAAGGTAACGATTTAGTTTTAAAGGAAGAGGATTTTTTCCTTTCTATGTTTTTTTGTTTGTTTTGTTTTGTTGTAAAGCAACAAAATTCACAGCAGTGTTAGGCTGTTTAATCTTTTTCCACCAGCAACTTATGGATCCCTTCTGAACTGTTAGGAACTTTATCTCGTTTAGCTTTCAGAAACGACATCTTGCTTCTCCTAGACTCGCTCGAAATATTGATGCAAAATTAATCATTCAAGATTTGAAGTACAACCCTTCTCCAATATACCACATTTCGTACTTCAATGGAAATACTATGTTCAGTTTGGAAAAAAAAAAAAAAGGAAAAAATAGAGAGAGAGGGAAAAAAAAGGCCTTGAGGAAGGTCTAGTGGAAGGTGTCCTTGTCAGTGCCAAGGGGGTTGAATGTAGATGATGCTTAAGGTCCCTTCCAATCCACACCATTCAAAAAAAAAAAAAAAAACAACAAAAAAATCAACCAAATCTATGAAAGAAAGCCCCTAATAACTTCACCCTGTAATTCCAGGAATCTCTCATTTACTTGCAAGCTATGTATTATCTCTCTCATTGAAACCTCCTGCAAAATTTCCTTTATCAAATCAACAAGTATGGTCTGCAAACACATAAGAGACTCAGAAGCAAGGTCCTGACAAAATGTTGAGAATGAAGAACAGCAGCAGCATGATTAAGGATCCAGAGTGCATCTCTATCAGCCAGTACAGCTACGTCGTGCCTAGACTATGCTCTCAGTATTGACACCTCAGTTCATGAACATGAAGGTATTTAGAAGTTATTCTAATTTATATTTTAAACCACCTGTGGAGCATAGTGCCTTCAGTACATAAAAATATGCAGTACAGACCTGTAAAGCAATGAGCCAATGCTAATAGTAAGCTGCCAAGCAGAACTGGCAGGAATTTTACATGTGTTTTGCTGTTACACAAAAAGAAATATTTGCATTACTTTGTAATTTTTTTGTTTCTCTGATTTTCAAGAAACAGAAGGACATGTGGCTTGCAGATACGACTTTCACGTTGTCCATGTTAGCCTAAATTAGCTAATCAGTAATGGAAATCTAACAAAAGTTAGATGATCAATAATGGAACAAGATGGATGATGAAAGACAGTTTTAAAGATCTTGAAATGAAACAGAAATGCCAGGTACAGTGTCTAAAACTTCCTTGGAGCAACATCACTCTTGGTGACAAGATTCCTAGCTGAGAGTCCTACATACAGTCTGAATATTCCAATAACTCCTTTGCAATTATAAGATGAAGTGGTTATGTCTAGAAGTAAGAAATTTGGAAGAAAGAAAAATTGTTTAAAGTTTGGCTATTCAGAGAGAGGCTGAACTACAAAAAAAAAAAAAAAAAAGAAGTGCCACATATGGTAACAATAATGGAATACAAAGAGTTGTGTGCAAGAAAAATTATAGTCACAGCTTTTCAAAAGCATATTTCACAGTTGAAAAATAAGTGCCAAGATGCTTTTTTTTTTTTTTTTCATTTCTGTAGGAAATCTGACAGGCAGTTTCTTGTGGTGCAGATGCATTTTTGAGCATCTGAGCACGACGACTGCTCTTCCTTCTGAAATATATATGTAGAAAACCACGAGAAAGAACTAGGCAGACCTAACTTGGGAGTGAAGTCTCCTAAAAAGACTGTAGGGAGACATCCTTCTATTTATCATGGCTAACATTGCACACCACAAATATACAGGAAAAAAGGACCAAGTATGACTGTGAATCCCAAACTGTGAAGCACCTTTCTTGATTTCATACATGAGGCTAGCAAGAAGATTACTTCCAGACAGACACTTCTCTTTCTCATCTATACATCTCACCAGCATCTGCAACATTTGATTAGTCCTATCTATGTTACTGGAAAGAAAAACTACTGCTGACTCCAGAAAAAGTAACAGCAATATAGCTGAAGTTACAATGAAGAATGGAGTAATGCAGACTGTTGTGTTTTGGTTCATTTTAAACAGATTATTTACTACTGACTTACATTTTTTACAGTAGACTAAAACTCCAAGTGTGAAATACCTACCTGATCCTCAGGAAAAGACAAAAAAAAAAAAAAAAAAAAAGAGAGAAGGAGAAAAGGGAAAAAGAAGGAAGATGGAAGAAGACGGAGGAAGAAAAAGAAAGAAGAAAAAGAAAGAAGAAAAAGAAAGAAGAAGAAAAAGAAAGAAGAAAAAGAAAGAAGAAAAAGAAAGAAGAAAAAGAAAGAAGAAAATTAAAGAAGAAAAAGAAAGAAGAAAAAGAAAGAAGAAAAAGAAAGAAGAAGAAAAAGAAAGAAGAAAGAAGAAAAAGAAAGAAGAAAGAAGAAAGAAGAAAAAGAAGAAAAAGAAAGAAGAAAGAAGAAAAAGAAAGAAGAAAAAAAGAAGAAAAAAGAGGAAAGAGAAGAGAGCAAAGAGAGACGAGAAAAAAGAGAAAACAGAAAAAAAGAGGGGAAAAAGGAAAAAAGAAGAAAAAAGAGAAAAAAGGTATAAAAGAGAGAAAAGAGAGAAAAGAGAAGAAAAAGAAAGGAAAAGGAAATAAAAGAACAAGAAGGAAAAAGAAATTTGTAAAATTAATCTTCCTAATCTTGGCAAAGCATGCAGCAAGTACAGTGAGCTGAGAAACAGCACGTTGTAACTGCCTGTTGTTAAAAAATAACCTGTATTGAAAAGGTGATCTTTAAGTGCTTACCCCCTCATATGCTTCACCCATCCATAAAAGCAGTCATGTAAATAGTTGCAGGATTGAGTGTTTCCATAAAAATACTTCACTACACAACTGAAATCCAGCATTGCTCAGGTACTTGAACACAGGGAACACACACCCAGATCAGAAAGTCTCTTCCATTCTACCTAAAAGTTCTTGTTTCTTGAAGACATTGGAACTTCTGTACCCATAAATAGAAAGCACATGGCTAATTCATCAACGCCAGCATCACTGTGTGAATATATCTGATGTGGTTGGTGCCATGTTGATGAGAAAACAATAAACTGTGAAAAATGTCACTTCTCAAAAATTAGCTGGCTAGCATTCAGCAGGAGATAGATTGTTGTAACAGCTGTGGCAAGATGACTTTGATGAATTAGATTTTTATTCTCTTGGAATAATTCTGGAGAATCTGTCTCCTCACACCACTATGGAAGTGAACTATTTGCTCACTGAAGCCCCTGTTAAGAACAATCTTTCTTGTTACTTGCATTTTGGAGGTTTTAAAGAATATAAAGAAAACTAATTTTGTTTCTTATAGTCAAACTCTACTTTGGTTTCTACACGTCTCTTTTAAGGGGAAACAAGGTCCATTAAGGAAAAGCAGCCTTTGGAAAATAACACTATCCTAAAGAAGTCACCATCAGAAGCCAATTTTTTAACTTCCCTTGGTGGAACCATCAGCTTGGGAAGCTTAGCAAAACTTGAAAGCAGGTATGTAAATCAAGTTTTGCTTCTATTAGGAAAGAATAATCTGACCACCATGTTCCTTTTGTCTGCCTCTAGAGGCACCTTTTTGAAAGGGGCTCCCAGGGAATTAAGAAAAAAATACAGCTGCCATAGAGATACTCCCATCTTGGCTTACAACAAAAGAGATCAAGGTGGATAAACTCCATAAAAGAGAACATTTGCAAAGAGTTTAAAAAGGACAAAACTAAAAGCCAAGATATTGAAGCATTTATAAACACTCTTTTGACTGTCAAAGAAAGCTTTGTGTGAAGAATTCCAGGATAACCAAAATGCCAATGCTCATACCTAGTCCTAGTCCATAAGTGCAATAATTCCAGCTGGGTGACAACATAAGAAAAAAACCCAAACTAGTGGAGATGCACCTTATTAAATTCAAAGCTTGAGAAAGTCCTCACCCCTTTTTGGGTGAGTGACCCCTTTGAGTGAAAGGGTTTCCTTTTTGTGACTGCATGAGCATTTTGGGTCATCTTTCAGAAAAGGAATATTACCAAAACTTGGGAAATTATATTCCTGCCTGACATCTGAACTTGTCATTTACTTTGGTCCATCAGAATTCTGAGTAATTTTTGACAGGAATAGATCTCCATTTTGAGTAGCTACACTCCCTGTTTTGTCAGTACCTCTGTGACATTCACTCAAGAGCTAACATCAGAGGTTAAAGAGAAGGGAAATTCTCAGTTTCAAATTAAAACCAAAACTGTTGTCAGAGGTAAGCAGATTCTTGAAAGTGTAGAAGCAACATCATATTGGCTACCAAAAGATTTGAGGGACCTATAACCATGTTCCTGGGCAAGAAAATGGAGCAAATGACAGAGGAAGAAGAAAAGGAATGTAAAAAATGAGTCAACACAACAAAGCAGACATGAAGAGGAAACTTGGTGCCATATGGTCACCAGTTAGATGAAGCTTCTAAAAGGAATTTTGATTTGCTTGTAACTGGCTTGACAGAGGCTACTGAGAAGATGCTAGAAGAATTTTGTCATATTAATTCAGAATCTCAGCAGCAGCTTTGCTTCAAACTACTTCTGCAGTTTGTTCTTTTTGTAGGTGAAAGGATATGTTTAGGTCCAACTTCCAAACAACTCCTCCTAACAATTCTTTTTCTTTTATGTCAGACTCCCTTGATAAGTCTTTGAAATTTATGTGAAAAGTGCAGAATTTCTTTTGAAGGTGGGGATTTTTTGAGGTTTTGGATTACTTTGGGTTTTATTTGTTGTTGTTGGTGGTGTATGTCTAAATTTCCTTTTTGTTTATTTCCTTTTTTGTTGTTTGCTGCTGCTGTTGTTGTGCTTGGTTTTATTTTCAGTTCTTGTTTTCTTGTTTGTGTTTTTTTTTTTGTTGTTGTCGTTGTTGTTTTTTTTTTTTTTTCTTTTACAGTGAAGAACAAAAGATTATTTAAACAAAACCTTCCTACTGAGCTGGTGCCTGTTTTCCCTTTCAGGCTATTTAGGAAAAAATGCTAAGTTTATCCATGATTTTTGAGGCTTGCCTGTCTAGAAACAAATTCAGAGATTTTTCTACTTTGATTCTGAAATCCCCTTTTTAACTCTGAGTAGAGCCAGTGTCTGCACAGTCAGAAATAAATCTTTCCTTGACAACTGCTGCACAAACAGAAACAAGCAAACTCAACCAACAAAAACATTTGACCAAGGAAACAAAAGTTACTGAAATCAGACCGACCTACAGTATAGATCATACATACAAGTCCAAACTTTTCATACCTGCATCTTTCTGAGCCATGCTGTGACAAGTCAAACATGCCTATCGCTTGTTTCCTAATTTCAGTCAAATTATACAAGTTAAATTGAAGTTCACCAGAGCTGAACAGGTGAACCCAAAGACAGGATGCAGTTCAGTAAAACAGCTTTTAAAACCAGTCTCATTAGTTCATTTCATCGCAAAATCTCTGGGCTATTCTTTTAATTTCTCTGGGTCCACACATGAATATGTCCAAATAAAACTTTTTCGTGACTTTCTTCTGACGTAATTGGTTTTCAGGATTATAAAAGGATTTTTGCAGAAGCTGGTGACAGCACGAAGAACAAAAATGTGTTTCTTTGCCTTCCCATCTAGGGAGAAACAACTGTATGTGATGGCAATACCAGATTACAATTTACATGCCCTAAGGGTAGAGACCTAAAATGAGAGATCTCCTGTTGTATGCAGAGTGGATTAAAAAAAATCAGTATAATTGATCCACACAGCTGGAAGTGGAAACGCTGAGGTCATTTTCTCTTCAGAGACCAGCTAATCAGTCAGACTACCTGAACAAAAACCACAGGCTTCGCTCAGAAGTATTCCTATTAAGAAAAGGAACCTAGAGTTGCACTTTCCCAAAGCCTAGAAATGCAAATACTGCATTATGCATGACAAAAATTGCAGAAGTGTTGGATGTTATTTTGGGGGCACTTGTATTTAAACCTTTATTTTCACCTATGGTACCATATGTACCGTTAACAACACCTTCTGAAACTAACCGTGTGCTGCACACTAAGATGATTCCTACTGCTGGAGGCCAAAACCAGTATACATGCCTGATACTGCTCAACTGAAATATGAATTTTGATATAAGCCTTAAACTCCAGTACGGTGATATAATTTCTGTTTCACAAGTTTGTGTACTCTGAGAAATACAGAACTTCCCTAGCACCCTCAATGTCTCCTCATATTCCCTCTGCACAGGTCCCCATTCCACTTTGTCCTCTCACGGTAAGTGCTACTTATTTTGGAGACTGATTCTCTGAGTGAGTGCTATTCAGCATGAACAAAAGTAGAAGAATCTGCCCTTGCCTTCTCTTATCTCAGTTGCAATTGATCTGGTAAAATGAGGAACTGTTACAGATAGAATGGTGTGACTTTACACAATTTCCAAATTGTTCCTGGTTTTACTTCACTTAGAAGAATTCTGGCCTTCAAACATGACCAATCAGCAGTTTATTTTAGTAAGAATATCATGTAGCAGAAAGAAACTGATTTCTACATTAAAAACTTAATATTCTTTTCAGCTGATGAGTACTCACATCCATAATTGTTTTTCATCATGCTCTTTTTTTGTGAGGCAAAGCAACAAAGGGTTAAATTAATCTCATTTCTATTGGGAACAGCTACTGTGAATACATACAAAAGATTTCTTAGCAGTATTGTCCTCTGATAAACAGTACTGCATAGATCACAATATTAGCAACAAATTATATACGTTAATTGTTTTACCTTAAGCCAATGTTGGGGGTTGGGGGAAAGGCAGGGAAAATAAACCCCCACCACATCTTGTGAGGGTGATTTATGATCTGTATCCTACACAGTCACAGAAAAAACTTCCAATTGACATTCCACACTGCTTATAGAAATCTTTCCTACCAGACAAGTATGTTTGCTTTCAGAAACTGCTTTAACTAATCTTGATTTCAATACAGACACAGAGAACTGAGAAAATGCAAACAAGGGCACTCCAAACAACCCTAGTGTTTAATGTGTGATGAAAGAAACAAGCTGCACACTAAACGTACCCATCCCAGAGATCCACAGAACAGGAGAAAAATGTCTTTAAGACTTTGTTCTACCTGCTAATTTCTGGCATTAAGAAGAGAAACAGAAAAACACAAGGCTGAGAATCTTATTAGCTTGACAAACACGAGGCAGATAATTTCTGGTGTAATTATTGGATGATACTAAGCAATGTGGGGCCCACATACAGGTATATGAAAACTTTGATTCCCAGTAGGGTAAAAAGTTTCTCATTCAGCCTTATAAGAAGATCCAGTTCAGGTGTTCACCTGTTCCAGATGTTCCTCTCTTTGTAGCAACTCCTTCATAAAATGGGAGCTAAACCTGAGTGCACAAGGGAGTGGGCTTGCAAGCAGGCTTCAAGACAACCCTCCCAACCCTGCACTTTCTGGATAACACAGAATCCAAACACCTAGTCTGGTGATTTGGGAACAAGTTTTCTTAATGAAATTTTACACCCATTGACCTCAGAAAGGATTCAAAATGATGTTGAACTCCCACATAGGAATATACCTAAGGGAGCTGTATGGGTAGTAAATTTTTACATCTCTCTCAGCTATGTCATGAGTTCAGATGAAAAATCCAGCGTGAAAGAAAATGGTGCGTGATGTTTGCAGCTCTCCTTCAGGGTGAAGGAATTGCTGACAAGAGAATTCTTAGAAGATGGTTTGGGATTTCCCTTCCCATTTGTAACACATAAAAATAGTAGTTAATGCAAGATTTCTACTGCAAGTGATTTAACATTGTCCTTGAATCTCAAAACTTGTGACTAAGGGACAGTTCAGGCAAGTTGCAAGAGGCACTTTGAACTACCAGTAGTTGCTTTACATCCACATGTAATTGTCAAATAGAAGCTGAGAAATGAGGCCTAGAATTACCACTGGAACACAACATTTTGCTCCAAGACAGTTGGCTTTATAAATGAAGCTCTTTCTGTTAAACTGGAGAGTTACATCGGGCATTGGGAGGAAATGACTGGGAAGTTTCAAGTGGTGTGCTGAACGAAAGGAAAGTGATGAGGATTTTAGGTACAGCTTGAGCATTAATTATGCCTCCCAAAGCATAAATGTGAAAATCATAACTGCAGCCTTCTGCAAGCCACCTGCTTAGCTGCCAAGCTGAACTCCATGAAGCAACATAGAGACCAGAAATTTATGTATACTGTCAAATAAATGATAAACCAGATTAATTAATTTCTCTACTTATGCATGTTTTATTATGAGAGAGGGTATTTTTTAAAGCTGCAGAGGAAAACATTGAAAAACACATTTAATTGTTGATTTATGTCAACCCTTTCTGCTTACCATCAACTATAACTCAGTTTTTTTTTCTGATAGATATACAGAGAGTTGTATCCTTTTGAACTGTCAACTGTGAATCTAAACTACACTGATTCACACTAGGTGCTCAGTTCTCTTCACAAAATGACTTCCAGAAAGTGCCATGCAGGGACATGGGTTTGGCAGTACAGGAGTTCTCTGCCCATGCATCTGAGAAGGAAACTGATAGTTTGAAGAGGGTCATGGTAGATCCAGCAGATGGTAACAATTATCTGTGTTACTAATGATACATAGAGGTAATTTATTATAATGTTGTACTATTATTATTATTCTAATTTTCTACATCCTTATTTGTATTGCTATGTAGAAAATGGACTAAAATAATTTAGAAAGTTTAATGACTTTAAACCAGAATATACTATTTAGGCAGGCATTTATTGCAGCACAAATAATTTTCTTAAGTCACCATGTGAAGTTTCTACTTTGCCTTATGTAAAACAATATTTTATGATTCCAAGAAGCTGGGGAAACGTAGAAATACCCTTTGACATTAGAGGCTTTTGCAGATGAGGCAGTTGTTACCTCACTATCACAGCCACAGAATAGCTTGGGGCACTCTGAGCATCCTCCAGGGAGTTGCAGAAATAAACACTGCCTTCTCTTATTTATGTGCTCAGCATTACATGACTATAACAGATGAAAGGATTCAGCCCATGGTTCATTCAAAAAGAACTGTGGTTACTGCTGAAAGAGTGGCCAGGCATTGGAACAAGCTGCCTAGGGAAGTGGTAGAATCACCATCCCTGAAGGGGTACAAAAAACATGTAAACCTGGCACTTCAGGACAGGATTTAGTGGGCACAGTGGTGTTGGGTTGGTGGTTGGACTGAAGACCTTTGAAGTCTTTTCCAACCTTAATGATTATATGACTCTATGAAAATGGCAGCTGGTTTATAAGAAGCTAATGAGCATGTTCTGATGTGTAGCTTCAGCTATCACCTGTGTCAGAATTAATGGCAACTGTAAGCTTAGGAAGTCTCAAAATTTTTCTGTTCTAGGCAAGTTTTATGGTTATCTTCAGTCACTGTAAAAAATGACACAGAAAGGAATTAAACTGATGAATTGTATTACACATAATTTATAGATCCAAAAGGTCATAGAAAATCTTAGTGTGACTAACATCATTACAGAGGCCACAGTTATTACTTAGTCATGTGAGTTTAGAAACTCTCCCAGAAGTTGTAAGACAATTGGAAATGTATTTGATGGTTCTTAGTAGTATGTCCTCAGCGTTGAGGATTCTGGATTGCATTACTGAGAAGTTGGGGGAAATGTCAGGGTACAAGCAGTATTTATAGCCTCTTCTTTTCAAGGAAAAAAAAAAGCCTCAAATTGTGCCAGGGGAGGTTTAGACTGGACATTAGGAAAAAGTGCTTTACTGAAAGGGTGGTCAGTCATTGGAACAAGCTGCCCAAAGAGGTGGAGTCACCATCCCTGGGGACGTTAAAAAAAAAACAAAACAAAACAAAAAAAACCCAACCTTGTAGACATGGCACTTTGGGACATGGTTTAGTGTCCTTGGTCATGTTGGGTCAATGGTTGGACTCAAAAATCTTAGTAGTTTCCAGCTAAAACAATTCTATAATTCTGCTAGGAAGATTTCTGAGGAGCTGCTCAAGTTATCTAGGAATAAACAATCTGGTATACCTTGTAGCTATAGGCCTGTTAACCAATGCTACAACTGCAAGCAAGTATGGTATAACTCACTTTTGTCAAGAGTCAACTTGATCTCTCACCTGTCAGGATATTAACTGCCAGAATGCAATTTTTGATACTGCTGTTATAAAAACTGTAATTAGGGCTATATCTGTGGTTTGATATTAAGGTAAAATTCACACCTAAGCAAGCAATGCACCTCTGGATGACTTTTGTTCAAGGCTCACATCACATTACATTTCTGCTCCTTCTGGTCTCCCCAGTTCAAGAAGGACACGGAACAACTGCTAGAAAAAGTCCAGTGGAGAGTCACTAAGATGCTGAGGAGACTGGAACATCTACCTTATAAGAAAAGGCTGAGAGACCTGAGGCTGTTTACCCTGGAGAAGAGGAGACTGGAAGACTAAGAGGGAATCTCCTTGATCCTGATCAATATCTAAAGGGTGAGCGTCAGGAGGATGGAGCCAGACTCCAACATACACAAACTGGAACACAGAAGGTTCCACATGAACAGAAGGAAAAACTTTGAGGGTGACAGAACACTGGACCAGACTGCCCAGGGAGGTTATGAAATTTCCTTCTATGAAGGCATTCCAAGCCTGCCTGGATGCATTCCTGTCCAACCTGCTCTAGGTGTACCTGTGTTAGCAGGGGGTTTAGACTTCATATCCAGAGGCCCCTTCCAACCCCTACCATTCTATGATTCTAGCACAAGTATGGCTTGAAAACAGTCATAGTAGTATCCATCATTCAGAACAATCAATTCCAGTATTTGCAGCCATCACTGAGTGATAGACTTGGCAAATGGAAGAGATTGAAAGTGCCCTTTGCCTACAGCTGGAGAAAGCTGGTTCAGCTTCATGTGTGAGAGGGGAAGTGAATTATCTCCTCAATTTTTACTCATGCAGCTCCTGGCTGGACTAAAATACAGAAGTCCAGCTTTTCTGTAGCTGGGCTTTTGACTGTGGCACTGGTGTAGAACATATAAAGACATCTAGAGGCTGACTGTGATAGATTATTATGCCCCATGCCAGCTGAAGCATGCTCTTGGAAGACTCACTAATAAATGGCTGGTATGCAGAGTTTTGGTGGCCCTTGGCAAGACTATACAGAGCTCCCATTTCTTGCAGTGAATGTATTAATGGAAAATGGCTATGTGAAATAAGATAAAAAAAGGTCTAAGGACTTAAATTCATCCTGAGAAGTAACTCATTTCCTGCTGAATCTAAAGCATTGACATCAGCTGCAACTTTTTGGAACAACGGGGAAGGAGTACATGTTTAGAAACAAAGAAATCTGAAAACCCAATAATCTTGTGAGGTGGACAGTGTTATCTGTTTCAAGGAGAAATAGATTTATTGAGAACAAGCAAGTAGTTTGAGGCAGATAGATCAACTGAAAACATCATTTCTCCCAAGGTAATCACTTCCACCGGTGCTGAAAATAAGGATAAAGTACATAGAACTGATGAAACAGTTTTGAGATTCCAGATGTTTTGCATTTTATGTGTATTTGAAAACAAAAGAAAATAAAACCTGAAATAGTTACCAATGCTTCACTACCAAACCTGAAACTTATTGAAAAAATTTTGCTGGTATAGGTTTAAGACATGACTTTGGTTAAATGACAAAAATTAAAGGTGGTATGGGAAGACATCTTCTGAGAAAAAGAAATGCTGTAGAGCAAGAACCTTCTATAGGATCACCAAGCCAAATCCTCAGGGTAAGGTTAGGAAAAGACATAGCCACTCTGTGAGCCTAGACATTTGTATTTTACTACAACTGTGGAAAAGAGGAGAGCTGACCAGCTACTGGAATACTACAGCTGTCTCAGAAATGCTTAATACTGCCACAGGCTGTGCTTAATCACAGATGAGAAACACTGTCTTTGGCCATTTCTTCTCTTTTGATTATTCCAATTATATTTGTTTTATAGCAACTGAGCTGCCATAGCATCTGAGGTTGAAAACCTAGCACGTGCCACTTATTGCACATTTGCATACATAGTCTCAGTCTAACTGGAGAACCAGCAAAAAATGAAACGTGAAGTACTGTCAGTGGCAAAGCCACACAGCAGGACAGTAAAAAGCCTTTATCCAATTTCTCATAACAGTAGTCTTCATGCTCTTACACCCCAGGCCTATTTCTTCAACCTCAAACACTGCCATTCTCTGTTCTACCTGTAATTCCCTTTACCTTTAGTAATACAGGAACAGAGAGTAGACTGAGGGGGGATTAGATCCTTCTTACAGGAACCAGAAATTCCTTACATATTGGGGTAACAGTTTGTCTTATGGTATATTGAGACACATTTTTATATGTGCAAAAATCTGGTGTGATGACATCTTCTAAGCTAGAAAGAAGACTAAATAATTGAAATTCTCTACTTGTTGTCTTAAGTTTTGCCAGTTTATTTTAAACATTCAGAGGTAAAGTCCTTCAAAAGACAATTTTCTCTTGTCATTTAATGTAAAGGATCTGTATTTCAGATTTGAGTACATTATATTTTACAGTTAAAGGAGAACAATCTCCAGTTTAGACACATCCTTTTCTGCAAGAGATGAATCTGCCTGCTTTTCTTGAAGAAGAAACAAGGATGTTAGAAGCAATGGGATTTAATGCAAGGCATATGATCACCTGGAGCAGCCATAAAAGCTCCTAAAAAATCTTGTAAATGCAGCAGATGCCCTGCAGACTAACATGGGAAGATGTAAAAGAAATTTCCCCAATCTCCTCTTTAAGGAGCAAAGCTCAATGGGTATCTTCATATTCTGAATCTTCCTTCTGAAGATACTGCAGCTTTGCCACCATATATGCAACAACTTCCAGGATGATTTACCTGGAGGTTGAGCTTGATCTGTATCCCAATTTAGTTAAAGAAGTAGGGCAAATTTGCTCAAGCTATTTCAGTTTTCCAACATAAAAGAGTAAATAACTTCTACCCACTCAACCAGCTTCTGAGATTCCAAGTTCTAGCATTATTTCTGAAGTGACTTTGCCATACAGATTCTGTGCCAAAAATATCTGTGTTCTCAGGTTCTAGTTTTGTGCCCTCTTTTTTCTGTTTTTGTGGGGGTTTTTTGTTTGTTTGGTTGGGGTTTTTTTTGTTTCTTTTGTTTGTTTGTTTTATTTAAGATGATGTGATAGCCTGCTTGAATTTTAAACTCAAGTTGAAAGAGTGACAACTCTGAATTTGGTCACTGTCTGTCATATAAAGCTGTTAATGAGTTTAAAAAGGAGCTGTGACAGTGTACATTTTTTATAGTATTCATGGTGTCTTACACAATAACCAACTAATCATGGTTTTCTAAACCCGTTAATGACTGTGGTAGTCACTACCAGTAAGTCCAGCTTATGTTCTTCACTTTTGATACCACATCTTTCCAGAATGTAGATTTTTCACAGTAATTCCTTTTACTGCTGTTTCTTAAGGTACCTTCAAAATTAGAATGAACACAGACACTGAAAACTTAAATTTTGAAAAACACAGCCACTAGCTTTGGTGAATCTGCAACATTATGATTTGGTCTATTGAGCAGAAGAGGTTTTAGGTTATATGTGGCAGATACACCTCACTATCCTCACAAAATATCCTATAAAATCCAATAAAGATTAAAGCAATAAGGTTTCTGCAGGTTTTAAATGGGACTCCAGAGAACTAACTTTAAACACTAATAGCCTTTTCATAGAGTTCTACAGGGCTGCATAAGTACTTCTAAACTGCATTGCATTTGTTGTTACATATTTCACATTCAAAGCAGGAGGACATGGCTATGATTGAAACAGCCAGACAAGTGATGACTTTCAAAAATCAAAGCCAAATTCTATTCTGAGTCATTTTCTAACAGGAAAAAGTGTTCAGTGGGTGCCAAGGACTACTGAAGGCAGCAGGAATGGCTGCATGCACACACAGAAATATATTCAGACTAAACTTTATCCATGACAATTACAGAATCACAGAAAACATCTGGTTGGAAGAGACCTCAAAGATCATCCAGGCCAACCTTAAACCCAGTTTAGGGTCAGTCCTAAATCATGTCCCTAAACACCAGGTCCACATGTTGCTTTAAAGCACCTCTAGGGACGGCGAGTCCACTGCTGCCCTGGGCATACCACTCCAATGTCTGATAATCCTCTCTGTGAAGAAATACATCCTAGCATCCAGCCTGAACCTCCCCTGGCACAGCTTGAAACCATTTCTTCTAGTCTTGTCGCTTGCCACCAAGGAGAAGAGGCTGGCCCCCTCCTCACTCCAACCTCTCTTCAGGTGTTTTTAGAGAGCCATGTGGTCTCCCCTCAGCCTCCTCTTCTCCAGACTGAAAAACCTCAGCTGCCTCAGACACTCCTCATACTCCATGTGCTCCAGGCCCTTCATGAGCCTTGTTGCCCTTCCCTGGACATGTTCCAGAACCCCAATGTCCTTCTTGTAGTGAGGGGCCCAGAACCTAACACAGTACTCCATGAATACCAATATCAATCCCAGCAATTCCACTGACGTGGCTTCCAAGAACCTTTATTGTCTTCAGATCCCATAACAAACCTCTTCTAGAAGGGCAGCTGGACTAGGACAAAGGACATTTTCAAACTGTCCCCATGCAGCCTTCAAAACCTGCATAGGTCTATCATGAATACATTTCACTCATTTTCTCAACTTACACTTCAGACCAAGAAATTAAATCTATTTTCTGTGCTGTGTACAATATAAACTTTACCTTGTGCATTATGTTCATTAACCAGAATGAGGAACACTAAAGATAGCTGTCACCTAAGAGCCTAAGCATCTTTTTTTCTCTTTTAAATCCCAGTCTTGCTATACAGAGCTCACAGCTGGATGATGATAATAAAAGGGGGTTTAGAAGGCTTTTTACTCCATCTTCTCCTCCACACACTTGTGGAGGAGCTCAGCTACACATATTAAGCACTCTAAGTGAAATCAGAATGTGAACTCTGAAAACTGATAATGGTTTCAGTATAGCCAAGCAAGTTTCTTGATGCTGATGACCAATTCCTCACCAGATGATTTCCAACTACTTGTAATAGTAAAGACAGACATTAGATGATGTTTCACTGGTAGATGATGTTTCACCAGTAACATTTCTCAGAAAGTCTTCAACTACAGAAGATGCCCAGAGAAAAGCAGACAACTGGGTTGATAAAAAGCAACATGGGCAGCAGGTCAAGGGAGGTGGTTCTGTCACACTACTCCACTCTGGGGAGACCTTACATGGCATAGTGTGTCCAACTCTGGAGTCCTCAGCAAAAGAAGGACATGGACCTGTTGGAGCAGCCACAAAAATGATCAGAGGGCTGGAGCACCTGTCCTACGATGGCAGGCTGGGTGAGTTGGGCTTGTTCAGTCTCAAGAAGAAGAAAAGGCTCCAGGGAGACATTATTAGGGGTTTCCAAGATATACAGGAGGCTTACAAGAAAGGTGGAGAATTTTTTTTTTTTATCAGGGCTGGTGGTAACAGCACAAGGGGCAAGAATTTTAAACTAAAGGAAGATAGGTTTAGATCAGATATCAGGAAGAAATTTTTTACAATGAGAGTGATGAGGCACTGGAACAAGTTGCCCAGAGAAATTATGGACGTCCCATTCTTGGAGGTGACCAAGGTCAGTTTGGATAGGTCTTTGAGCAAGCTGTGATTAGTGGCAGGGGGTCAGACTACATGATCTTGAAAGTCCTTTCTAGACCAAACCATTCAGAGATCCTACAAAATTTTCCTCTGTGTGTTCAAGGTATGCATTTTATATCTACTAATAGAAACATTTTTACAGCTCATTGAACAATTAGTCATCCCTCATCTGAAATACACAGACAAGTCAGGATGGAAGAGACTAGACTATAAAGTAAGCTGAGATCATTACCCTACCTTAGCAGTCACTATGTTGTTCATATGGATTGTCACTGAAATGCACCCACGTACACATTTTGTAACTTGAGCTTCTAATGCACACATGATAGCAGGCATATACTACTTCCCTTAAATGAGTCACTGCAGTGAGCTTGCCTGACTACTTGACAGAAATATACTACTAATAGGTTTTAGGAAGATGCATTATTTCATATATTTTTTTTTTCAGGCAATAAACCTAAAAGAGATGAATAGAACTTGGCAGAAAAATGAATTACATTCATTATCAGAAAATTACTCTGTGATAGGCAGTGCAGCCAACTGCAAGGACCCCTGTAATAGCATTTTACTTTGCTCAAAATGCATTTAATGAAGTAGCAAAGAGAAACAGGATAGAATTAAAAGAAGGAACTTAGAGATTCCGTATGACAACTGTAGAGCTTTCTAATATAGAAAACTGAGATGCAGTATCTCACTAAAGAATGCTTTTAAGTCAGAGTAAAGAATTAATTTTGTATGCAAGAATACAGAGACTCAACACAAAATATGCAAAATATGTATAATGTCAATCAGTGCATTGCATTTATGCATTGTAATACACACGGGCTCTTTCCAAAAACTTCTCAAAAGTGTTTTGCTTTGGTTTTACAGGAAAGTCCTACATTTTATAGGCATCTGAGAGACAGAGCAGGAGTGAGGGGAGGGGGGGTGCTGGAGGAAAGTCTTTTTGACATTAAGAAAGGAAATCCAAAACACAACAACACGATTTTAGAGTTCTATTGTATATATACTATGATAAATATAGGATGAGTTACCGGATAGCCATTTCTCCCTGGTAGACCCTGGTTGAATGAGATGAAATGGTATGACACACATTAACAACACAGTCATGACATACAATGTAACAAACATGCAGAGCACGTTACTAACAAACTAGAATTTGCATATCGATTGATTCTGGATATGTGACGATACTAACAAACCGATAAACATGAATTTGGGACTACACGGTGAAGAAGAGCCCATGGCAATGCAAATTATGCTTTAATTAGTCCTCTAATTAAAAGGCTGCTGGCTACTTTTGATGCTCACTGAAATTCCTTTTGTTGTGAAGAGAATTATCCATGTAGACTAAAGGGCAATTTGTGGTTAAAAGCAAAAAATACTTAATGGTTAGGCAATAAAGTTTTTGATATGTAGGCTACCACTAGAACATAGGTGTCAAAAAGGAAATTTGGGAATGCTATAGCAAACCATAAAAAAAAAAATTTTGAAAGCCTCAGCCTTTGACTGTTATTACATGTGGCACTCAGTAGCCATATACAGGGAAAATAAACAGCACACTGCAGCACCCTTTGAAAACATAACATGATTCCAAGCAGGGCTGAGCGAGATACACAAACATTTGCTATTTAAAAGAAGATGATTACCACAGTCTCTCAGGTGAAAACAGTAAGTTTCCAACACTTGCCCCTAGCCAGACTGTGTCTATGGAACTAAAAAAGGGAATTAGGAACAAAAAGTACATTTTTATTTGCCTCTTAGTAACTGAAACCTTTACTGTCTCTAAGTTTCAAATACGAAACTTAGAATTTTAAGTCAGATGCTTCTTAAAATGATTCAGTTTGGGGAGCTATTTCAGGATTGAGTTAATACTGCCACAACTGAGACTTTTTAATGGACCTGTACTAAAACAGTGGGGAGCTGAAGTCAAAGACTTTCATAATGAGGCACATAGTGAACTCTTGCCATGTTGCCTTGCTACAGGAAAATCGCTTGTATGGTGATTTATGGTTGCTCTCAGTGCTTCATGGGAAGACTGCAAAAGAAATTGGGGAAGCCAGTCTTCCTTTCAAATAAACAGCACCATTATGCATTAAGCCTGGCTTCTCATTGTTAAATGAAAATATTAAATGATGCCTGGTTAAAAGAATTTGCCACTAGGAACCGCTGAGCAAATGGTCAAAATCTATCAAGGATAAGTAGTAAAACTGCTCAGGCTACACAGCTAACAACAAAATTACTAGGTCACAGCATTAATTTAATATATTAATTCACTATTCACATACATGTGTGTAGCATTGAAGAGACAGATAATCTGGTTCTGAAAATATTGTGGAAATATTGTATTAAATGCTTTTTAAATGTTAAAAAAAAGGTATCTGCAAATATTGTAAGAGAAATACTGTTTCAGTGGCTGCTCTTTTACACAATATGGTGCACATGAACGGCATGACAAATACAAAAGTTTGAGATACTTGTGTTTAGTCCTGTTCAAGTCAGGAATACAGAACAAAGCAAACAAAATTCAAGCAAACAGAGGAAGTTACCACCCAGCCAGACACAGAGTGACCGAGTCAACACTTAAAGATCACACATTTTTACACTGCAGTAAAATATCTGTTCTTGAATCATAAGCAAAATGAACATAATGTACTTACATGGAATTGTGATCCAAACTGCTATCTGGAGTGCTGAATACAAAGTTTTATTGTTTCAGAGATTTATCTCTTCCTTAAGGAACTTTCTGGTTAAATTATTCAGCTCCAAGATAATTAGTGAGTGATTACACTGTATAAGGATAAATATCAAGATTCCCTCCTGATCATCCATGATCATTTTATCATGGTGATAGCTTAACAGGATCTAACAGATTTCTCCCTGATTTTGGAAGAACCAACAATGTGTCACTGTACTTACAGGAGGTCCTGTGGGGCAGGGGAGAAGAAAAGAGGGTAAAAAAAAAAAAAGAGAGAAAAAAAGAATACGTAAACTTATGAAGTTATTAAAGACACACATGTACAAAGCCAAGCAAGCACAAGGCCTCAGGGCTGCAAGTGAGCAACACTGCTAATACACTGGACACATTTTCCCACTCAAGTACTCTTTAGGTTTGGTGGTGCAACTTGTAAATGTGTTTAATGCCTAAATGCATGCACTTACCTTACCAACTCTTCAATTATAGTCATGCAATCTTATGCAATTTGCTTCTCCATCCATTTCCATGCAGTTTCATGCAGGTCAAAAAATACCAGCCATGGACTAAAGTTCATTTTGTCAGACTCCACTGAAGCATATGTAACCACATCACCAGCTCCAATTAGCCACGTGGTGGCATTTGATCACAGCTTGGCTATGAAATTGCACTAAGTACCCTTGGCATCTCCTCAAGACCAGCATCTTCCAGCCTTGCACCTTTGCCTATGAGGGGAGGTTTCAGTGGCCACCTGACAGTTCTGAACTTTCTTTTCATCACCTTCCTTTCTCAAGGCACACATATAAAAGGCTCCCCATTAAAATGACTCACTTTGTGAAGTGATATTTGCACATTTTTTCAATTATTTAGACTCAAAGACTTTTGTATAGAAGTTCTTGGAAACATTATCCAAGGGCCACAAATCAAATCTACTATTTTGGTCTTATTAAGTTGAGCAGCTGCAGCTCCCCAATCAATGGCATTTCATTAAGCTTTTATGCCTTTAATTTCTGAATAAAGTGAAGTGCAAAAGGAGTATAAAACAGCAGCAGCTGTACTTTGAGATTGCTTTTAATATTGACAGTCTTTAGGTTTTAACAAAGCAATTTTATTGTCCAGCAACTAAGGTAATTTCATTATCCTGGTAAACATTCTTAAGCAGCATGTTAAGGTATAGGTCTGTTTTTAAATAAGAGATCAATTTACTTTATTAATAATTTAATATGTGTTTATTTGAGGTGTAAAATGACTCAACAAGCATCCTTTTGTAAGGCAATCTTCAACCACAGAATTTCCTTCTGTACCATAGCATTTTTCTCTGAAGTAGCTAGCCAAGCTTGGATGGAAACACCAAGGTGATTTGTATTAACCTCTGGCAGGGCTTGGTTTCAGTTTTGTGATGCAGAAAGACATAAAAATAGTTTTAAAGATCCAGATAAATGATCATTTACAGAGATAAGAAAGGCTACAGAAGATTTACAGAGATTAAGTTGATTGGAAGATTTTCCTAACTGGCAGATTAGTTGAGACAAGGAGAATAGAAATGCTCATTTTCTTCTGCACTGTTTCCAGAAAGTTCATCTTTATGAAAAACTCAGCCCTGCAAGGTAATCAACCGTTTCTGTGAAGGTCAGCTGGAAGATGTGCTCAGCATCTCACAACATTGTCTCAACTGAAATTTCAAGCTCCACTCTCAACAGTAACCTCCATGGGAAAGGGTAGCAAACCAACAAAAGTTTTTCTTATTTCTTTAAGAACTTAATTGCTACTCATTTCTAGCAAACAACAGTTTCTCTTACAGAGTAGTCTACTTATCACATTATTTCTCTGAGTACTGACATTCTTAACATAAGGAATTTTATGCCCTTCTTTATTTCCTTATGAAACTGTTCGCCTCAAACCACCGGGACCTGATGCAACCCTGTCAGAGTACTGCAACTACTGACTTACATAGAGTTATTCTAACTTGCATAAATGTGAGAAGATACCAGAAAGGTTTGACAATTACCAATGTGTTACCAATGGTACCACGTCAAACATTATAAAGTGTCCCTAAAAATTAATGATGCTTAAGACTACAAAACTATCTGGAAGGCCACCAGGTACATGCCAAGGGTCACAACTTTTTACCAGAGAAGTTTTAAACACTCTTTCAGAGCACATAATTAACACAACTAAAAGTGAAGGCATGCTTGGGTATGCATTCTTATGAAAACAGAGACATCAAATAACAAAGGACCACAAGAAATAGAAAACTTACCAGTCTCTCCTCTTCTGCCCCGCTTACCTCTTTTCCCTGGAGGACCTAAAAAGAAGATGGTGGGTTGTAACTTTTATTCTTGAAATTATAGGTTGAATATCGTTTGTGCTCGGATGTGAGAGCATTAAACAGATGCATTGTATGAAGTCTCTAGACTTTGGCTGAGCAGGAGCAAAAGATAAGTAGAATAAGATTTAGGAAGTTCAAGATAAAATTGACAGCTACATTACGCACAATAGGCTCTCAGAAAAAAGGCTGGGAGAAACTTTAGAGGTTATCCAGTTCATCCTTCTCTCTCAAGGAAAGTTAACCACATCTAAATTATTACTGCAGCTTCCACAGGCATTTTTTCATCAGTATTTCACCGTTCTGACAAGTGGAACATTTTTCTTTATGTCTAACTTGGTGCACTGAAGCCCATCAATTCTTGTGCTTTCCACTACAAACCCCAGAGAAGAAATTGTTCCTTCTCTCTCAGCGCAGTCTTTTTATTCCTTAGAATTGTTGCACCATTCCTTAAACCATCTTCTTAAACCAAACTTATCACAGGACAGTAAATTTCATTCAGTTATTTCTGTATTAAGCCCAAAGATTAGTTTTGATTTGTAACAGCAAATCCTCTAGAAAATGCGTTCAGCCTCTATCTGAAAACATCCAAGAGGTGAAGAAATCATCGCCTGGTCCATCATGCCCCAAACACTAACAGCAGTGTATGTGTTGTTAGACACTAAGGTGCTTTGCTCCCAGTTTATATCTGCTAGCTGTAATACAGGGGTTTAGTTCCTGTGTGCTTTTTGCTAAGGCAACCTTTACTGCTCACTGTCCTTTCTCCACTAACATTTACATAATATAGTCAGTGCCTGCTGCCACTCCTAAAGAAAAAATAGAACCATTTTGTCCCTCATTCCTGTACTCTCCTTTCTAAACTGCAGACATCAGGAAGACATTCCTGCTCTCTTCTTAGTGACCCTGACATATTGTTCCTGAAAATGAAAGCACACTTGCACAGCTCCTTGTATGGCTTGGATAGGCAGCAGATGTGGTGGTGACTCAGAGTCCTAAAATGCTGCTGCTCTGAAGAAAGAGACACAGGTGGGACTCTCGAAGCTGCTAAAAAGAGGCAAGCACATGGGTGGAATTTCTGCACAAGGATCACAAGTACCTCACCATTTGTAATAGATATTAGGTGCACAGGTAGTTTGGGGCAAATAGTTAAGCACCTGTCCTATTTTAAAGAACAATAAGATTTTACAAATTTTAACTACCATCCTATGGCTTTTTAAAGGCATATGAATGCCAAATCTTACTTTTGCATTATATACTTGCAGCAATCTGGCTTCAAAGACCAAGGCACTTAAAAGCAACATTTGTGATACAACTGTAATGCATTTATTTGCTAGGGAAATAGAAGGATGTTGGTTTAAAAAAAAATGGGAAAAAAAATAGGAGTAGCTCTTGCCTTGAAAGTTGAGAGGTTTACTCCTATCAGAATATTATAAAACTCACTCCAATCCCCTTTTTTTGCTCTGTTCTAATAATTACAGTAGTGACATAATGATTAAGGGAGGAGAGACTGAGGGAGCTGGGTCTCTAATCTGGAGAGGAGAAGTCTGAGGGGTGACCTGATTCATGTTTATATATATGCAAACAGTGAGTGCCAAGAGGATGGAGCCAGGCTCTGCTTGGTGATGCCCAATGACAGGACAAGGGGCAATGGGTGGAAGTTCCATCTAAACATGAGGAAAAATTTTTTCACTGTGAGGGTGATGGAACACTGGAACAGGCTGCCCAGGGGGGTTGCAGAGTCTCCCTCTCTGGAGATATTCAAGACCTGCCTGGATGTGTTCCTGTGATCTGGTACAGGGGATCCTGCTCTGGCAGAGGGGTTGGACTGGATAATCTTTTGAGGTCCCTTCCAGCCCCTAACATTCTGTGATACTGTGATAATGCAACACAAGTTTAAGAGACCTGAAGAAGAAGAAGAAGACATGGCATAGATACAGAAGAAGAATGGCATAGAATATTCATAATCAACAGCATATTTAACAAGACAAGAATATTTTGTTATTATATGCTGAAAATTAACAAAAATGTCACTTCAGTGTGTAGAACCTTGCAACTTCCTCCTGAAACACTCCAGCCTCTACAAGAAGTATCTATGGAAACTTCTTAAACAGATAGGGGCATGTCACAACACATAGTCAGTTTTCTACATATTTTTCTGGGTTGTGGGGTTTTTGATGTGTTTTGGTTGGGTGGGTGGGTTTTGTTTTGTAGTTTTTTGTTGTTTTGTAGTGTTTTGTTGTTGTTCTGGGGTTTTTTGACTCCTCCAGCTAGCACTGAAACTTGTTAAAGTCCCTGTGCATGCACATACCCCTGCTGTATCCTCAGCATAAGTTTCCTGGGCGATCCCCAAGCTCACAGCACAGCCGTGAAGCAATTTAGGCTGATCACGAAAAAGGATATGAAGTGAAAACTTATAAGGCTCTTCAGCAGGTAATAACACATCTTTCAGCATAGAGCAATAAAATATTCCCATGCCATTATTTAATTAAATTCTAGCAACACTCTATGAGTGCACACGCACACAAATATTACTAACTACTTTGTGTTTGAGAGAAGAACACAACTTTGAAACTAAAAAACTTCAGCTAGAGACCAGCAAAAGGCATCAAAACCACAGAAAATCCTAAAAGTAACTTCAAGCTATGAATTTTATGAAGGAATTAGGTTTGTCTATCAAATCATATTTCCAGAGAGCAGCAATTTGGCAATTTAGTAGCTGTGTTTAGTGATGGTAAAGAAGGTGTTCCAGTCTGTTTCCATCTTCTGACATCAAGTTTTGATCCCTTCTAAGCCTCTGTTCTGAGATTACTAGATTTAGAGGTGTCAGTCACCAGAAAAGTGTTTAGCATTATTATTACTTTTCCAAAGTAACTATGACACTGAAGCTAGAAAAGTTGCTCTGGATGTATGCCAGTATTAATGAAATTTTACCACTGCTCCTGACCTTTGGCTCATCAGGCCAGCAGTATTTAAGAGCTACAGATGTGAATTATTTCTCCCTCTCAATAAAAGTTGTTTTTTTTTTTTTTTTATTTCTGCTTTACTTGAGGCTCTGTCTAGGTGGTGGCATTTGCAAACCTCCTAAAAACTGTGAGATAAGAGCTTACATTTTGCAAACTTCTGCTGGGTTTTGGGGACCATTTGAGGAAATTATTTCTATATATTTATCTATGCATTCTTTTTTCAGCAATACAAGCCAATCCATCTTATACAGTTAATCACAGATGGTTCCATGCTAACGCTGACATTTAAGGTCATCACTAGATAACCTACTACTTCAGGAAGTATGCAAGCCTTCATGTGTGCCTGAGCAAGCTGCTTTCTTTAAATCTTAACTGCTAACATCATCTGTTGCTCCAAAACTTCCCAGCTATCAAAACCCTGTGCATTTTGCTATAAATACTGATTTTCCATCTGTCTATAGTTTTATAACTATGCAGTAACTGGAGGATTTGGTGTAGACTCATTGCAGCAGAAGGAGCAGTGAATAAAGTTATACTAAACACAATGTCAGCTTACAAGTCCAGAGATTTTTACAGCTTGCACAAACTACACAACATATGACACAACCATTCTGAACCTTCTTGCCTGGGGTAAAAAATCCCTCTAGAGCAGTATCAGAAATGCCTATGCTGAATGAAATGTATTTCAGTTTATTTAAAAAGCAGTTTGTTTTGAACATCTGTTGATATTAAAAATATAAAACACCAAAAGAAAAATAAACTCAATGGAGTGAGCTGATTTAATAAAGATTAATGATAGTGATCAATAAGCAAAAGTTTGCCAATATATTGTTTTCCTAACCTCCCTCCATTTAACTACCGATAAGGAGGAAGAGTCAAATGCTAGATAATCAGCTGGGTCTCATTTTAATTTACATTAAAATATTTGGAATTATTTTATTCTTCCAAAAATATCTAATTTTTATTATGAACAGAAAAGGATTTTTTTTTATTCATGTGTCAAAAAAGTTAATGCTGTTGAATGTCTACAAAGGGAATTCTGAAAATTAAAACTGGAGGGATTATATTTCCAAATACTAAGTCAGTTACTTCTCTGACTTTAATCTTCTCAAGCACTACCTGTTAGCTGCTCAAAAGGTTTTTCTTTCTTACTTACTGTAAGAAACTGGCAAGAAAACAAAACAAAACAAAAACACAATGAGAAAAAAATCCTCTGACCCCCCCCACACACACACAACCAGCTTCAGACAGGTAACAGCTTTAGAATTCAACACTTGGTATTTTAACTGAAATACGAGTAATATAAGATGGCGAATCAATAACGAGGCTGCAACAAATTATTTCTGCCCCCTCTCCCAAATTCTTTCAGTTAAACCTCTCAAATCTTCTGCATCATTGAAGTGGCTACCAAAGCAGTGACCATGTGTGAACAACAACATCACTATTAACAGGTTTTCCAAGACGTTTTCCAAAACACTAAGCACAACCTTGGTGGCATTCACCTGCCAGCAATGGCTATCCTAATCTTTGCACCCTGAAATCCTACATTATAGCAATCCAGCAATAATTAGTACCAACAGACTATGGTCAGATCATTGCTGTGCTCTTGGAGAAACTGCTTCAATATGCCTAATTTCTTTTAAATAAATTAATAATTTGTCCTCTATATGCACAGCAGCACCAGAGGTCTGTGGCAGATCCATAATTTTTATATTGCTAAATAGGAGAATTTCTTCATAGAGGAAATCAGATTTCTGTTGCATGTGTTCCACTGTATGTCTTGTCATGTGTCAAAAAAAGTCATTTAAATCAGTCACACACCTTAGAGGGTGGCAGCCAGTATGCCATCTTCACACTAGGGAAAGACTCTGCTATGTACTTCAGCTTTAATAGACAACAGGAAGTATCTTCATTTAACAGTTAGGAACACCACAAATCTTCAATTTAAATTGATGTATATTTCAAATCAGACACAACAGATGGAAAATACTCTTCAAATTTTACTATTGCATTTTGTGAATATAAGGAAAACCTTTTTCACCTTGAGGGTGACAAAACACTGGAAAGAGCTGTCCAGAGAGGTTGTGTAGTCTCTTTCTCTGGAGACCTTCAAAATCCACCTGGATGCCTTCCTGTGTGACCTACTCTGGGTGATCCTGCTCTGGCAGA